>NC_133449.1:52063983-52364876 GCF_048565385.1 Saimiri boliviensis | reverse complement strand
AAACCCCATCTCTACTAAAACCACAAAAAATAGCCGGGTGTGGTGGTGCATGCCTGTAATCCCAGCTACTTAGGAGGCTGAGACAGGAGAATTGCTTGAACCTGGGAGGCAGAGGTTGCAGTGAGTCGAGAACGCGCCACTGCACTCCAACCTGGGTGACAGAGTGAGACTCCGTGTCAAAAAAGAAGAAGAAGAAGAAGATCAAGAGGAACACATTAGAGGGATAGGAGATGTCATTTGGGATGCAGCCAGGCCCAGTGCCTCATGCCTGTAATCCCAGAACTTTGGATAGCTTGAGCCCAGGAGTTCGAGACCAGTCTGGCTAACATAACAATAATCCATTCCTACAAAAAAAATTTTTAACATTAGCCGGGCATGGTGGCATGTGCCTGTAGTTCCAGTTACTTGGGTTGGGGGCTGAGTCTGGGAGGTTGTGTCCTCACCTTAGATATCACCTTGTCAAAGAGGCCTTCTCAGATCATCTTATTCAAAAGGCCAGACCTACCCCTGTCTTCCTGTCTCCTTTGAGTCCAGCTTCAGTCTTTCTTTATAGCACACATCACCGTTTGACATTCTCAACAATGACGTTTCCACAGTTCTCACCTTCTCCATGGCCCCTGCATGTCATGTCAACCCGTAGACTTGTCTGTTTCTTTCACTGCTGCATCCTAGAGCCTAGAACAGAGACAGGGAACATAGTAAGAGCTCAATAAATGTGACTGAGTGAATGAATAGATGACAGAGGCAATTGTCAGCAATGGAGAACTAATTGCCTCCATTTATTGGGCAGATCCTTCTACATAGAGAATTTTATTTGCTTTTTTTTTTTTTTTTGAGATGGAGTTTTGCTCTTGTTGCCCAGGCTGGAATGAAATGGCAGGATTCAGCTCACTGCAACCTCCACCTCCCAGGTTCAAGTGATTCTCCTGACTCAGCCTCCCGAGTAGCTGGGATTACAAGCATGTGCCACCATACCCAGCTAATTTTGTATTTTTAATAGAGACAGAGTTTCTCCATATTGGTCAGCCTGGTTTTATTTGTATTTTATGAGAATACCTTGTGAAGGAGATGCAGCTATCCCATTCACAGTTAATGCTGAGGCAGTTAACACATGCCATGCCATTAGTCTCTGCCTCCCCACCTGAGGCAGCCCGTTCCCCCACCCTGAAGGCAGGCCTCCCTGGGAGAGCTCCACAAGGTTCTCTCATTTCATTAAATCTCACATCATCTCTGAGAGGGAGGGGCCTGAATCTCCACTTTACAGAAGAAGTAAACTAAGACTTCTCTAATGGCAAACCGAGACTTCAAATATGGCCATCTTGGGCTAGGAGTGGGATGGAAGACTCGAGGGGCACGAAGTGACACCTGAGGGAGAATAGTATCTAGTGGAGCCAGCACAGCTGAACACAAGGAACTCTGTGTTCCAGGAGCCTCTGGTTGTCCTCTCTCTTAGTCCTCGGGGCATCCAGCTTGATCTTTCAGACACTGTTCCAGTGGCGTTCAAGGGTGTGCCTTTTTTCTGGAATACTGGGAAAGATTCCCTGATCTTACAAAGGCAAAAGCCATGTCTACACAGAGCTGGGTTTTTGGGAACTGCCATCTAGGGGAGTGGAGGGGAGACTGGGCAAGGCTGCCGTGGTGAGCCGTGATTTCCGGTGGGCGCTTGTGGCTTCTCCCAGGAGGCTCTCCTGCCCAGGATGCAGCATCCCCAGGCAGAGGAAACAGAGCTGCTTACAAGCTGGGCTGAGTGCAAATAAATTCAAATTGTATGGAAATGCAGAGGCTGACCCCTTAATTTAAGAAACACTTAAAAAAAAAAAAGATTTTAGCACTTACCAGAAATGCTTTAGATGAAGAGAGAACACATGCAAATGTGCTGAATTTGTATGTATCACCTTCCAGAAAGGAAGCAGTTCTATATTCCCAGGGCCTACATATCTCAGCCCTCCAAGAAGGAGGCCCAACTTGAAGGCCTACAGAAGCCCAGACTTAAGGATGATCACAGTCTCTAAGTTTAAAAACCAGGACATGCCATCAAGGAATGAATAAAAAAAGGTGGTATGTGTTTATCATTGCAATACTATGCAGCCTTTAAAAAGAAGGAAATCCTGTCGTTTGTGACAGCAGGGGTGAACCTGGAGGGCATGATGTTAAGTGAAATAAGCCAGGAACAGAGAAATAGATACTGCGTGTTTTCACTTATTTGTGGAATTTAAAAAATAATAATTTAATAGAAATCAAGAGTAGAATGGTAGGGTGGGCTGGGATGGTGCTGGGGAGGCATTAGTCAAAGGGCACAGAAGTTCAGTTAGGAGGAGCAAGTTCAAGGATCTGTTGTACAGTGTGGTGATCGTAGTTAATAGTAACGTAGAGTACGCCTGAAAATTGCCAAGGCAGTAGATGCCAAATGTTCTCATCTTAACAGTAAGTATGTGAGGTGTTGAATATATTAATTAGCTTGATTTATCCATTCCACAATATACATTTATCTCAAAACTGCATGTTGGAAAGTATGAATGCCATTTGTCGTTTGTCAATTAAAAATGACACATAGTCTGACAAATGATGTCTCTCTGGTTTGCAATTGTATTCATATTGGAAATCTAGCAAATGCTGCTGGCTGTATACACTTCTTGCCCCTAATGCTTGACTGAAAACTAGGAAATTCTGTGAGAGTCAGACCACCGTGGATAGACTGGAATGTATGGTCACCAGAGGTGTGACGCTAAATAACAGATTTAGTCAGTTTGGGGGCTGAATATCAAGGCCCAGCACGGTGTGGTGGGGAGAACAGGGGCTTCGGTTGGCATCTGATGCCGCCCCCACCTACTGAGGCCCCAGGCGAGTCGTTGGGAAGAGGACTGGCGATGATGACATAAGGGGCCTCAGCCCAGGGCCTAGTTCATCAACTTGACGAATGGTATTAATTTCACCTCTAACTGCCGTTGTCCATTCCTGTGGCCTGCTGGGACTTGTCACCAAAGGTGTCTGGGGAGGGGTGCTCTATGCATGGGGAGAACCCTCCTCTTTCCTCCTCACCCCACCCTGTTCTGCTAACCTGGGCATCAGTTCACTTCACACTAAGTGCTGGAAGTGAGGGGCATATTCCTCTGCAGTGATCTCAGTCAGACTCTGTCCCCGGCAAATAGATTTCAGCTCACTTGTCACCTTCAACCAATTGTTTAATATTGGTTTGAGCCTGGCACAGTGGCTCTCACCTGTAACTCCAGCACTTTGGGAGGCCAAGGTGGGCGGGATCACCTGAGGTCAGGAGTTTGAGACAACCTGGTGTCTGGCCAACCTGGTGAAACCCTGTCCCTACTAAAAATAAAAAAGTAGCTGGGCGTGGTGGTGGACGCCTGTAATCTCAGCTAGTCTGGAGGCTGAGGCCGGAGAATCGCTTGAACCTAGGAGGCAGAGGCTGCAGTGAGCCAAGGTCACACCATTGCTCTCCAGCCTGGGCGACAAGAGCAAAACTCTGCCTCAATAAATAAATAAATAAATAAATAAATAAATAAATAAATACTGTTTTGAAGTGCCCGTTGAGAAATCTGGGCTTCTAGAGAAGAATGCTGTGATTGATTGGTAATGTCTGCCACAGCCTAGGAGAAGGGAGTGGGGCATGAAAGCTCCATGGTCGAATCCCCAACCCAGGGCTCCCTCCCAGGCAGGCTGCTCACACTGGGATCCCCAGAAGGCAATGCCAGGACAAGGATTTGTGTGCAAATAGTTTTTAAAGAAGGGATACCAGGAGTGGGGAGTGGGACAAGGAAGGGATAGAAGGCAAGAGACAGAAGCCTATACAGGGGTGCTAATAAGTGGGCTCCCACTAAGTTACAGCAGCCCACCTGGGGACAACTCTGGGAGAGGACAGGGAATATGCCTCAGAGTTATCCACCCAAGGAGAGAGGGAGGGACAATTTATCCTTCATGCTCCCCAGCCTGCCAGCCCGCCCCAAGTGAGCTGAGGTTCAGGTGGCTGCAGGGGAAACCTTTGTGCATGTCTGGACAGGGTGCCAACTCCAGCGGCCCCAGAGCCCTGCCTCATCCAGGAATGGCAGCTCTGCACTGACAATGGCACTGAACCCAAAGTTCACAAGGGGAGATCCCAGAGTCGGCCAAACGTGGGTTCAAATCCTGGCTCCAGCTGTGTGATTTTGGCAAGTTACTGGACTTCTCAGCATCCCCCTAACAACCTAGAGGCAACAATCCCTGCCATTTGGGTTGTTGTGAGAGTCCCCTGAGAGTCCACTCTGAGATACTTCCCTGACACTCAACTAATTCAGCACCTGCCTCCCCCATCCACACATATAAAACATAAATTGCCCAGAGGCCTAGGCTCGATCCACCTGAGAAGATCTGGGAGGAGAGTCCTGAGCTGCCACTAGGGACATAAAAACAGGCAAATGGCCTCCAGACGCAAAGCCAGCCTGAAGATCCCCAACATGCAGGAGGTGGTGGCCCACTGCTGGGCAAAGGGAGGATATTTGACCTGCCTTTTTATGCTCATTTTTAATTGCCTTTTAAAAAGTTCCATTTTTGCTTTTGTTTTATAACATCCATTAGATATAATAACGTTGTGCAAGTATACAATTGATGCATAAGCAAAGACACATATTAGGGTGTGTGCTCAAAAATATTTTATGAGTGTGTAACCAAAACACTTTGGAGACAACTGCAATTGAGCTTGCTTTCTTGGCCTGGATAACACATCTGGCCTCGCATGCTCCTAACTATCCCCACACCCTGCCCTGCTGCTTGTCTCACTCTCTTCTAGTAAATTATGTCTTGTTAAAATTCAGTTCCTGGCCTCTAAAAGTTTAGAAAGGAATCTGTTACATGTTACTTGTCTGAACACCATCAGAAGCCAAATCCTGCCCCTTCCCAGCCTTGGATTTTTTTTTTTTTCCTGGGCCTCTCTCCCATCCCCACCTCCTGATCCATCTCCCGCCTGTGCTCCAGCCAGACCACACCTTGGAAATCCCCCCGGCTTACTCTGAGTGTCCCACCCCAGACATTTCCTCACAGTATGCCTTCTCCAAGTCCTTCAGGTCTTCATCGTCTCTGGCTCCAAAGCCCAACACAGAAGCCACATCTACCATAAAGCTTCTCTGGATCCTGAAGCCACAGGAGACACATCCTTGGGCGCTTCCTAGAAACCATACCCAAATGTCCCCAGTGAGACCTGACATGTGCTGCCTTGGGTCAGGACATAATTTGTGGGGCTCAGTGCAGAATGAAAACGTGGGCACCCTGTTCAAAAAGGGAGAAAAAAGTGCTGTTAAAAGTGCTAACATGTAAAGCTTTCTCCTTCCCCCCACCCTCTCTCTCTCAACGTGTCACCCATTTTCTGTTCTCTATTTATGGCCGTGTCCATCAGGCATGGAAATACCAATGTAAGTGCAGACCCTCACAGGCCCCCACCCTCTACCCCAGAGCCCACAGACCATTGGCTGCTGGGATCCCCTCCCACTATTGCTGCTGAGTCAGCATGTTGAGCTGTAGCTGCTGAGTCAGTGTGCTGAGCCAGACATCTCCCTTCTCCGTGGGCCTGCTGCCCCAACCCAAGGTGGCTGGGAGACCCCCCAGGGGTAACGCCATTTTGCACTGCGATGCTGGATCAGAGGTGGGCAAGAGGTCTACCCCTGCAAATGATCCACCAAGCATAGTGTTAAGCTACCCCCATGCCTTCCACACTTTAAAGAACTCACCCTCTTGGGTAGTATTTCCCAAACTCTAAGTACCATCTTCCCATATTTTGCTACAGGTACTATCATTTACTTAATATTTTTATTTTTTATTTTTTAGAAGTGGTCTCACTCTGTTACCCAGGCTGGCGTGCAATGGTGCCATCATAGGTCACTGCAGCCTCAACCTCCTGGGCTTAGGCGATCCTCCCACCTCAGCCTCCCGAGCAGCTGGCTCTACAGACACGTGCCACCATTCCTTGCTAATTATTAAATTTTTTATAGAGACAAGGTCTTGCTGTGCTGCCCAGGCTGGCCTCAAACTCTTGGCTTCAAGCAATCCTCCTGCCTCAGCCTCCCAAAGTACTGCGATTACAGGCATGAGCCACTGTGCCCAGCAAATACTTAATATTTTTCTTTAGAGTAACTAATTTCTTTTTCTTCAGTAAGTTTGCTTCTAAGGGAGTCTATGTACCTCTGTGAAATTATATTAATAGATGGAATGTGATAATCACATATTTTTCTAAAGGACATCAAAATCAATACTAAACTATTAAAATGTTTAAAATGCCTGTTCACATATCACCAAACTGCATCTGGTGGAGCAGCCCTGGAATGAGAAGCTTTCAAGGAAACACTGATTATATCGAGGAAGTTTGACTTACGCAATGTGTATGAATAAGTATAACCTACAGCAGGGCGGGTCATGTGTGAGACCAGTGTGGCCCTCACTTAAAAGCCCTCACGTTTAGGGTTTAATGCTCTGAGTTGATTATCTTGATTTTCCCCCCAAGATGGAGTTTCGCTCTTGTCGCGCAGGCTGGAGGGCAATGACATTGTCTTGGCTCACAGCGACCTCCACCTCCAGGGTTCAAGCGAGTCTCTTGCCTCAGCCTCCCAAATAGCTGGGATTACAGATGCATGCCACCACACCAGGCTAATTTTTGTATTTTTAGTAGAGATGGGGTTTCACTATGTTGGCCAGGCTGGTCTTGAACTTCTGACATCAGGTGATCCACCCGCCTCAGCCTCCCACACTGCTGGGATTAGAGGCATGAGCCACCACGCCTGGCCTATCTTGAAATTTTTCATGATTTTCTCTTTGAGTTTGTGTTTTGTGAGTCGATGGGAAGATGAGGCATGTGCTGGTGGCTTGGGCCTCAGCTCATATGCCATTGAGCCTTCTGCACCTCCCCAGGATGGGGTCTAGAACATCGCAGTCAGTAACGATCCAAAGCCAAGTGAATATCTGAACAAATCAATGAATGAAAATGTGGACATGCAGGAGCCTGAGCCTCTTCTTTTAAAATTTTATAAGTAGGGGCTGGGCGCGGTGGCTCAAGCCTGTAATCCCAGCACTTTGGGAGGCCGAGGCGGGTGGATCACGAGGTCAAGAGATCGAGACCATCCTGGTCAACAAGGTGAAACCCCGTCTCTACTAAAAATACAAAAAATTAGCTGGGCATGGTGACATGTGCCTATAATCCCAGCTACTCGGGAGGCTGAGGCAGGAGAATTGCCTGAACCCAGGAGGCGGAGGTTGCGGTGAGCCGAGATCGCGCCATTGCACTCCAGCCTGGGTAACAAGAGCGAAACTCCGTCTCGGGAAAAAAAAAAAAAAAAAAAAAAAAAAAAAAAAAAAAATTTTATAAGTAGGACTGTTTCTGATTAATCAGTTCACTCAGGATTAATTTATACACATTTTAGAAAAAAAATCTTTAAAGAAATTAATTCCTTTAAAATACACAGGCTGTGGCTCATACCTGTAATTCCAGTACTTTGTGAGGCTGAGATGGGCTGATCACCTGAGGTCAGGAGTTCCAGACCAGCCTGGTCAATGTGGTAAAACCTCATCTCTACTAAAAATACAAAAATTAGCCAGGCACGGTGGTGGGTGCCTGTAATCCCAGCTACTCAGGAGGCTGAGGCAGGAGAATCTCTTGAACCTGGGAGGCAAATATTGCAGTGAGCTGAGCTCACCCTACTGCACTCCAGCCTGAGTGACAGAGTGAGACTGTCTCAGAATAAATAAATAAATAATAGAATAAAATATATAGAAACTTGTTTTGGAATAACCTGCTTGCCCAGCTTTTTGGGGCCTTTCTCTGACCAGGAAGTTCAGGCCTGTGACCTGGAGACAAGAAAATGCACCATGTGATTGAAGTGAACTCTCAGCCAACCTTGGGCTTCCAGTTAGCCTGGGTACTGCACTCTCCAGGTGGTCTGAGATGACACTCTGTGACGTGCATTTCTCAGGGGTTTACCTTATAGTGCTATGTGACTAACAGCTAGCAATTCACATCCTTGGGAGGCCCTGGGTGAATACATGGCCAAATATTTATCATTGAAAAGTGCCAGCCCTTAGAGAAATGGCCTTCATCTTCATCTTTCAATCAAATATCACTTTACCAAACAACAAAGCCACAACATTTTTAGAAGGACAAAGACTAAAGTGTCACTCATGACAAACATTTTGAAAACAAGATTTTCTAAAATGGAGAATATAGAGGAACACATAGTTCATGGTCATAGGCTGGTCACACTACCTGCCACTTCATTAGTCTTTGCTGGGGGACATTTTTGTTTCCTGAATAGCATCAATATACATTTATACAGGTTTTTTACTGGATACATTTAATAGATGACAAAAAGGACTGTTCAACTATGCTGTTTTCCATCAACTGAAACATATCACTCACGTTTTCCTTATTTTGTATGAGATTCTTTATTTTGAAGTTTTGCAGTAAGCATTTTGAATGAATGGACACATTTTAGGACTGACCGCATAAATCAAGAGATGGATGTACATTCGTATTTCATTTTATTTTTTAATTTTTAATTTTTTTTAGAAGGAGTCTCACTCTGTCATTCAGGCTGGAGTGCAACGGTATGATCTTGGTTCACTGAAACCTCCACCTCCCAGGTTCACTGGGATTATAGATATGCACACCATGCCCGGCTACTTTTTTTTTTTTTTTTTTTTTTTTTTTTGTATTTTTAGTAGAGACAGGGTTTCACCATGTTGGCCAGGCAGGTCTCAAACTCCTGACCTCAAATGACCCACCTGCCTCAGCCTCCCAAAGTGCTGTGGGATTACAGGCATGAGCCAGCACCCCCAGCCAGCATTCTTATTTTAGAAGTCGAAAGTTCACACATCATTTTGCTTTCCAGATACTGTCCGTGTTTCCAGTTCTTAGTACAGCCGTCCTGATTTTGTCTGTGTTTCTGTGCATGTGTGTGGCCATGTGTGTATGTGTGTGTGCATACCCACACCAGGCTGTCTGATACTCACTGTGCCTCTTTCACTTGACTCTCCCTGGGACATCTTTTCTTGTCAGTTCATAAAGATGTATCCCATGAGAGGACTTTTTAAGATGACTCATCAGGCCAGGTGCGGTGGCTTACACCTGTAACCCTACTACTTTGGGAGGCCAAGGTGGGCAGATCACCTGAGGTCAGGAGTTCGAGACCACCCTGTCCAACGTCGTGAAACTCTGTCTCTACTAAAAATTACAAAAATTAGCTGGGCATGGTGGTGGGTGCCTGTGATCCCAGCTGCTGGGGAGGTTGAGGCAGGAGAATCGCTTGAACCCAGGAGTCAAAGGTTGCAGTGAGCCGAGATCATGCCACTGCACTCCAGCCTGGGCAACAAGAGTGAGATTCCGTCTCAAAAAAAAAAAAAAAAAAAAAAGACTTATCAGATGCATTTTGGGGTCAGGCTCAAATGAAGTCCATGATTCCAAGGGTCTTCTAAACTGACCCAGAGATTTTCTCCCCATCACCACAAGCTGGAAAAGTGCCTGATAGTCATTAATCCTGAAGGAACAACTGACTCTTCTGAGACCATCTACTCTCTGCCCACAACCTGCAACCTCTCCTGCATACCCCAGCTGCGGCTCTGCTATTCATCCCACAGGTCCTGGCCAGGCCCACCAAAAAGTTGGCCAAAAAGTTGACTTCCCAGCCAGACCTAGTTGACTGGCCACTACCCTCATAGGAAAAGTCTGAGTTATGAGAAAAAAAAAAAAAGAATTTCTTCCAAAATATAAAAAGGAAAGGGCATGATCAAAGTGAATAAATGTTTAATTAAGTGCCTGCAAAGTGGAACACTATGTTAGCTTCCTTAATTGATATAGTCAGTATTTTTAAAAATTTTATTACATTTTCAAAACAAATGGAAAGTAACATTTCCTTCTTTGCAAAACAAATTGAATATAACATTTCCTTATTTGCAATAATTCTTGAGGCATGTGTGGGGATTGCCGAGAAATAACAAGTTGCTCATGTCCTCTTATTTTAAAAAGAAAAGTCATTAACACCATTTAAAAATACTTTGGAATATAAAAAATACACATGATCCTGATCTGATCAGTATACATTAAATGCATTAAATCATCACTATGTGTTCTATAAATATGTGCAGTTATTATGTGTCAATTAAAAATAAATAAATAAGACACAGTGTGCCTATATGTATGTATACATACATATATATACTCAATATGGGCTGTGTTTAATGTGTTATTGGAACAAGGTCTTTAAAAGTAAGCTGAGGGGCCAGGCATGGTGGCTCACACCTGTAATCCCAGCCCTTTGGGTGGCCAAGGTGGATGGATCACTTGAGGTTAGGAGTTTGAGACCAGCCTGACCAACATGGTGAAACCCTATCTCTATTAAAAATACAAAAATTAGCTGGGTGTGGTGGGGAACGCCTGTAATCCCAGTTATTGGGAGGCTAAGGCAGGAGAATCACTTGCACCCGGGAGATGGAGGTTGCAGTGAGCCCAGATCACGCCACTGCACTCCAGCCTGAATGACAAAGTGAGATTCCATCTCAAAAAAAAAAAAAAAAAGTAGCCCAGGGGCAGAGGTCTTCAAGAGGCCCAGCCTGGGATCGGCACACCCGCGAATCCTGTGCTCAGTCAGGATCCCCTTCGGTGGACACAAAAATAGGAGTGGCGCTGTCAAGAGGAAGTTCTAAAAATAGACCCTAGCATGTGGGCAGAATATTAGTGGTTCTGAGAACTAGGAGAATCAGAGGCAGAAATGAGACAAGTGACCAAAATGAAAACCCCACAGCCCAAATGGTGTCTCCCAGGCTCCCCTGGGCCCTCTAGAAAAACTAGCAAAATACTAGAAAAACTAACAAAACTCTTATCATTGGAGCCAATGCATTATTGGCCTCTATCCCCACTAAAATGCAAATAACCTCAGGAGAAAATGCTCTTTGTTTTTCCTTCAAAAAACTTAGAGTGTAACATGTATAGTAAAGAGAATGTATCTTCTTCTTTTTTTTTTTTTTTTTTTGAGACAGGGTCTTTCTCCATTGCCCAGACTGGCATGCAGTGGCACAATCACAGCTCACTGCAGCCTTGATCTCCCAGGCTCAATCGATCCTCCCACCTCAGCCTCCCAAGTAGCTGGGACTACTTCCCTGAGGGTCCTGGGGAATGCACCCCCCCCACCCCCCGAGTTTGCTGGGAAGTGCGTAACCACAGCTCTCCGAAAACAAAAGCCCTAAAATCCCTGATGGGTAGAATTGCCAGCTCTCATGGTGTCCCACCATAGTGACCAACGTGAAAGTGTGGTAAATATACAGGAATTCAGAGAAATCCTGGGAAATTAGGCAAGTCTTTCCTTTCCCGATACTTCTCCAAAAGATGGAAAGAGCATCCCTGGCTGCAAATCAGGTAAGTTCCTCTCAGGGTATAGCTGACCCTGTTGCCCACCTCGAATCCCTTTTGCAGTGGGAAGGGAGTGAAAGCAGTGGCTCTACCCAAACAAATGCTTGGGGGTCACATACCCTGGGTGGCACTGGTTGCACAGTGTACCAGCTATGTGACCCCGGCTGAGTCTTCCTGATCTCCAGTTCTTTCTCTGCAACAGGAGTGGGCACAAGGATTAAGAGGGCTCAGGGCACCGCCCTGCGTGGATAAAACCATCTGTCAAGGAGAGTCACTGGTAGTGTTTGAGTCCTTAAGTACACCCACTCCAGGGGAAATGGTGAAGTAGGTGGCCATTGTTCTGGGAATCTTTGGGACTGTACATGATGATCACTGGGGCTCTTTGGTTTTTTTAGCCCATCAATGACTGACTTGAGATCCAGCAGAACAAGAAGGCCTTAAACCCAGTAGCTTTATGTTCTTTTTCAGGATCTTCCCCTAAATTCTACAAAGTAAGTGGCAGTGACCTATTTTACGGATGAAGAAACTAAGGCCCAGAGAGGCAATATCATAACTGTGACTTATTTGACATCTTCCTTTGGAGACCCTGAGAGCCAGGCAAAGGTTCTCTAGGACACACATGCAGGAAGGTCAGAGGTGGGAGTGGGGCCCTGCTTCTGCCCCACCCCCTGCAGAAGAAGCAGGACTCAGCAGGGACAGAAGGAGCAGATCTGTGAGAGGCCGAATTATTCATAATCTTTTCTGCCCTCCCTATGGCATCTTTCCTGTTCCCCTGGTAAACACTCTAAGATGGACATAGTTGGGCAGGGAGCTTATTGTGTGCCTCGGAGTCAGGACACCCAAGGAGAGGAAGGGAGTGGCATTGGGAGAAGCTGGGCTTTGATATGGTCCCAAGCCCTTGGGCAGCTCTGGAGCTGGGTTGAATGCTGAGAGCTGCCCTGATGTGAGAAGTAGAAAAGTTCCTCTTCAAAGTTTCCTTTCTTGTTTAAGAAAAATTGATAAAGGTTAGAAATAATACTTTGTTTTAAACACTTTCTTCAAAAGCCTTCTTGCCTTTTTGCTAGAAGCCCTATACTATGTAGCTGTTAGGCATGCTCACAGGCACATAGTACATTCTATGTCCTTGTACTTTAACCAAGATATCGGTGCAGAATGTGCTCACAGGCATGTCCCAGCTCGCAGCCTATGCCCCTTCCTTATTTGGACTTCCTTTTTATTTGCTCTCTATTGTTTTTACCTATTTAGGAAAGTTTTAAGTTATTAGCCAATCGGGTTTTATTTAGATTGTGAGGTCTGGCTCCAGCCAACAGAGACACAGCAGTAAGGACAACCCCAAATGGGTAAGAAATAAATATGTCTGCTTTCCTTTGTTTGTTGCACACTCGTGGCAAGATTGCTAGTGGGAGTACCCTTTCTGCAGGAAGTGAAAAGAGTTGCTTTGCTGAGAGATCCTTTGTCCCAGTACTAATTCTTCTTTGTGGCACCAAAAGAAAAATTTTGTACATAACACCTGAGTTGGGACAAAAATACCTGGTCTTTATGCCTCTATGTTGACCAGTCATTGGATTTGGACTGAATTGCTCCCAAAGAGGACTGAGCTGAAGGATGACCCCCGGGGTGCAGGCTCTTCAGTCCTGGAGGATTCTGGGTAGCACCATGCCCAGTCCAAGTGGAACCAGTGTCTCCTCCAGAGGAAATTTCCCTCTGAGTCTTGGAGGCTACATTCCTGAGAGGGAGAGTGTGACGACCCCCCTCACTTGTCTGACCCAAGATACCCAGGTCAAGGGGCACTGGCCAACCCACGATTGACTGTTTAGGTGAGGCATAAGCTAAATTAATTAATTAATTTAGAGACAAGGTCTCGCTCTGTCACCCCAGCTGAGTCTTGTCGGTCCTACAGATGAATTGGTAGGGGAGAGAGTCAACCTACTGACTTCAGTGTGGGAAAAAGGCACAAAGAAGGCATGTGTCACCTATCTTCCTCCCTCCCCTAGGTGAGCAGCTCCTGAGGAACTCATGCCTGGATTCAGGATCTCATGTGGTGTCTGCGCTAGGACAGCCCCAACAGCTCCACCCTTTTCTGAAGAAGAAAAGGGAGGTGGGCAGCTTCAGAGGCCCCTGGTAGCATTTCATAGCACAGTACACAGGGGTATCTGCATGGCGTCGCACCCCCTTCTCCCTACCCAATGGGAGATGAGAGCTCAAGGACTCCCACACAATGTCTCTGTTGATACTTGCGGCCAAGCTGGCTTCTGGGTGCCATGGAAACCTCTCTTGGGAGCCCTGAGGGAGAGCAACAGCCCAGCCCTCCCATACTAAGCTCATTGTCCCCTGAGCTGTGAGAGCAGCCCTCATCAGCCCCTTCCCAGGCTCGAAGCTCCCAGCTTCTGCCCCGTCAGCGATACCAGCTGGTCCTCTTGCTGGCCAGGCCTGGGGAGCCGGAGTGGTTTCATCAGTCACAGAATCTACCACCTGGGATCCTGCCCTACTAGGGCCCCCACCTTATTCCCCATGAAATCAAAGACGGCCCCAATAGTGAGGCAAGAGAGCTCACTTCTTAGCTGCCCTGAGCCTTGAGAGTGGAGGGGGCACCAGGCAGAGAGAGACTTCTCCCTCTATCTGGGGCAGCCTTAACGCCCTGAGCCAGCCACAGTGCCCCCCAGGCCTGCAGGAGGAAGGCCAGGGGCTGGGAAACGGCTCTGGAATAAATCCATCTGGGCCACCCGGTGCCTAGTTCTGGCTGCAGGCTCCACCCATTCTTTTCTCCTCCCTCAAGTCTTGGAAACTTCCCCAGAAGTCCCTCCCCTGCCAGTCCCTCCCTTCTCACTACCTCCCACGTCTCCTTGGGCCAAGGCCTATCTGCACAGATCCTGGCAGAATAAAGTCAGAGGATGTCAGGGCCAGAAGAGGCCTGAGGAATTAGAGCCCTGCATCCCTCTCCCATTCTATCCCCACTTATCATTTTATAGAGGAGAAGCTGAAGCTGCGAATGAGGAGGGACTTGCCCAAGATCACCAGCCAGGGCCTTCCCCTCCATTGGGCACCATTTCTCCGCCCACATGGGCTGCTTCTCCCTGCTCTGAGCCGGGACTTGATCATCACAAATCAAGAGTCCGCCAGGTCTCTAGAAACAGCACAACCCATAGAGATTGGAAGATTCCAACTCAATTCTAAGTGGGGGTGTCAGCAACTAGAAGGAAGAAGGACTCATGATTACAGCACCTCCTCCCTCCAGCTGTCACCCACGTGTCCCCATAATGCCTCCCTCCATAGAACCGAGATAGCCAACAAGGGCAGCTCCCTCAAAATAAATGTCCTCGAAACTCCTCAGCCCCAGGAGGGAGGGGCCATCGGGATGGGCAGTCCAGAGAGCCTGGGCTTTGCACCCAGAGCTGGGGGAACTCAAATCCTAGCTGGGCCAACTGGGACAGATTATGCAGCCTCTCTTTCACCATCTGTAGAAGGAGAGTCAAAAAATTCTACCCACCTTTATAGGGTTGCTGTAAGGATTTGGCAAGATACTGAATAGAAAGTTTTGCACAATACTGGGCACAGAGAACACAGGGTGAACAGAGGATGCTGCTGTTATAATCGATGCCAACATTTACCCTTCGAACTCTGGCACCAAGTTAGGAGTGGGGTGCAGGGGGAGGAGTGCCAGGGAGCCGGGTGGGCGGAGTGCCAGGGAACCAAAGGGAGGACCTTAAGTGACCCTCAGAGAAGCCCTGATCCTACCCAAAGCAGGAGTCCTTGGCCCAAGGGAGAATGAGTTGCAGGCAGCCATGTGGCCCCCAGGAAGGGGGCCCCCTAACATTCCAGTCAAGCTTTAACACGGGGTGGCCCGGAATGTCCAAGAAAAACAATGTGGTTATTCTGAGTGAAATTACAGCCTGGCTAAGGCAGGCTGGGTCTGCTTTAAATTAAACATTGCATTTCTGAGATTCTTTTCATCTCCTTGCCACTGCAAGTTAGTGGAGACATTACCTCACCTCACCTTCCACTCTGAGGTGGTGGGGTGACAGGGCGTGGGCGTGGGGGTGGGGACGAGAGAGGGAGTCCAGAGAGCCCACCCAGGGGGATCAGGGTGCCCTCCTCACTCCAAGAGCTCAGGCTTTCACTGGGGCCGGGAGGGTTGGCTACGTGGGGAAGGAGCGCATCCACTCCATCCTTGGCATTTAGTAAAGAAATGACAGTACTTTCAAATACACTGCTTTCCTACTTGGGAAAACTGGGCTGCAGTTTACAGGTCCGAGGTCGGTCCCTTTCTTCCCAGCTTTCCCACCCTTGGGTGCTGGATGGCCGTGCCTGTGAGCGCCTCGGCAGAACTGCAGGGTGTTTTCGCTCGAAACCCCAAGGAGAGGCCAGTTTCCTCACCGAGTGGTTTTTGATTGGGGGTGGAATTTCCTCCTGGCTTTGGAAGTTGCTTTCGGCCGGCTTTGCCCACCTGTGGAGTCCTGGAAATTTCCACAGTGCTGAAGTCAGGTAGACCCGAGTATGAGTCCCGCGTCTCAGGATAAGGTTCACCTTGTCTTACTCAGATCCTGAATCCCCTCTTCTTTAACTTGGAGAAGGATGTCTCCCTTTCAGGGTTATGGGTTAGATGAAATTAAGCATGCTTAAGGTTCTTGTTTTATATGAAGTATACCCAAAATTCTTTGGCTATAAGAAATAGAAACTTCCTCAAGTTTCTTGGGTAACATGGAAATTTTTTCTCTGAAATCAGGAGACTTTCATGAAAACCGGCCGCCAAACCTCTCAGAGAACTGGCACCAGGAATTAGAAAAGGGATTTGCAGTTTCTCTCCACGTATTCTGCGAATTTGCCTCCCTCGGGGCCTCAGTGGCAGGCTCCTGTCTGTGCAAACCATTTACTCAGAGCCCTAGCCTTGGCCTGACACCGTTTCCTCACACCAGGTCCATGGTTAGAGCTCAGTGAGAGATGGCGGTTTCTGCTGCGCTGCTTGGTTTTGCACATTCATATTAGCATGCTGCAGATTTCGTTTGTCCCTCCGGATCTGCTCGCTCTCCTTTCTTCTCCACCTTGCCCTGATCCTGGGACTGGCCTGTGGGAACTGTGTCGACTGAGCTCCCGCCTTCCAGGTTCTGGTTGAGTTCAGCCTATCGTGGCCACCAGCAGGGAACAGGAGCGCAGGAGCAAAGAGCCATCCTGGCACCTACTGTTCTCCCTTTTTGCCATGGGGAGTGGCCTGGTGGTGGAGTGTCTGGTTCCTCTACTGAAGGCCATGGCACCCTTTGCAGCAAGCCCATCCTTTGGCTATAGCTCTCTCTGCAACATTTATTTTATTTTATTTATTTTATTTTGAGACAGAGTCTCACTCTATTGCCCAGACTGGAGTACAGTGGCATTGTCTCAGCTCAGGGCAACCTCTGCTTCCCAGGTTCAAGTAATTCCCCTGCCTCAGCCTCCCGAGTAGCTGGGATTACAGGAACATGCCACCACACCTAGCTAATTTTTGTATTTTTAGTAGAGATGGGGTTTTGCCATGTTGGCCAGGCTGGTCTTGAACTTCTGACCTCAGGTGTTCCGTCCTCCTCGGCCTCCCAGAGTGCTGTCTCTCTGCATTCTTGATGACACATTCCCTCCTTGCTCCTTCATGCTTAGGGTGGTGATGGTGCTCCACTGTTACTATCCTAGAGGTGCTGCACCATTTCTCATTCATTTCTTTCCATCTTGCCTATGTCTTTATAAAGGGTCCGCTCACTGTATTCTCTCCAGCAACTGACCTGTAACTTTGAATTGCCATCTCTCTCCTGCTGAGACTCTGACTGATGCAATCAGATCAAGGAGGAGTCAGCTTTGTTTCTTTCCCCTGCCTCCCACTCTGGATCCCACAGGAAGTGAATGAAGAGCTCTAGGTTTCAAATAAACATTAGCAATAAGATATCCAGAACTGAGAAGATACCTGTTATTCTAGAAGTGAAAAAGAACGCATGTACACTGGGTGGAGTTACTTCTTTTGTAAGAAACTTCATTTTCCCAGGAGAATGTGACCACAGGAAAGAGGTGGAAATATGCTCTCAATTGGGTCACAGTTCTCTCTCTTTCTGGGGACACAAATGACTAAAATTTCAGCATCATACATGTTGTGGACAGAAGATCTTTTAAAATTGTCAACTTTTAAGTATTTTTCACTCTCAAATTCATAGGAGTAGTCACCAGAATCTCTGTCTTTTCCTTTCCGCTGGCAGTTTGGCTCATGGATATCTCACTTTTGGCTTTGACAATGACAATAGGACAATAGCCTGTGAGCCTGTCTCTGGTCTCTTTTTCCCAGTCTGTTCCACAGCCCTCTGTCAAGTTTGTCTTGGTTTGACCCAGGTCTATACACGTCAAGCCCCAGACTGAAGTGTTTTATGGCTTCCTGTTGAAGTATCTGAACACTTCAGCCTGACATTCAAGCCTTCTGCATCAGTCAACTTTCTGGTCCACCTCCTATTACAAGAACTTTCCACACCTGACAAATCAGATCTTCCTCACTAACCTTCCAGCCCCTGTGCCCACTCTCTCCACCTGTTCTTCAACATGCAATCCAAATTCCACATCCCAGCTAAGGCCTTCCCGGCCCACTCAGCTGGAGGTGACTCCTCACGTTGAACCCCTGCCATTCTGAAGTGGGAGTGCTCAGAGATCAAAGAGGAAGAGCTGATGGAAGGAGAACCACGTTGGGACACCAGTGACAGCCTCTGTGATCTCCTGTTTGGATGTCACTCAGGGACACACAGAGAACCCTCTATGTGCCTCACTGCACAGATGTATGGTCAACTTCATCCCAGAGGAGGTAAGGGGAGACCTTGTAGCTCCCGGAAGTGTCATCTTCTCTTCAGGCCTCTTCATTATCTGGTTTTGTCCTCTGGTTTCATCACATGTTGCTGATGGTCACTCCCTCTGGACAGAAAAATCTGGGCCTCAGGTTGTGTCATCTGAGTGCTTGGATCAAAGGGTGAGTCAGTCTTGTGGATTCATGGAATCACAGTTCACTGGGGACGTTAAGCAAGCATTAAGAAGGACTTCCCCCGGGAGGTTCCTTCATGGCACAATCTGCCTCTCTTCAGATGGGGAACCCTGACCTGGCCTTGTGAATACTGTGGGATTCCAGGCGTCCTTTTGCCCATGTAGAAAGCCCAAGTCTTTGTTGCTTTTGAGGTTAAGCATCAGCTGGTTTAAGTATCTTTGGTTACACACACACACACCCCCCACTTTGAGGATACATAATACTTTTGCTCATTCAATCTTGAGTTGCAATTGCTTTGACCATAGCAACCAAGTCCTCTATAACAAAGGCCCTTACAACACTGTAGCAATGAATATCATGCAATTAATTTTTGTGGCAATTAATTACACATGCATTAAGAAACCATAGACATGTAGATTTCTGCCTCTCCCTGGGAAAATTCCAGAATGGTTTGTTAAACATTAGGTTGTGACTACGCAGAATACAAATTGGAAATATAAAGAATTTGAATTTGAATTTGATTAAGTTAAAAGAAAAAATACAACTCATCGGAAGGCAATACAAATTTACTAAGAATATATCATGCCAAATTAATCTCATTTTCTTTTCTTGCAAAGTCAACAAGTTGATCTGTCAGAGATTTACTATAGATACAGATTTGAAGAATTTTAGGTGAAGTGCATTGGTTTCCACAGAGCACATAAGGAATCCTCTCATAAAAGCCATGAGAGGCATAGTGTGGTGCATAATCAGTTTTTCCTCCTCTCATCCCCATAGTAAGGTTGTATTTTCTTGCCCTCTTTGAAGTTAGAAGCTATCATGTAAACTGCTTTTACCAATGAAATGTGAGTAAGACACCCCATGATGAATGCATCAACGCACGAGGTAGTTCTTGGATGAACATTCACAGGTAATAAAAGAAGCCACGCCTGGACAGCATTATCAGTCCCTCCAAATGGAAGGCTAAAGAGAGAAGGACTTTTCAAAGTAAATAACGGCAATGACTATGGAAGCAAAGTGGTGTTAAGCAGAAGAAAATGCTTGAAGTGACACAAGCCAGCCTTCTGGGCTGGGACCCAAGCCTAGACACATCAGAGTCAGGGTGGTCAGAGCTGGGAAGCATGACACCACAGTATGGCTGGTGGCTGGCTCTGTGACCTTGGCCAGTTCATAGTTTTGAGCCTCTGCTTCCTTCCCATATGTGAATGGGGGCTTGATGAGGGGTAAGTACGTTTAGAGGAAAAAGCTGCCAATAACTTTTCCATCTCTGTGGATATTGACAGCCACCTTGGAGAAGATCTTGGTTGTCTTCTCCCTCGAACCTCAGTGGCCACTCTGAGTTGTGCAAAAACAGAAGAGTGGGCCCTATGGCCACAGGGCCAATGTATAGTAGGAGACTTGGCAGTCAAGCAAGATCTGTTTTTGCCCAGCACCCTCCGTATGCAGAGATGGCTGCCTAGGGGCCAAGAAATGTCCTGAGGAGGCAGAATTAAGAACCCCAACTGCTCCCCTTCTGACTATCACTGTCATTAGGACCTCCCTTGTGGATTGGAAGAGACGCTATCAGGACATCATTATCCTTAAAGAAAGGGAGGGCAGCAGGGCCTAGAGGATTGTGGAGAAAGGCTGCTCCTGGCCAAGCACAAGGGCAAGTATCATAGTGCCCTGGACGCTCAGACACACACAACTTCTGCTGAGGCCGAGCACAGAAGGGTGAACTTGGAGCTCCTGCGCAGGAGGCTCCTGGGGAATCAGGCCAACAAGGGCATCGCTGTAGAAGGGACACAGCTGCAACATATGGAGCAGAATTAGCATGGTGGCAACAGAAGCAACAAGAACAATCCCAAATCCCAGCCTCTTCTCTAGGCCTGGTGGCTGAAGCAAGACTGAGCCCTTTGGATGGTCAGCCTCTAGGGGTCCTCCGACAATGGTGGTGGAGTAGAGTGGGGAAAAATGAGAAGAAAGCCTCAAAAAAGAGATTCCAGTCCTGGTGGTGTGGCTTACGCCTGTAATTCCAACACTTTGGGAGGCCAAGGTGGGCAGAGCACTTGAGGTCAGGAATCCGAGACCAGCCTGTCCAATATGGTGAAACCTGGTCTCTACCAAAAATAGAAACATTAGCCGGGCCTGGTGGTGCACACCATAATCCCAGCTACTCGGGAGGCTGAGACAGGAAAATCACTTGAACCTGGGAGGCAGAGATTGCAATGAGCCAAGATTGTGCCACTACCCTCCAGCCTGGGCATGGAGCGAGACTCTATCTAAAAAAAAAGAGATGCCAGACCTCCCTGCTAATGCAGGCAAATGGGTGCTCAGGCAACTAATGGGGAAAATGCAACAGATACTTTCCTTTAAACTTGCAAAGTGAGTCACAGCTACTACATGAAAATGTATTGCCTAAGACTAGCCCACATTTAACAGCAGTGGGCTAGTGAGATGAGTGAGACAGCAGACAAGAAAGTGTATTTGAAAAGAAGAGTTACACAGATGTGAAGGTGTCCGGGACTACAACTGATTCTCCCTTCCTTCTTCGTATTAATAGATTTAGTCCTGAGATTAAGCTGGGCTTACGGCTGCCCAAGTAAAGACTTCGTTTTCCAGCCTTGCTTGCAGGAAGATGTAATCATGTGACTAAGTCTGAACCAATGGGATGTGAGCAGAAGTGATGTGTGCAACTTACAGATCACATTATTATCAGTAAATGGCTTGTCCTCCACTTTTCTTCTGTCCTGTGGACTGCAGTGTGGACATGGTGCTGGTGAGCGAGCAGTTTTGATGATGTGGACAACTTCATTCAACCAAATAGCCTACTCACCTTGTACCACCAGTCTACTTCTGACCAATTTCATAGGCAAGGTATAGACTTCTATCTCATTTGAGCCTTTGTAGACACTGTATTTCAAGATATCTGCCACCTCACTTGTATCTTCACTAATATAAGGGGTTTTGAATCCTACTGCCAAGAACATTGTTCCACTTCCTGCTTCTAAAGATTAATGGGGAAGCAATTTGTGGTTATGACTGTCTCAGTATTTTCTTTTCCATTCATTCAGCCTGTCAGTCAGTCCATCGATATTTAATGAGAGCCTCCCAAGTGCCATTGATATTTAATGAGAGCCTCTAATTTGCTATGCAAGGGGCTGGAGTTACAATGGCAAACAAGATAGACATGGGTTCTACTCTAATATAGATTTCCATCTAGTGGGGAGAGTCACGTGAAAGAAATAATACCACAAATAAACATTGAGTTACAGACTATGATATGTGTTTGAATTAAAAGTACAGGATGTGGGAGGTTGAGGCAGGAGAATCACTTGAACCTGGGAGGCAGAGGTTGCAGAGAGCCGAGATCACACCACTACACTCCAGCCTGGGTGGCAGAGCAAGACACCACCTCAAAAAATAAAAAGGCCAAGTGTGGTGGTTCACACCTGTAATCCCAACACTTTGGGAGGCCGAGACAGGTGAATCACAAGGTCAGGAGTTCAAGACCAGCCTGACCAACATAGTGAAACCCCGTCTCCACTAAAAAAATTACAAAAAAATTGGCCAGGTGTGGTGCCACATGCCTGTAGTCCCAGCTACTTGGGAGACTAAGGCAGGAGAATTGCTTGAACCCAGGAGGTGGAGGTTTCAGTGAGCTGAGATCATGCCACTGCACTCCAGCTTGGGCAACAGAGTGAAACTCAATCAAAAAAAGTACAGGATGTCATGAAAGTATATAGTAGAGTCTTCATTTAGTTTTCAGAGCTCTAGAGGACCGTCTATGTTGAGACCTAGAGAATGAGTAGGAATCAATCAGTTGAAGAGTTAGGGGGAAGTGTTCCAGCAGTGGGAACAACTTATCTCTTTCCAGAGGTTGATACTTCAGGCACAGGAAGGTTAGTATGGCCAAAGGAGGGCAGACAATGAAGACAATGGCTTGGATCATGTCAGAGGGAGAGAGATATAAGGGCCAGACCATGCAAAGCCTTAGAGGCCATTGTGGTAGGCAGGATTCTAAGATGAGCTCCAAGATTCCTGCCCACTGTATACAAACCTTGTATTATTCCTTCCCATTGAGTGCAGGTTGAACCTGTGAATATAATGGGATGTCATTCCTGTAAATAGGTGACATTATATGGCAAAAGTAGAGAGATGTGCAGATGTGATTAAGGTTCCCAATCAGTTGACTTTAATTGATACAAGGAACATTATCTTTTTTTTTTTTTTTTTTTTTGAGACGGAGTTTCCCCCTTCTTGCCCAGGCTGGAGTGCAAAGTCATGGTCTTGGCTCACTGCAACCTCTGCCTCCAAGGTTCAAGCAATTCTCCTGTTTCAGTCTCTCAAGTAGCTGGGATTACAGGCATGCGCCACCATGCCCAGCTAATTTTTGTATTTTTAGTAGAGATGGCGTTTCACCATGTTGGCCAGGCTGGTCTTGAACTCTTGATCTCAGTTGATCCACCTGCCTCGGCATCCCAAAGTGCTGGGATTACAGGTGTGAGCCACCATGCCTGACCTGGAACATTATCTTCTTGTGTGGATGACCTTAGGTCAGTTTATGTGAGCCCTTTAACAGAAGGCCTATAAACCAGTCACATAAGAGACAAATACTGTATGGCTCCACTTACATGAGGTACCTAAAGTAGTTAAAATCACAGAGACAACAATGTGAAAGTACCTAATGCCACTTAAAAATGGTTAAGACGGTCAATTTTCTGTTATGTACATTATGCCATAATGTTTTTAAAAAAGGATCTAGATGTCAGAGTCAGAAGAAGCAGCAGAGATATTATCTCCTTAGCCTTGAGGGAGCAAATTGCCATGTTGTGGAGAGGACCATGTGTTAGGGAACATCAAGCGGTCTTTAGAGGCTGAGTGTCAGACCTATAGCTGCAAGGGACCTGCTGAAAATGAGCAAGTCTCAGATGACATCATGGTCCCATCAACACCTTGACTGCAACCTTGTGAGATCCTGGGCAGAAGACCCAGTTTAGCTGTGCCAAAACTCTTGACCTACGGAAACTGGGATTATACATGTATGTTCTTTTAAGTTGCTACATTTGTAGCAATTTGATATGCAGCAACAGGAAACTTATATATCATGCTACAAATTTACCATCTTCTACATACTTAGGAATAAATTTAACCATGGAGGTGAAAGATCTCTATACTAAAGACTATAAAATGTTGATGAAAGAAATTGAGGGAAACATAAATAAATGGAAAGATATTCAATGTTTATGGATTGGAATAATTAATATTGTTAAAATGTCCATACTACTTAAAGCAATCTACAGATTCAATGCAATCCTTATCAAAATGCCAATGACATTCTTCACAGAAATAGAAAAAAAATTCTAAAATGTGTATAAAACCACAAAAGACCTCAAATACCCAAAGCAATTTTGAGCAAAAAGAACAAAGCTGGAGGAATCACACCACCTGATTTCAAAATACACTACAAAGTGATAGTAACCAAAACGACATGATACTGGCATAAAAACAGACCCAAAGGCCAATGAAACAGAACAGAGAGCCTGGAAATAAATCCATGCATTTACAGCCAATTGATTTTGAACAAAAGAGAATGGTTATTGAGAAGGACATAGAGATTTGTGAAACAGTGATAGTTCTAATAGTATTTGTTCTAAGGATCATTGATTGACTTACAATCTTGAGACCAGGATATGTTTGTTGTAGTAACATCTGCCAGGATGTGTGTTGTAGAAAACCTTTGTTAACACAAAATTGCAGATTCCGTTTGTCACAGGCGTTTGATCTTATCCACCAGTTGAGGTGATAATTAACGTGACTTCATTGATCTCACTTTCATTTACTCACCTTATAAAAGACGACTGTGCAGGTTTTCTTAAATTTAGGAACATGGTGAAAGGCATAGTCTTCCCTGTAAAATGTGAGAGTGGTGACAGCAAATCAGCTTTAAAATACAATGCAGAATAAAAATGGGTCACAACGGACTCAACCACGCCAGGGCCCTTGGTCAGCCTTCTGCCAATCTCTAGGCATTCCAGTGGCAGCAAGTCGGCTGCCCCAGCTCCACAGCTGCACAGGATGGTGCACAGAGGCAAGGAAAGGAGGGGATGAACCTCCCTCTATGGATGTAAATATGTATTTTCCCAGAAGCTACTTACATGCCATTGATCAGGGTCTGGCCAGTCAAGAGCACATGGGCTAGGGTTGCTATGATTGGTTTAGGCCAGTTATAGCTGGACATATTACAGCCTGATTGAAAGTAGGGTTTTGTCAGTAAGGGAGGCAGAGCGAGCAGAGGGGTTGTGAAGTAGGGGGTGAGATGAACTGCCTTTGTGCTAGTCCCCATTCTGGGAGAACACTGTAGAAGACACAGCGGGTGGGCAGAAAACAGATTTGAAAAAGCTCAATTTTTACAGTGCAATAAACATTAAACAACTTTGTTGGAGATCAAGTAGCCTTACAAAGTGAGCCACCCAGAATCCTTCTCACAGGACCGGGGCCTGCCAAAGGGCGTGCTTTGAGCATAGATAGACCTGGCCACCTCGCAGCGCAACTCTGATGGCACCAGCTGCTTTGCAGGGAGCTGTTCCCCCAGGGCACTGGCATCTGGGCAGGGCCAAGGAAGCCCTCACCTCTGTGACTCTGCTCCCAGGGACTTGACGTCCTTCTTGGCTGGGAAAGTGTGACCTCCAGGAAGATGCTGGGAATGTGCAGAGGCCAGCGCCCTCTGGGTGGGTCTCCTGGGAGGCCTGTGAGGGGCCTGGGAAATAATCACAGGCTTTTCCCAGCCTTCCTTCATCCTTGGGAAATTCGCTGGAGGCCAGTCCCCTGTTGAGTGTGGGGCTTCGGGCCCACCTGGGTCCTGAGCAGAGCTGGGCCCTGCTCCTTTCTTTCCCAGCAGTGACCATCAGCCACTGCCCCCGAGTGAGGAGATGGAGCCTCCTGTGAACCGGCTGCAGGAAGCTCCTGCTCCTTTCTCAAGGCTGTGAGCCAGAGAGAGTAGGCTTCCGGGGCTGTCTCTTCACTACCCAGTCCTAACAACCTACTCCTGTTGGGGTCTCCCTGCCCCCTACCCTCTGCCCTGTGCTCCTACCTTCCACTTCAGGCAAAGGGGAGGATGTGCTGTCCTGTGCATGCCCACACATTCCTATACCTGTTACCTGCCACCTCACCTGGAAGGCCTGTCCTTGATCTTCCACCCAGAGGGAGTTGCCCCTCTCTGGCCGTCCCAACATGCAGCTGACCCAGGATGGTCCTGCAGCCCACACTGGCCTCAAGGAGCACATCTCACAGGGCTAGGCAGGGGGCACTGGCTAAGAATTAGTGCCCAGTGGGGATAGAGGCTGGAGCAGGGCCAGAGCAGGGGCACAGCCAGGGCAGGATGCCCACCTGCAGTAGTCCCCAAGGGGCTTGGCCATGCAGCATGCCGTTGCTGGTGGAGGAAGCTTGGCTGACCATGAGGCCAAGGGTACAGGGCCCCACACACACTTGGACACACATTTACAATTACAAGAGCTTCATTCTAACAGAGCTAGTGCATGTCTTCTTTATTCTCAATTATTTTTTAACTGTAGTGAAATACACATAATATAAAAATGACCGTCTTGGGTAGGTGGCTCATGCCTGTAATCCCAGCACTTTGGGAGACTGAGGTGGGCAGATCACGAGGTCAGGAGTTCGAGACCAGCCTGGCCAATATGGTGAAACCCTATCTCTTCTAAAAATACAAAAATTAGCTGGGCGTGGTGGCAGGTGCCTGCAGTCCCAGCTACTCAGGAGGCTGAGGCAGGAGAATCACCTGAACCTGGGAAGCGGAGGTTGCAGTGAACTGAGATTATGCCACTGCACTCCAGCCTGGGTAACAGAGTGAGACTGTCTCAAAAAACAAAGAAAAAAGAAAAAGACCATCTTAACTATTTTTAACTATGCGGTTTAGTAACATTAAGTACATTCACATTGCTGTGCAAACCTCACCACCATCCATCCTCATACCACTTTTCCTCTCGTAAAACTGAAACTCCATACCCACGAAACAGTAACTCCCCATTCCCCCTTCCCCCAGGCCCTGGCAACCACCATTCCATTTTCCATCTCTATGGCTTTGATGAGGCTAAGTACTTGAGTCTTGAATACCTTTCTCCATTCCCCACAGCACCCGCTCCCGGTTGCATGTACTCTTACCTGCTCTTGATTTGCCTGTGACATTGCAGTGGTTAACATGGGCCCTCTTGTCTCCAGACAGAAGGCAAATCACTCCCTCCCCTGCTCTAGCAGGATAGGAAGTCACTGAATCTATTTGCTTCTCATTCAAAGTGATGGCAGCCAGAGGGTGAGGTGGCAGTGCTAGGATGGGTAGGTACAGACAGTGGAGATGGTAGGAAGGGCAAAGCCTCAGCTGTTCTAGGGGACGGTGGCAGCAAGAGCCACCTGTGACCAGAGAGACCCTGGTGCAGGCATCTGTGTAGCATCTCTAAGACAGATGCAGCAACTCCCACACAGGGTGGAAAGAGAAGGGTGAATACTTCACGAGAGACTTTCGACTGTCTGATGGCTTATCCCTACCTTACAGCCTGCTGTGATGCTAGAGTTCTCTAGGCAGCCACCCCTAATTGAGTATAATGGACTGAATGTACGTGTCCCTCCTCAAATTTGTGTGTTGAAGCCCTAACCTTCAATGTGGATATATTTGGAGATGGTGCCTCTCAGGAAGTAATTAAGGTTAAACGGAGTCCTGGGGTGGGGCTTTGATCAAGGGAACACACACTTTCTCTTCCTTCTCTTCCTCCGTCTCTCTCTATCTCCTTGTGGAGGAATGAGGAAGGGTCACAAGAACACACAGCAAGATGGCAGCTGCCTATAAGCCAAAGAAAGAGGCCTCAGAATGAAACCTACCTCTGGGCATTTTGATCTTGGACTTCAGGCTTCAGACTGTGAGAAACAAATTTCTGTTGTTTAAGCCACCCAGTCTGTGGTATTTTGTTACAGCAACCCAAGCAGGCTGAGACATTGAGTCAGCATGCAGCCATGGGGCAAAGGCATGGGAGTATTAACAGGCGTCACTTATATCAGAAACAGGGAGTAGCATGGTACGTCCAGAAGCAGTGGTATTTAGAGAGGGGTGTGGCTACAGCAAGAGCTTCTATGTCATCTATGACTGTGTAGGCCATGCCATTAGACTTACCCTAAGAGCATTGAGGAATGATCTTCAGATTTGCATTTAGAAAGAGCTATCTGACTGCTGTATGCAGGCTTGATCAGTAGAAATGGGGAGGAGGAGGGGACAGGGTGGGGATAAAGAGACAAGAGATCATCAAGAGGAGCTGTTCCACGGATCAACCCTTGGGTAGATGTGAGCCGTGGGAATGGATAGTCCTGGTCATCAATTAGCTGAAGATGAAGAGGCAGAGTTGAGTGACTCCCTAGTTTCTGGTCTGGATGATGATGAGTTGAATGAATGGTTCTCCCCTTGACAGAGATATGATTGACTCCTCGGTCTAGGCAGGTCCCAGGTTCCAAGCAGAACAGAAGTCCTCAAATATTATTTCTACCACATTCAATTAGTCAAAGCTAGTCACAGATCAGCCCAAATTCAATGCAGGTGGGGCCTACCTGACAGTGTGAATACAGGGAGGCGTAAGTCTCTGGGATGATTTCATAACACCCCACCACCACATCCAAATTCCAGACAGGAAGGAAGGGAAAAACAAAGCCAAAGGGCGGAAGCACCTGCCATCTAGGCCTATCCTTTTGAACAAAGTTTCCCCAAAGCCTCATTCAGTGTCTCTCTCTGGTCCAGGGAAAGAAATGAGTCACATGACTACTCCTAGCTGCAAGGGAGTCTGGGAAACAATATTTTAACCTGAGCACACTGACATCACCAATAAAATCCGAATTCTCAGTAAGGAAGAAGGAGAGAATAGATCTTGAGAAGGCAACTAGCAGAGCCTGCTGTAAAGGCCATGGAAGAGTTGGGATCAGGGGTGGGGCGAATCACCCCCCACTAAGGGCTTTTATGGGAGAGAAACCATGCTCAGCATGTACCACCTTATGAGAAAATTGAGAGACTGGTTCATTAGGTCTGGGGTGGGGTCCAAGGTGTGCATCTCCAACAAGCTCCCCGGGCTGCTGATGCTGGCAGTAGGAAGACCACACTTGGAGTGGCCCTAAAATGGGTTATACTGGGGTCACAAGCAACCCCACATGTCAGAGGCTTAAATAGCTGAGATTTGTTCCTTACTCATACAGGCTGTGCACTGTGAGTTGGCTTGGGCTTTGTTCCTGGGAGCCAGGCGACCAGAGCATCTACCATCTAGAACAGCACTGGTGACCAGACCAGAGGGAAAGAAGTCATTCATGGCAAAGAATTAAGCAATTCTTAGAAGTCATTCAAGTCGAGGCCGGGCGCGGTGGCTCAAGCCTGTAATCCCAGCACTTTGGGAGGCCGGGGCGGGTGGATCACAAGGTCGAGAGATCGAGACCATCCTGGTCAACATGGTGAAACCCCGTCTCTACTAAAAATACAAAAAATTAGCTGGGCATGGTGGCACGTGCCTGTAATCCCAGCTACTCAGGAGGCTGAGGCAGGAGAATTGCCTGAACCCAGAAGGTGGAGGTTGCAGTGAGCCGAGATTGTGCCATTGCACTCCAGCCTGGGTAACAAGAGCGAAACTCCGTCTCAAAAAAAAAAAAAAAAAGTCATTCAAGTCGAATGGCCATGCCCAAATCTGGCAGGGAGGGGAAGCCAGATCTGGTGAATAATACTGCAGAATATGGCAGCTTCACAGAAGAGGTGGGATTTAAGCAGAGGTGGCTTTGAAGGAGCTTACTGTGTAGAGAAGGGGCCAGAACATTCTAGGCTGAGGGAACATCATAAATAACAAAATATCAATGATTGAGCATCTGTTGTGTGCCAGAAGCATTCAGATTATTTCCACCTGGTCTTCATGAGAACCCTGAGATATTATTTGTCCATTTTATAGAAGAGGAGACTGGGGGTCTGAGATCAGCTGACCACCTGCTAAAGGTCATAGGGCCAGACGCCAGAAAGCAGGGCCCAGGAAATCAAACCCAGTGTCCTGGCCTTTCCTTCCCCTGCCACAGTGGAGTCATGGAGGCTCGTGACTGTAAAGAGTGTTTGCAGAATGATCTATGTGCTGCCTTTCTCTGGAAATGGCCTCAACGCCCAAAGGATTTTTTGGGGGTGGATGGAGAATTATTAAGGGGTTGCAATATTTTTTTATTATGGTAAAAAATGCATAATGTAAACGTTATCATTCAGCATTCAGTATATTCACATTGTTGCGCAAACATCATCATCATCCATCTCCAGAACTTTTTCATCTTTCACAATTGAAACTGCATCCATGAGACATTAGTTCCCTATTCCCTCCTCACCCCAGGCCCTGACAACCAACATTCTACTTTCTGTCTTTATGAATTGGAGTATTCTAAATACCTTATATACATAGACTCATATAGTATTTGTCCTTTTGTGTCTGGCTTTTTCTCTTAGCATAATGTCCTCAAGGTTTATCCATGTTGTAAAGTGTGTCAGAATTTCATTCCTTTATATGGCTGAATAAGGTTCTATTGGATATATATACTGCATTTTGTTTATGCATTGGTCCATAGATACTTAGGTTGTTTCTACCTTTTGGCTATCATCAATAATGCAGCTATGAGTGAACAAATATCTCTTTGAGTCCCTACTTTGGGTTCGTTTGTGTATGGGATTCCTGTGTTCTAGAGGAGTCATTTGTTTGTTTGTTTAGACAAAGTCTTGCTCTCTCAACCAGGCTGGAATACAGTGGCGTGATCTTGGCTCACTGCTACCTCCACCTCTTGGGTTCAAGCAATTCTCCTGCCTCAGCCTCCCAAGTAGCTGGAATTATAGCCACGTGTTACCATGTCCAGCTGATTTTTGTATTTTTAGTAGAGATGGAGGTTTCACCATGTTGGCCAGGCTGGTCTCAAACTCCTGGCTTCCAGAGATCCACCCAGCTCAACCCTCCAAATTGCTAGGATTACAGGTGTGAGCCAATGCTCCCGGCCCTACAGGAGTTTTTTTTTTTTTTTTTTTTAATTGCATTAGGTTTTGGGGTACATGTGAAGAACATGCAAGATTGTTGCATAGGTACACACATGGCAGTGTGATTTGCTGCCTTCCTCCCCCTCACCTATATCTGGCATTTCTCCCCATGCCATCGCCCCCCAACTTTTTCCCAGACCCCAGCAAAGCCCACCGGCACCTTTGTCTTGTATGTTTAGAACTCTTCAGTTTTAAACATACAAGATAAAGGTGCCGGTGGGCTTTGTTGGGGTCTGGGAAAATGCTGTGCAGGAGCACTGCAGGGGGATGGGCCCTAGGATGTCCTAGTTCATCTCCCCTCAGCTGGCTCTGGGGGAGGAGGATCTGTGGGAGCCCCACACCCCATCCAAGATACACAAAGCCTCTCTGCCAGTTGTTTAACTGCTTCACAGGCACAGATCTTTCCCCAAGGAGTCGGAATGTTCTCATGGGAAAACAGCCGATAACACCCCTGAGTCTTCCTTTCCTTTATCTACAAAACAGAGGTGCTGGTGTCGCCTGCCTGCCCCACAGACAGTTGTGAAGTTCCAGTGAACTGATGCATGTGAAAGATGCAGAGAGAAGCTGGCGGCTCACTCTGCACCTGCTGCTGCCGTAGGCCTCCCATGCCCACCCCGCTTGCGGGTCAAACGGGCGCTGATAGGAGCTGTGGTCTGCAGAGGCTGAGGGCCTCTGGGGCTTTTTCCACAAACCCAGGAGAGTTCTGGGGCTGAGACAGCTAAAAAGAGGGCAGTCCAGAGATAAGACGGCTTCCTCATTACAGTTCTGGGGCAGTGGTTCTCAAACTGGAGCGTGACCGAGAATCCCCCACACAGAGTGTTCAAACTCAGATAACAGACTCCACTCTGCGGTTTCTGACTGAGGAGTCTGGGGTGCAGCCTGAGATTTGCAGTCTAACAACAACAGCAACTTCTTGTTCTTGTTCTTGTTCTTCTTCCTCCTCTTCTTCTTCTTCTTCTTCTTCCTCTTCTTACTCTTCTTCCTCCTCCTCCTCCTCCCCCTCCTCCCCCTCCCCCTCCCCTCCCCCTCCCCCTCCCCCTCCCCCTCCTCCTCCCCCTCCCCCTCCCCCTCTATTTTTGAGACAGACTCTTGCTCTGTCACCCAGGCTGGAGTACAGCATCACAATCTCACAATCTCAGCTCACTGCAACTTCTGCCTCCTGGGTTCAAGTGACCTCCTGAGTAGCTGGGATTACAGGCGCCCATCACCATGCCCAGCTAATTTTTGTATGTTTAGTAGAGACGGGGTTTCACCATATTGGCCCTTTGGTCTCAAACACCTGACCTCAAGTGATCCACCCACCTCGGCCTCCCAAAGTGCTGGGATTACAGGTGTGAGCCACCATGCCCGGCCTGCATTCTAGCACATTCTTAGGGGCTGCTGTTGCTGCTGACCTGGGGACCTCACTGTGAGAACCACTGCTCTAGAAAATGAAAGAGAAAAAGATGATGTTCGTTTTGAGGACCATGGATACATGGATTCCCTCCTCCTTCCCATTTTTTTCCTTTCCTTCCTTCTTTGTCCAATATTTAACTGAGCGTTAAAATTGGGACTATAGAGAAAAAGAAGAAAGACAGAGTCTTGGTCTCAAACAGAGAGTCTAGAGCTGGACCAGCCAGATGGCCGCCGGCTGCCCAGGGCCCCAGCCTGTGGTGTGATCAGATGCGGAGGAATCCCAATGAGTCAGTCTGAGGGTGGAAGGGAAACACCGTGTCCCAGGCCAGGGGCCAGGGCAGCTTGCCAGGTCATGTGAGAGCCCAGGCAGAGCCCGGGTAGCCCTGCCCCTGGGGTTGGGTGGTCCCCAAGTGGCAGGATGCTGGGTGAGGAACCTGTCTGTGAGAGATAACTTGCAACAGGGCCATGCCAGGCCCAGCCAGCCTAACACAAGGTGCCTGCCCAGGCCAGGCCTTCAGAGGCAGGGATGGAAGGCAGGCAAGAGGTACAGTGAGCAGGGCAGGCGTCCTGTGGGCACTGGAGTGGCCAGCCCTTGACCTTGGCCGGTCAAGTTGTTCCATTTCCCCTTTTTAATACTCTGTCCCTCATGCCGAGCCTCGCAAGCTACCTTCCACGGACCCACGTGCCAGCCTTCTGTGGCCTTCCTTTCCCTCTCTCGCTGACCTGGCTTTCATTCCTCAGGGGCCCCCTTTCTATTTTCTTTTTTTGTTTTGTTTTGTTTTGTTTTGTTTTGAGACAGGGTCTCACTCTGTCACCAAGCGCCAGGCTGGAGTGCAGTGGCGCGACCTCAGCTCACTGCAACCTCCGCCTCCCGGGTTCAAGCAATTCTCCTGCCTCGCCTCCCAAGTAGCTGGGACTACAGGCATGTGCCACCAGGCCCAGCTAATTTTTTTTTTTTTTTTTTTTTTTTTTTTTTTTTTTTAGCAGAGACAGGGTTTCACCATGTTGGCCAGGATGGTCTCGATTTCTTGACCTCATGATCCTCCCCCCTCGCCCTCGCAAAGTGCTGGGATTACAGGCATGAGCCCCTGCGCCTGGCCCCTCTATTTTCAAAGGAGAGAACTAGCCACTTTGATCAGCGAAACCTAGGAGTTGTCAGCCTGCACCAGTCAGAACCTGAGGACAATGGCGGAGGTGGCCCACACAAAGGCACAACTCCAGGAGGGGCAGCTGACCTGGCCTCCCCTTCACCACTAGACCCATTTCTTCAACTGTGAAATGGGGCCAACAGGACGTGTGCTGCAGGGCTGTAGGGATTCGATGAGATGATATTACGAAGGTTCTTTGTAAGGGGTACAGCCCATAGCCAGGTCCTCTCCGTAGGAAAGCCTCAAGGCTGGAAGATCCCTTTGGGTTAACCCACCGCTGTTTTCTCAGACTCTTCAATATTGACTTGCACTTTGATTTGGGCCATCGCTTGGGAGTCTCAGTTCCTTAAGGTGACTGCTTGTTACTCAGTTGCTCTAATTTCCTCTCTTGTGAGCTGCCAGCAACCCAACTCGGCAAAGTGCAGACCCCACCTCCTAGGAGTCTCGTCTGTACCTCCTAGAGACATACCTTGGAAGAGGTATTCCCGGGCCTGGGGAGGGATTTGGTGCCCGTACATATACCTGCCATACTGCATGCCAGGCAGCCTCCAACAAAGTCCTGTCTTCAGGGTCTGTCCAAGCAAAGGGGGTGGACACAGGGAGATTAAGGGCCCGGACTCTGGAGCCACCTGCTTGGCTTCAATCCTTGTTCCACAGCTTGTCGACTATGTCTTTGGGTAGGTTACCGTAAAACGAGGAGAGCCGCTGTACTCCCTCACTGGGTGGTTGTGAGGAGTGGATGGAGGAACAGGTCTAAAGGACAGGGGCCAGCCCGCACCTGGCGAGCTCCAGGTCAAGCTGAGCCCCTGCATTTGTACGTGAGGCAAGCAGAAGCCACAAACTGTGTTGCTCCTGACTTCTGGCAATTTTCTGCTCTTACCACAGTCCCTGCAGCACAACTGGACACGCTGCCATAAGTGTAGTCTTCTTTTCCCTCACAATGGGTAGTGTGCCTTAAAAAAAAATTTTTTTGAGACAGTCTTGCTCTGTTGCCCAGGCTGGAGTGCAATGGCACAATCTCAGCTCACTGCAACCTCTACCTCTCGGGTTCAAGTGATTCTTGTGCCTCAGCTTCCCAAATAGCTGGGACCACAGGCGTGTGCCACCATCCATGGCTAAATTTTCGTATTTTTAGTAGAGACAGGGTTTCACCATATTGGCCAGGCTGGTATCAAACACCTGGTCTCAAGTGATCCTCCTGCCTCGGCCTCCAAAAGTGCTGAGATTACAAGCATGAGCCACCGTGCCCAGCCATGCTTTTTCAATCAATCTATGTACCTTAGAAAAATGCTCCAGAAAATTTCAGTGTCCCAAGATCATGCCACTGCACTTCAGCCTGGGCAACAGAGGGAGACCCCATCTCAAAAAAAAAAAAAAAAAAAAAAATCCAGAAGCCGTAGCCAAAGTCTAAAGGTGACCACTGGCCTGGGTAGCCAAGAGCTAACATTTTTACTCAAGGTTTTACAAAATGCGGGGACTGCACTAAATTCTTGACCTTGCTTCAGAGAAAAGTGTTTAGCACAGTGACAAAGGTCATCTGTATCTATAGTAAACATAATTCTTTAAAACTGTCAAAAGCAATACCAATTAACCCAATAGAAAAATGAGCAAAGGATACAAACAGGCAGTTCTTAGAAGTGCAAATCAGAATAAGCAATACACATTTGAAAAGATGTTTAGATTTATTAATAGAAAATTACAAACTGAAGTACGAACGAGGCTGGGTGTCGTGGCTCACACCTGTAATCCCAGCACTTTGGGAGGTCAAGGCTGGTGAATCGTGTGAGCTCAGGAGTTTGAGCCTCGGCAACATGGTGAAATCCTGTCTCTACAAAAAACGTAAAAATTAGCTGGGCATGATGGCGTGTGCCTGTAGTCCCAACTACTTGGGAGGCTTGAGGTGGAGGATTGCTTGGTCCTGGGACTTCTAGGCTGCTGTGAGCCATGATTATGACACTTCACTCCAGCCTGGGTAACAGTGAGATCCACTCCCTAGATGCCAGCAGCACCTCCCTCCAGTAGCAATCAAAAATGTCCCCAGACACTGCCAAATGTCCCCTGGGGGGCAAAACTGACCCAAGTTGAGAACCACTTAGTATATAGGTCAACATGTATAGTCGTGTGTGATTTAATGAACACAATTAAGTTTATCACCATTTTACATATAAGGAAACTGAAGTGCATTTCTTAGGGTCCCAGTGTAAGTTGAGGGCCTGAGATTCCAAGAAAAGTCCTATTTCAGAGCTCAGTGTCTTGCCCAAGATGCAGCCTCACTGTTCAACCACATTCTTGAAGTTTGGTTGGCTGAATGCACGCGGAACATCAGGTTCATGTTGCCAAGCAAGAATCACGGATTGGGACAGGCAAGTGTTCACTGTGGTCCAGCTGAGGACTGTGGTGTCTGAAACTCTGTCACATGGGAGGCTACAGGCGCGGGGCTGGCTGGGCTCCCGTGAAAACACTGCAGCAGGCAGCCAGGCCGGAAGGCAGCATCTGGCAGGGCCAGAAATTCAGCCCTTCTGAGTAAGGAAGATCCCAACTTGCAAAAGACGTAAGGCAACACTGTCACTGGACCCACACTGCCACACCTATATCATCTATATTCAAGGGCAAAGGGCCAGCAGGAAGTTGGGGCAGGAGGTGGAGAGGGGATGGCTGGACTCCTGATTCTTTCTTTCTTTTTTTTTTTTTTTTTTTTTTTTTTTTTTTTTTTTTGAGACGGAGTTTCACTCTTGTTGCCCAGGCTGGAGTGCAATGGCGCGATCTCGGCTCACCGCAACCTCCGCCTCCTGGGTTCAGGCAATTCTCCTGCCTCAGCCTCCTGAGTAGCTGGGATTACAGGCACACGCCACCATGCCCAGCTAATTTTTTGTATTTTTAGTAGAGACGGGGTTTCACCATGTTGACCAGGATGGTCTCGATCTCTTGACCTCGTGATCCACCCGCCTCGGCCTCCCAAAGTGCTGGGATTACAGGTTTGAGCCACCGCGCCCGGCCGACTCCTGATTCTTTCAATTTCCCTCCCTTCTGGCTGCCGAACACCCAAGTACCTCCCCACTGTCCTCCACTCTGTGCTTCCTACAAAGCACCCTCTGGAGTGCAGCCGGCTGGGCAAGGCATGGTCCTATCAGGGGGAAGTGTGCACATTCACATGAAGCCTGCTGGGTACCTCAACCTTTGGCCTGATCATGATGAGGGTGAACTGGCTTGTTTGGGGCACAAGACTACAAGTTCTGTGAGGGCACGGCCCACATAGCTCAAGCATCTTAAGGCCCCTGGGACGCAGTGGACATCAAGGTTGGATGTGACACGGGGGAGGGAATGGTGAGGATAAGCATGGTCAGGTATCTGTGGGTTGGAACAAACCTTCCAGGCCACTGGAAGATAGTCACTGAGGAGCTGCAGTGACATGTGAGCCTGTGAATAAACCATGGCTGTAAGAAGCTGAGTTAAACTCAGCTCCTTGATGACCACTCATGGTAGGACAGCAATGCTGCTTAAAGAACTTGAGGCACAATTCTTATTAAATAATTACGATTTCAGTTTTTAAGTGGAAACCTCTTGTGGAGCTGCTTGTAGGAAACACCGGCTGGCTGAGTTCCCTCCTTCTGTCCCTGCTGGCAGGGACTTTTAAGTTGGACAAATGGTCTCCCTAATGTTCTGGGCTGGCAGAGAGCTGCAGGCCTCCAGCTTTCTGCTGGAAGCATCAACCCTTTCTTGTTTCGGGCTTTGTTGAGCCCCAGGTAGAGCCGATGGTGGTATCCTTTGAACCCCACTGTAAAGTCTTTGCAGACATATGTCATAGACTACGACAGCTTTGCCACACACGTACTCACTTGAGGGCAGAGATCAGATCTTAAGATCTTACTGCAGAAACCTAGGGCCAGTCACTCACTCTTTGAGATGTCATTGTACCAATAGAGGGTGACGGTGGCTGCGCATTTCCACAATTAGGGCTTTTTCTAAGTCCGTGGCTCTTAATTCCACTGCACCTTAGACTTTCTTGAAGATCTTCTAATGCCTAGGCCACACTCCAGGCCAATAAAATCAGAATCTCTGGACAAGGCCTTGGAATCACTTTTTTTCAGATGGTCTCACTCTGTCACCTGGGCTGGAGTGCAGTGGCGGGATCATAGCTCATTGCGGCCTTGAACTCCTGGGCTTACTTACTTCTCTTATCTCAGTCTCCTGAGGAGCTGGGATTTACCAGTACATGCCACCATACCTGGATAATTTTTATAGATACGGGGTTTCACTATGTTGTGCAGGCTAGTCTCAAACTTCTGAGCTCAAGTGATCCTCCTGCCTCTTAAAGTGCTGGGATTCTAAGTGTGAGTCACTGTGCCCAGCCAGAATCAATCTTTTTAAAAGCTCCCTAAGTAGTTCCAACGTGCAGAATTGAGAGCCTCTAAGAGGACTTGGGACGTAAGAGGGGTGGAGGTTGATGGTGGTTCCAATGTGCAAAATTGAGAGACTCTAAGTGGACTTTGGACGGAAGTAGGATGGTGGTTTATGCACGAACTTGGGAATTTTTGACCGCAGCTGTTTTGGTGGTTGTGATTGAAACAGAACTGCACCAGGGTCAGGAGACCTGTGGTAGGCCCAGCAACTCTGTGACCTCTCTGAACTACACAACCTCAAGGGCAGGCTGTGGTACAGGGCTGCCCCACTGAGCCATCTGCAGAGGTGGTATCACTCAACGATGAGTGACTCAACGAATCAGCCTTTAAGGAGAAGTCTTTCCCATTTCAAGAGCAGTCTGGACTCCTGCAGCCCCCGATTCAAGAGCAAACTAAAAATTTTAAGATTGGCAAGCAAGACACTCCTTAAATGGTTCCTAACTTTCCACAGGTGCAGGACACTGAAGGGTCCCAACATCTGACTGAAACACAGCCCATACCAAGCCACAACGAGATGGCGCCTCACACGTTAGGGTGGCTACTATAAAAAGGACAAGGATGTGGAGAAATTGGAATTGTTGTGCATCATTGGTGGGAACGTAAAATGGCGTAGCTGCTGTGGAAAATGGGATGGCAGGTCCTCAAAAAAATTAAGGTTACCGTATGATCCAGCAATTCCACTTCTAGGTATATATATTCAACGAAAAGCAGGGTCTTGGAGGGGCGCAGTGGCTCATGCCTGTAATCCCAGCACTTTGGGAGGCCGAGGTGGGTGGATCACAAGGTAAGGAGTTCAAGACCAGACCGACCAATATGGTGAAACCCCATCTCTACCAAAAAAAAACCAAAAATTAGCTGGGCACGGTGGCTCGTGCCTGCAATCCAGCTACTTGGGAGACTGAGGTAGGAGAATTGCTTGAACTGGGACCCGGGAGGCGGAGGTTGCAGTGAGCAGAGATCACACCACTGCACTCTAGCCTGGGCTACAGAGCAAGACTCCATCTCAAAAAAAAAAAAAAAAAAAAAAAGAAGAAGAGAAAAGAGAAGAAAAAGAAAAAAGCAGGGTCTTAGATATTTTTCTTTTGAGACAGAGTCTCACTCTGTCACCCAGGCAGTACCGTGGCAAAAAATCTCGGCTCACTGCAACCTTCGCCTCCCAAATTCAAGCGATTCTCCTGCCTCAGCCTCCCGAGTAGCTGAAATTACAGGTACCTGCCACCACATCCAGCTAATTTTTGTGTTTTTAGTAGAGATGGGGCTTCGCCATGTTGGCCAGGATGGTCTCGCACTCCTGACCTCAGGTGATCCACCCACCTCTGCCTCCCAAAGTGCTGGGATTACAGGTGTGAGTGCCCGGCCTGGTCTCAGATATTTGTATATCCACATTCACAGCATTATTTGCAACAGCTAAGAGGTGGAGGCAACCTGTGTCCACCAACAGATGAGTGATTAAACAAAATATGGTATATACATATGATCAGCAGCCTCAAGCAGGAAGGCAGTTCTGATACATGCTACACCATCAATAAACCTCGAGGACATTATGCTAAGCAAAATAAGCCGGTCACGAAAAGACAAATGCTGTACTTTTCCACTTGTAAGAGGTACCTAGAGAAGTCAAATTCAGAGACAGAACGTAGAACAGTGGTTGTGAGGGGACGGGGAGGTGGAAGGAATGAGGAATTAGTGCTCAATGGGTACAGATATTTGTACATATTATTTGGGAGTAGGGCAAAGTGAAGAGAAAGGAAGTTTCAAGTTCCAGACTGGGGATGAGACAAGGTGCTTCATCCATTCCTCGGTTTTATTCTTACTCGATGCAGGACAGAAAATGTTTCAAAGACTCACAGGAATATCTGTGGGAATGCTGATAGGGTTTCTGGTGAGAACCTGGAAAGGAGAGACTAAAAAGAATTAACTGGCCAGGGACGGTGGCTCACATCACCCAGTAGTTTGGGAGGCCACAGTGGGAGGATTGCTTGAGCCCAGGAGTTTGAAACCAGTCTGAGCAATTAAACAAGACCCATGTCTCTGCAAAACAAACCAAAAAACTGTTAGAAGCAAGCAAGTAGGTATGGATGTCACAAAAAAGGGCAAGGTGAGAAGGATGTCTAAACCGTGGCTGGCTAACGGCATCTCTGAAAGAACTCACAGCTTCAGACGGGCATGGTGGCTCACACCTGTAATCCCAGCACTTTGCGGGGCCAAGGTGGGCAGATCACCTGAGATCAGTAGTTCGAGACCAGCCTGGCCAACATGGTGAAACCCTATCTCTACTAAAAATACAAAAATTAGCAGGGCGTGGTGGCGCATGCCTGTAATCCCAGCTACTCAGGAGGCTGAGGCAAGAGAATCGCTTGAACCCAGGAGGTAGAGGTTGCAGTGAGCCAAGATGGTGCCACTGCACTCCAGCCTGGGTGACAAGAGCAAAACTCTATCTCAAGAAAGAAAAAAAGAATTCACAGCTCCCATGAAAAGTTTTGAACCCCACCAGATGATCAATCTCCATTACATTTTGATTAAAAATGACAATGCACAGCTTAATCCACCTTTTTGAATCCATCCATCAGATGTGACTTGGGCCTACTTTCCAAAACTCAAATACATCCTCAATGTGCACTTTCAGTCCTGAGAGGATTCCACAGCCTCTGCCATCTTAAACTGCCAAGAAGGCCACTCTCAGAGGCTTCCGAGCATAGAGAACAACCGAAGCGAGCATGCAATTCCCTAAGGGGACCACAGTGCGAGTCCTCGCTCATCAGGATGTGCAAGCTCCCAAATGTGTTTAAAAACCAGATATGCTATCTTAATACTCATCCATCAGGAAAGAAACAGGAATGAAACAGAGCTGCCAAGGATCCGTGGGGATGGGTGGGGCAGGAGGGCATCCCTCACTTCCCATACAGTAATTATGGTTGGGGGTCTGATCTAATTGTGATGGTCACAGCCCGGCCAATATGCAGGGCTTACTCCTTCCCCTTTGCGCTCTCAGTGCCTGGGACAGGTGGAACCCACGGACCCAAATACTCATCCATCCACCATATGTCACGATCACCAGGTTACTTTGTGATCTCCTTTGAGGACGGTCTCTCACCATTCTAGTGTGTGTAGAAATCATCAAGTGAACATGCTCTTTAACTCAAAGAATGAATGCCTTACCCTTCAGGCTGGACCCTTCCTGCCTGCCTCAAAACTGTCATATTCCTCTATGCTCATGCCTTGGCAGACCCTGTTAGCAGGTACTGGTTTCTGTCAGGCTTTTCCATCATAGGCTTAGGAGGTGCAGGCTGCGTCCTAGTGCATGTCTGGAGGGAGCAACATGGTCACTCTCCCTTGACAAGGCCTCCCTTGATCCCCAACCCTACCCCGAGGTCACAGCAGCAGCCTTCCCACCCCAGACCAAGGCGAGCACAGCTTCTGCATAAAGGCCTCTCCCCTGTGCTTCCCCTGGCCACAAGGCCAGCAGCTAGCTCTGGAAGGGAGTCACTGCAGGGGCAGGCCAGGGGCAGAGGCAAAGGAGGCTGCAAAGGCTGAGCTCTCCCACTAAGGCCTCAGACAGGAAAGAACAGAAGAGGGACCCAAGATCTGACTGTACCAAGAAAATCCCTATCCTGGGTTCTCAAATCCAAATGCAGAAACTGCAAAGCAAGGGAAAAAATTGTTTTTTTAAAAAAAACAACCCAAGATTCTTTCTTTCCTAACAGCTAGTTTCAACGATGTTTATTACTCTCTCTGAGCTGAAATAACAGTAGACAAAAATAGAAGGAGCCTCTGGTTTTACAAAGCCTTTGTACGAGTCCTGTCTTTTCTGTCTATGCCAGGGAAATGTGTTACTGGTGCTAGAGGGAGAGGGAATGTGAGCGACCAAGTATAGACTGACACAGTCCTCTAGGGTCGCGGCCTGTGTCCCTTCCCATAAGCAGGGCCTACGGGGCACATAGGGTGGGACATAGATCTCCGCACCAAAGTGACAGCAGAGAAATGCCAGGCAACCCATTCAATTGCCCGGGCAGTGACCTAGGTTCCATGTGTGGGAATGAACTGTGGCCCTGGAGAGACTGCCCCAGCCTTGGGGCCGATGTGGTCTAGAAGGACATCTAGCCACATGGTGGCAGGAGCAGGACCCTGACCAGGCACAGAAGTTGGGTAAGTGGAGAACTGTGCTACCCTGTAGTTGGCCCAGGGAAGAAGTCCTGATGGGGACTCCTTGTGGACTCTGTCCCCTGGGGCTGGAGCAGCCGGAAGGAGCAGGCCTTGGGCAGCAGGCTCCACGTTCCTGCTCATCAGGAGTCCCCAGGAATCTTGTCTGTTGTCCTTGGCCACTCACAACAGAACCCCGCTTCCCTACTCTGGAGGTACCTGGGGTCCCCTGCAGCAAAGCACTGTTTCCCCTTGGTCTTCTCAGTGAATAGAGGCTTCTCAGGGATTATGCCACAGAGGCCTCCTGCAGCACAGGTGAGGCCCTGGCCATCTCAGGGGGACTCAGAAAACTTGGTAAACCTTGATAAAAATCCAGAGACATGAAGGGGCAAGGATGGAACAACTCCGCCACTTTCCAGGTGAAGCTGGCCCAGCTCAGAGGCCCACTGCTTTCAAGCCCAAGGTCACTGCTGTGCTCTGTGCTGTCACTTGGAACCGGCCTGGATTCTGGTCTCCTGGTCCTCTCATGCAGAGGGCAGGCTGGGTCACGCCCTCACCGAGGGTCCTTGGAGCTGGGCAGACGGTGCTGGAGCAGCCACTATCTCAGGGGCTGCTTAAGCTCGAACAGGCCTGTCCCACCCTTGACGACCTTCCCGACCACAAGGCAGGCAGAAGGAGACCTCAGCTCATCATGGGATCCTGGCAGAGACACAAGAGCACATCAGGGTGTTGCGGTAGAAGGTGGGAATGCTGTAGGGGACTGGGGGGCTGAACACCGAGGCCTCAGGATTCAGGCAGTTCCTGAGTCTCTGAAGCTGATGGGATCACAAGGCAACCCTGCTCTAGCACTTGCGAGAGGAAGGCCCTTTTCCTGTTCCTTCAAAGCACAGAGGCAGGTGTCAGGTTTGCTGTTCAGCTCCCTTCAGCTGCCCCGACTCCCCTCAGATCCCAAGATCTCACTGGTGTGCAAGGAGAGATGCCCATGGGGCAGGCCCGTGAGCCCAGGGTGGTCAGGAGAGGGGAGGCCAGGGCACCTGCCCACGCACTGACCCAGCATGGTGGCCTGCTTCAGAAACTGGAAGCTGGTTTCAAATGTCATCTGCTGTAGCGGGGAAGAGTTTGACTGGATCCCAAAGCGATTCAGTGGCTTGTAAACACCCTCGAAGCACATATAATCAGCGACCAGGGAGAGATGGCGAGGGTCGACTGCAATGCCTGTTACACGGGAGGTAAAATCAGGAGGGATTGAGCAGTGAACACGGGAACAGTCAGCAGACACATCCAGGCTGCCTCCACATCAGCACGTGGTTTGGGAGTTAGACTCCGGGGCTCCCCTGCAGCTGCGCCACCTGCTCACACTACTTAACCCTTCCCCCGCTCTGGGGCATCTTTCCCTGACCCCTGCATCCTGCTTCCCACTTCCCTCCAGCAGCACAGGAAATAAGGATCTAACCCAGGCATCCCGAAACTACGGCCCGGCCCGCGGGAAGCATGCGGCCCCCTGAGGCCACTTATCCGGCCCCCCGCCGCACTTCAGGAAGGGGCACCTCTTTCATTGGTGGACAGTGAGAGGAGCACAGTATGTGGCGGCCCTCCAACGGTCTGAGGGACAGTGAACTGGCCCCCTGTGTAAAAAGTTTGGGGACGCCTGATCTAACCACACTGTTTTCATTTGGGAACTGCCTTTGGGGAAAGGCAGGATGGGGCCAAGTCATCAATAAGGAGCTTCCTCAAAGGAACCAGCAGATGAGACACCAATGAAGCAGCTGCAGAGATGGGAGCTGTCACCTCTTTGAAGATCTGCAGGCTCCTACAGGTGTGCTCACTGCACCCGTGCTTCAGTGCCCGCCTCACTCGGTGCTAGACCGACATGATCCTGACCGTCTGTCCTTCCCCGAGCCTTCTGGTGTCCTGACTGGCACCCAGACCTCAGGGTGTTGCCTACAAGCTCCTCTTACCATACACGGCAAACACATCCTTGATTTCCTTCTCGATCACCCGCAGTGCGGCCTCGATGCCATACGTGTTGGCCATGGCGTGGATATCATTGGAATAGAGGCGGCGCAGATCCAGGATCTGGAGAGGAAGGAAGGGATTTATTTAGCGGGCCTGGCCTTCCGCTCCCTCTGCCTGCATATCTCCCCCTGGCCGCTCTCTCTCTCTCTCTCTCTCTCTGTGTCTGGCAGCTCGGTACAGCTGATGACAAAGTGGTCAAGAGGTGGCCCAGGATTAGCAGAAGGAAATGCCGAGGCAGAACTGCTGACGGCTCACTGGCCGGGCCCCAAGGTCTGTCTCGTCATTACAAGAATCCAGGGATGACTTTGGACACACTTTAGATTCAATAGCAAGAAAAGGATTTTTTTTCTTATTTTTAAACTGAGAGCCCTGTTTACTAGGAGTAAAGTTCCCCTTGGGAAGTAAGTTCCCCCAGCAGTGACACATTAAAGACCCTTCCAGGGTGTGTGGAGTGGGGACTGGTCAGCCGCACAGGTGTCTGCTGGGCCTCACCAAGGGGCCGAGACTGCAGCTGATCTGTCTTGGAGGAGACTCTCGCCCTGCCCTCTAGGTGGGTGCCAATCCTCCCTGCTCATCCTCTGGGAAGGGTTTGGTAAAAGGGCTCAGGAGAGCAGGGGACTTTGCACGGTGGTCATTGGTGGGGGCAGAAGTGTATGTGGCAGGGGGAGCTTTCCAGCCTAGTGTAGACCTGTTGGGGGGTTAGGCTAGAGGACCCCAGTTCCTGCGTTCTGTGGGGGAAACCCAGAAGGTTCTGGGAGAGTTAGTGAAGTGGGAGAACTTGGAGACACAGCTCAGAGAAAAGGACAGATGAGCCGGTGAGCAGGTGGGACAGGAATGCTGGGCACCTCCATCCCGGGATCCCCTTTAACAGATAAAGCAAGCAGCATCCAGGCAGGTGATGCACTGGTGATTTCTTACAACTCTACTTCAGGAAGGTTTTAATTTGAAGGAAAAAACTCTACTCAAGCCGGGCACAGTGGCTCACACCTGTAATCCCAGCACTTTTGGAGGCCGAGGAGGTTGGATCACCTGAGGTCAGGAGTTTGAGACCAGCCTGGCCAGTATGCCGAAACCCCGCCTCTACTAAAAATACAAAAATTAGCCAGGCATGGTGGTATGCGCCTATAATCCCAGTTACTCAGGAGGCTGAGGCAGAACTACTTGAACCTTGGAGGTGGAGGTTGCAGTGAGCCAAGATCATGCCACTGTACTCCAGCCTGGGCAACAGAGTGAGATTTTGTCTCGGAAAACAAAAACAAAAACAAAAACCAACCTCTACTCAAATTAGCCCAGCCAACTGTGGGCTGGAGAACGTTCAGCAGGGTGCTTTACTGTGGGCCTGAATGAGGCTAACATGCCCGGGAATCCCGGGGAGGCGGGCGAGGGCACACATACTTGGTTTGGGGAATGTGGCCTAGAAACACGAATGGCTCAGGAAGAGCCAGAGTAAATCGGCTGGAGTGAGCCTCCGGGTGGCCGGGTCCTGAGACAACATTCGGTGGGGGCTACTGCTTTGTCCCAGGCCAGCAGACAGCCTGCGGGGGGACACGTACCTCCGCGTACTTGAACAGCTCTGGGAGGTTGATTCCCTCTGTGTTTAGCACAAGCTCCTTCTCGTTCTTACTGTTGGTCGTTTCATTCAGGAGGCACCGAGTGATGCCCCTGGTAGTATAGACAATGGCATCATGGGCCAAAGATACTACCAGGGAGCTCATGTCAAAGTTGATCTTCATCAGAGGGAGCTTCACTGTCACCTGCAAAAGGAGGGAGAGATGGGTAGGGAGACGGCCACCCGAGCCCCCACAAAGAGGACTGGGGTGAGACTCCTTCAAAGCCCATTCAGGAACTCGCCGACTGGGGGAAGGTGGTCCTGCTGGGCAAGCCGGCGGGTAGTCTGAACACTGTGAACCGATCGGTCAGCCACGTCCAGTCCCCCAGATTCAAGGGGGAAACAGTCGGGCTATGTTTTCACAGCTGTCGGTGACAACACTGAGATTCACATCCGCTCAGCACTGCCCTGAATGTACTTAAAGACCACAAGGCATGGTACATGCTGTTTCCCGTGTGTGATTCTTGTTATTACCCCATTCACTTGGGAACCACTGAATCGGATCTAAGGAAAGACAAAGCTTAAGTGTGTGTACATGTCTAGGTATCCAGACCATCCAGACTTTAAAGGAACTGTGAAAGCCCTAGAAAGATGGCGGCAGGGGCTGTGTGTGTGTAGAACTGAAGTGCCCCTGCCTGCAGGCATGAACATGTGTTGTCCATGTTAACACATCTGTTGTACTGAAGAGTTAAGGAGGTGGTGTATTTGAAAATACCTAAAGGGCCTGGTAGATCAGTCCTATGTGTCTTGAAAGATCAGGGAGAACTGCCTTATTAGGGTTTGAAAATGGTATGCGTGGGCCCTTTTTCGGGGCAGAGAGTTTATAGCCCTCACCAGATTCTTAAAGGGATCTGGGATTAAAAAGAACTGACTCTCATAGGCCCCAAGAAAACCTGGGTGTGCTCTGAGCGGGAGACCGTGGGCTGCCCGCTGCTCAGCGGTGCAGGGGAGCTCAGCAAGCCCCTCCCAGAGGCACTTGCGCAGCTGCACTGATCACCCAAGCCCCGGCCTGCATGGCCACACTGACCTGGCACCACAGGCTCTCCTCGGTGTCATACTGGTAGTCCTCTATGAATGAGTGGATCTCACGCACAGCCTGGATCCGGCGCTTTGTGGCCTCAGCCCCCTGGGGCTCCTGGCTGTGGGTGGATTTCCGGCGCTGTGTCAGGAGGATGGGCAGGGATGGGGCCTCCTCAGCGCGTGAAGCCATCTCTTCATCTTGCTCTGGGGTCTCTTGAGCACCTTCGCCGTGGGCATTCCCTTCCTCCTGAGTGTCCTCATCATCATTCTCCTCGCCTTCCTTCTCCTCCTCTTCCTCACTCTCATAATCAACCTGGCAGGAAAGGGAGCGCAGGCTGTGTCATTTGGGGTCTACCTGAACTCTGCCTGTGGAACAAAGAGCCGAGCAAAGCCTTGGCTGCCTGGGCTACCCAGCCCCACCTGCTCCACACTCACGGCTCCTCTGCTCCGGCCTGGGTGGGCTTTCTTCTTCCTTTTGCCCTGAGAATGCTACTGCTCTGTCCCACTGAGCCCCCGACAGAGATGGAGCTCACCCTCACTGGGCCCTCACTGGTCTACCCACTCACCAGTAAGTTCCCTCGGCCCCTCTAAACTGCCCTTTGCCCTTGCAGCCATGATGATGACAGGGGACTGGTTTGAGGGACGGGAGAGAGGTATATTTTCTTTGTAAAAACCAGAGGCAGGCTGACTTTTTCTTGTCAGAAGCCTGTCTGGGTCCTTGAGTCTGATTCAAGTCCAGGGATGGCCAGATCTGAAGGGCCGCCCTGAACGGCCCTATGCCAAATTCCCACACTATGAAGCCCATCTTTCAAAAGAGATGTATGCTGGGCAGGCACGTGCTGCCTCAGGGTTTCTTGTGGGTTCGTGGCATGACACAGAGGTGTGGCCTGGGTGCCAGGAGATAATCCCTCCAAGTTAACAGGGAAGGGGGCCGGGACCATAGCCCCTTCACCCCAGTGCAGGGTCTCTCACCTCCTCCTCCTGCTTCTCCTTGCGTTTGGCATCAGAGGCATCAGCGTCCCCCTCGTCAGCTTCAGCGTCCACAATACGCCCCTCCTCTTCCTCATCGCCCTCCTGCTCTCCCTGTGGTTTAGATGCAAGGAAGAAAAAGATTAACTCCAATATCCAGTGCTCAGTGAATCCATTCATCCACCCACCCACCAAGCCATCCACCCATCCGTCCATGTCCCACCCTTCTAACCCCCTCCCCCATCCAGCTACCACCCTCCATCCCCTGCCACCCAACCCAACCCATCCACCCGGCATCTACTCTGTCAATTCCCGGATCTCAGGCCTCCCTCCCTTCAGTCTTCATCTTTACATGTACCACTTACATGCGTTTGATTCCTAAAAACTAAAAAAAAAAGTGCCAGAGCTTGCTTTCTTAAAAGAAGATGGTGTAAAATATTGTTCCAAGTATTTTTGATCAAACCCAGTTGCAAGTGGGGATGAGGAGGAAGGGCTGTATTGGTGGAATACTGAGTACCTCTCTCTTTCTCCTCCTGAACTTGGCTCCTAGTTTTTGTTTTTGTTGTTTCTTTTTTTGAGACAGAGTCTTGCTCTGCCACAAGGCTGGAGTGCAGTGGCATGATCTCGGCTCACTATAACCTCTGCCTCGAGGTTCAAGCGATTCTCTTGCCTCAGCCTCCTGAGTAGCTAGGACCAGAGGCACACACCATCATGCTCAGCTATTTTTTTTTTACTTTTAGTAGAGATGGGGTTTTACCATGTTGACCAGGATGGTCTTGATCTCCTTACCTCATGATCTGCTGGCCTTGGCCTCCCAAAGCGCTGAGGTTACAGGCATGAGCCACAGCGCCTAGCCTGGCTCCTAGTTTTTTACATTCTCCTTCTGGATGAATTAAGAATTAAGACCAGGCAGCATTCTAAAGATAGTCCCTGCTTGTGCTTGAGTGAGCCAGCAGGTAAACTCACAGAGCAGGAGAGACCTAGCATTTTCCTTGGCCTAGGCCAACCCCTCATTTTAGGGCTAAGACAGACCCAGAGAGAGGTGACACAACTGGGACCACAGAGCTGGGCGGGGGCAGTCCCAGTCCACATCATGCCCTGGTCCGAGCAGGCTCGCTGCTGGCTCAGATGGCACCCAGGGACCTGTTCCCACACCACCCTCAGGCCTGGCCTGCTCCTGGGTCCCCTGGCAGATATGTGACTATTTATCTGGACTCTATTGCTCCTGCTGATTTTTCTCTCTTATTCACCTTTTTGTCACTGCAGCCCAACTTCCCTGCTTCCAGGTATGTCTCTGGTCCCTGCCAGTGCCCTGGTGGGCCTCAGTTCATCTGGCCTGGGCAAGTTGAAGGCAGAGCAAAAGGAAACTGGAAAAAGAACTTTCAAAGGCTCAGCACAGGCCATTACCTTGAGCCTCTGCTCAGGATGAAGACCACTTACAGCCGGGTCCTGGAGAGCAGAGAGATGCTGCGGAGGCCTGTCCGGGGGCTGGTTACACCATGCTGCCTGGCAGCCTCGCCTGCCTGCTCATCAGGCCAAGAAGCGGATGCTGCTTCCAGGGTCTCTCAGAACAGCAGGTAAAAGCTGAGGCAGGCAGGAGATGGGCCAGCACCAGGACAGGGCTGGAGGAGCACAGAGAACAGGCACAGAGCCTGCCCAGCCTGGAGGCTCTCCCTGTGCGACCCTGGTGACCCCTGGGGACTCACTCACCCGACTCCTCCCGGACTGCTCAGTGTTGTCCAGATCCCGCTGCGTAGCTCTTCGAGTGTTTACGTTCCTGAAGGCTGATGCTTTATTATTCTTCTTTCTGATGGATTCCATCAGAAGTTTAAAGAATCTGAAATGAGAAGAAAGCCACAAAGCCCTGTGTAGTACCAGCATGTCCAGCCCTGCGCTCATTTCAGGGGGTAGGATGCTGAGGGATTCCCATTCCCACAGGGGATTAGTGCATGAGATGGGGGCCCACCCCTCCTAGCTGCTCACTTTTCCCTTCCGGCTATTTTGGAACCATCTCTGGTGTGTCAGGAACACCAGCTCCACAGACTGACAGGCCGGGTCTCAATACGTGCTCTGCCATCCTCAGGGTATGAGTGGGACAGGCAGCTTCCTAAGCTTTAAGCCCCTTGTCTAGAAAGTATGGGAATTACTACGGATTCTGCAACCTTGTTTGCTAACGATGAGAAACAACGCTATGTCTGATTCCTCTCACAGGGCCTGGCAGAGTGGGTGCTCAGTGAAGGACAGTTGTTGGTGCCACTGTGCTCGACCTCTAACGAGGCAGGCAGAGTCCACTGTAGGAGAGAGAACGCCACCCAGGACTAGGACCTTCCCCTGCCCACCACCTGTAGCATCTCCAGAAGGGGGTGTTGCTCCAGCCAGAGAACTCCCATCACAGCAATGTGATGAAAGAACAAAGTTTTCGGCCAGGTGCGGTGGCTCACACCTGTAATCCCAGCACTTTGGGAAGCTAAGGTGGGCGGATCACAAGGTCAGGGGTTCGAGACCAGCCTGGCCAACATAGCGAAACCCTGTCTCTACTAAAAATACAAAAAGTAGCCAGGCATGCTGGCACACGCCTATAGTCCCAGCTACTTGAGAGGCTGAGGCAGAAGAATCACTTGAACCTGGTAGGTGCAGGCTGTGGTGAGCTGAGATTGTGCCACTGCACTTCAGCCCGAGCAACAGAGTGAGACTCTGTCTCAAAAAGAAAAAAAACATGAAGATTTCAGAAGGGCTCCTCAGAATTTCGAAGGGCAGGGATAACTTGGCTTCTGGAAATGAATGGTGTCAACAGGTTAGAACCAAACCAATTGAAAAGAACCAGCCTGAGGCTCAGAACCTGGCCCTCTCCACCTTCCTCCAGAGCCATCTGTTTTGAGGGCCTCTTAGGATCTACCCTGTCCCCTCCATACTACTTCTTTCCGCATGGAATCCCTTGCCTGTCTTTTCCAACAGGCCAGAACAGCACACCAGGAGGGCTGCTTGTGACTGAGAATCAGGTTCCTCACGTGTCCAGCCAGCCGTCCCATCTTCTCTGAGCACGTATACTGTGCCCAGCATGTGCCAGCCCTGGTAGCAAAGCAAGGACGAAAAGACAGGCTCTCGGCCTCAAGGAGCTAAGAGTCTTCATCTGCAAAGCAGGCAGGTCCAGCGCATACTATTTTGCTCATTATAAACGAAAAGAATGCCACTCACCCACCCCAATATTATTATTATCATTTCGTTGCTTGGTTTTTGTTTTTTTTTTGTTTTTTTTGGGGCGGAGTTTCGCTCTATCACCCAGGCTGGAGTGCAGTGGTGTGATCTTGGCTCACTGCAACTTCCACCTCCCAGTTCAAGGGATTCTCATGCCTCAGCCTCCTGAGTAGCTGGGATTACAGGCGCCCACCACCAAGCCTGGCTAATTTTTGTATTTTTAGTAGAGACAGGGTTTCACCACGTTGGCCAGGCTGGTGTTGAACTCCTGACCTCAGGTGATCCACCTGCCTCGGCCTCCCAAAGTGCTGGGATTACAGACATAAGCCACTGCACCTGGACTCCAATATTATTTTTTAACTTTTTAAAGGTGTACGTGGTTTACCCTTGGCAGAAAAAAGCCCCCTCATCCATTAATCCAGAGAAGAGCTTCTTCACCAGGCACTGGGGACAGGAACAGGATGGTCAGATGACTTTAGAAAGATAGAATCCCACTGGAAAGAGGGGGCAGGAGAGATGTTTCTGTAAGGACAGGTTCGGGTTAAAGTCCTTGTCCTGCCACAAACTGGAGAGGATGGTCTCGATCTCATCTGTAACAGGATCACCCTCACTCTGCGCCAGAGGCTACTGCGAAGAGCAGAAGAGATGGAATGAGATGGGGTGGGGGTGCAAGGCTCAGCTGCTCCCACACACAGGGCTTCTTCCCGCAGCTGGGCACCCCAGCCTGTCTCAACCTGTGGCAATGTCACGGCTCTGATGCTTTTGCCTCCAGCATCTCACATCCAGCTTCAACTCCAAATGCCCATCTTCTCCCTCCCCCTAAGGCACCCTTTGGGCCTTTGCTTGAGCTGCTCACTCTGCCAGCAACTTCCCTGGCCAATATCTACCTACTGAAGCTGTACTCATCCTTCAAGGCTGGGCCTCAGCAGATGTAACTCCTCCAAGAAGCCCTCCCTGATTCCCCCAGTTGGGAATGCTTTCTACCTTGCCTGCCTCTTTTGGTGACCAGGACTTGCGGAGGGAAGGTGAGGAGACAAAATGAACACCTGGTGAGTAAGTGGTAGGCATGCGATCAGTGTGCCAGTTTTCCTGGAGGTGCCATTTGCCCTTCGGTGATTTTGCCGAGAGCAGGGGAACTAATGGCCCACATTGACTGCCTTCTCAAGGTTGTGCTGTTCATCAGAATGTAGCAACTGAAAGGGAACAGGAGGGGCAGGTGGCAGAGAAGCCTCCCATCCCACACAAATAATTACAGAGCACATGACCCCTGGTGGTTTCTGAAAGCGCCTGGCAATAACTCCACCACCTGCTGTTTGGAAAGTCCGATTCACAGAAGCTACAATTACAGACTGTCAGCTTGGTCTTTTCATGGCTGGGAACCGGAGGCCAAAACTTACAGCCCCTAACTCCTAGCTCAGTGCTCTTTCCACTTCACCTCACCCGCCACCTGCCAGACAACGTACACAAACAGTCAACGTGACGGGTGCCAGGGCAGAGATGTGGGGGCCTTCTACGCTTCTATTTCTCTACCTAGGGAACCATCTGTCTCATGCTTTTTTTCTCCAGGCTCTGTCAAGAGTCTCCTGACCCCACAGCTGGGAGAAGGGAGGGTTGCAGAGAGGAAGGAAAGGGGAGGGAAGGGAGAAAGGAAGGAGAAAAAGCTTCTCGGGGGTTGGCTGCTCTTTTGAAAGTGCATTTACACCTCCTCCCATTTCCTGTGGGAAGCCAGAGGCCTGAAGGCAGCTGCACGGCTGCCCAGGGCCAGACAAAGGGAGTCCCGACCGACCGCACCCAGCTCATCCACAGCCCTTCTTTTAGCTCTGCCTAACCCCTCAGCCCATTCTGGAGGCCATCTCCATCACAGCTCAGCTTGGCAAGTACACAAGCAAAATGCAGAGAGGAGCTGAAAAAGTACTTCACAGCTGGGAACAAACCAGGGCTGTCCCTCATCAGGAAGAAGTCTTAAAAAGTGATTTCCTGTTTCAATGCCATGAGGTAATGTAAGTAAAAAGAACCCCGGCATGGGCTGGCACTGGCCTCGTGCCCACCTACCTGCTGGGCAGGCCTGGACCTCCTGCAAACACAGCTAGGGCAGAACATCTAACTCTGCCCACTCCTGGTTATTCTCAAGAGGCCATGAAATCCGAATTCCCATTTCCCAGAAAATGGCTGCCAGGCCAGCACAAACCCCTCTCACTTGCTAGTTATGTTCCTCGCCGTTAATTAAGGAGCTGGCAGGCTGGTGCACGAAGCACTCCTCTGCCACTCTGTCCAGTGCCCTCCAGCACGGAGAACAACTCGAGAGAAGACACGTTCTCGGCCCAGGCCAGCACCAACACAGGTGTTCCCGAGGCCCAGCCAACAACAACTTCCCCAGGGCTCGTGAACTGGGGCAGGAAGCACCTGGCCAGTGACCCCCATCCAAAGGACTCAGTTCACATCCAGGCTCCTCTACCCCAACACCCAACATCCCCAATGCCACCTGCAGAGAGGGCTGGCTTGAGGCCAGGCCCCATAAGGTGAGAGGGCAGAGGGCTGAGGGCAGAAAAGTTGTGCTGTGTTGCTCACGCCTGCCCGTGACTTGGCGACAAATGGGCATGGCTCAGTATGTGTTTGTGGGATGGCTGCGTGCAGGGAGCTTTCTGCTTCTGCTCTGTCATTGCTTCTCTATCTAAGCAGCTCCCAGAAGACCCGAGAACTGGTCTAGATCAGAGGCAGTGGTCAGTGGCCTGTGGCCAGATCCTGCAACAGATCAGATCCATGTGGACCTTACCGGGCTTTTAAAAGCACATGAATTAGTTGCTGATGTTTCAAAGTTAGGAGATCTCATTTATATAAAAGCAAAAGCAAGTAACCAAGTGACCCAAGAAAGAAAAAAAAAAGGAAGGGGCAGGAAGCTTGTTTTCTTTCTTTCTAAATCAAAAGATCTGGTGATCCTGGCCCCCACTCCTGCATGGTAACAGATGCCCCTGGGCACAGGCTCCACACTCTTCAGTCTGCTGGGGGCCTCCAAACCTGCTTCATTGGCCTGTCACCTGCTGGGCTATGCGGGATTTGTGTTCACTCTTCGCCATCTAGGGTCAGCTGGTGAGTCAAAAGTGCTTCGCGGGCTCTTCCAGGCTTGCCCCAGGCCCCAAAGAGCCCATCTTCCTCCTCCCCTGAACTCAGCATTGTGGCCTCTGCTTTTCACAGTCTAACAGTAACTTGAACTTGAGACAAAAGTTCCTTTTCCCTACTGGACAGGAACTGGAATTTCTCTGGAGGCAATCCTGGTAATAGAATGGAGGTCTAAGAGCAGCACACCATCTGCGCATTGTTCACTATTCACAGAATCTAAATGCATCAGGAACCACATTATGCTGCCTGGAGTAACACCCTATCAAACATTAACAGCATGTGCTGCTCTGACACCACAGAAGCGCCATGTTGATGGTGCTCCCTTCTCTTTACCACACCCACATTTCCATGTCTTAATGCCTGCAAGCCCCAGAAGACAACAATCCTGACATCAACCCAAGAGAAGAAATGGGCTCAGGGAGGGATGTGTGGCTCACAAAGTCACACCCATAGCCAGATTAGGTGTGAGGTTTCCAGATCAGGCTGCAGGGCCTTCTGTACTCCTAAACTTTTCCCCTGAAGGGCTCATTTGGACAAAGGCACTCAATCGCTAGGAGCCCTGTGGCTAGGTGCTTCCATCCCCAGTTCAGTCGAGAACATTCTCTGGGTCAAGGTCAATGACAATAACAGCCTGAGCCCTGACCTTGTTTCCATGAAGCGTAGGATGTCCTCGGGTCTCAGGCACTTCTCCTGCTGGTAACATGCATGCGGCAGAAACTGAAACCGCATTTGGTACACCCGGAATTTGTTCTGTTTTTCTTCTATACATAAGGACTCCTGGACGTCAATTTTCTGTAATACCTGGAACAGATGGACAGAGAGAACTTGAATTGTTCAGGTCCCAGCTGACTGTGCAATGCGAGTGGGTTACGAGACCCAAGGGTTTACAGACAGCAGCTAGGACCACAGGCCAAACCCTGGTATGGATCTGCTGGAGGGCCCAGAGCTTGTTGTCACCTCCAGAGAGTGGGCTGAACTTCCCAGAAGTGGCCTAAGCAGAGCTAGTAGGCAAACAGGAAATAGTTTACTTTTCAGGTACAGGAGGATGCTGTGGAACTAATGACTCTCAAAAGCTTCCTGATCCGTCTCCGCTCAGCACCTGGCAGAGAGAGCTTCTCTCTCACTGGTGGGAATCTGAGCCCAAGGTCATAGCAGTAAGCAAAGCCTGTTCTTCACAGATAGGGAGGACATAAGCACATGCTTTCACCCCATCTGCGGCCCGGGAGGGAGAGACAGTTACCTCCCCTAAGCACACTCTGGTGAGTTGCTTCTTCAGGCTTTTCACTCTCTTCAGGGCTCTCTTGGTGTTGAGCACGGGCACACTCATCATGGGTGTCTTGATGTTGGCGCTGGCCACCATGAGAATCTCCCGCAACCTGTCACAGAATGAAGGGACATCCGATCATGAGTAGCAACCAGACCCTCTGTTTGGGTGCAGCTCCTTCTAATGATGTCAGAGTTCTTCTGGGATCTGAGAGAGGCCTGGGGATCTCACAGGGATAATATGCTGGATCAGAGAATCCCGGCTCTGGCCCCATGTGTGACAGAGGAAACCCCTGTCAGTTTCCTCCCTGGACTGCTCACTCCTTGAGCTCAGGGCTTTGTCTGATTCTTGTTTCCCATCACCTGTGCTTTGCAAACAACAGGTGCCTGCTGACACTTAATATAACTGAATGAGCAAGCGATGCAGGAAAGGCATTAGCACCCACAGTGCTCCTGCTGCACTCAGCTAGCCCTCACTGCCCAGCTGTACAGTGAGTCCCAGCTTCTGGCCTTACACAGGGGGGCCCTCTGAGGTTTGGGAAATAAGGTACCTGTCCAGAGTTCATTTGCTAGGAAAAGGGAGGGCCAGGGACTGACTGCAGAAGGGTCTGAGCCCACACTCATTCCTCTTGCCCAGAGCATATGTTCACCTGAAGGGCCAGGGCCCAGGACCATGTAGGGCACGTTCTATGTGAATGGTTCCCCTGGAGTTGGGCAACCAGGCACCCTGTGTGGGGCTTGTTAACAATGTACATCCCTGAGTCCTTCCCCTAGCAGTGTGTGGTCTCATAGGCATCTCCAGGAACTTGGATGCAGGGGTTGGCAGAGGGATAAATGGAGATCCTACCAGGCCTGGGTACCAAAGAATCCCAAACCCAGCCGGGCTCTGGAATTTCTAACCCTGATCCACACTTTGATGAGACTCTCTCTCTCTCTCTCTCTCCCTCTCTCACACACACACACACACACACACACACACACACACACACAATCTCTCTCTCTCACACACACACACACACACTCTCTCTCTCTCTCTCTCTTTCTCTCTCTCTCTCTCTCTCTCTCTCTCACTCTAAATGACTCCTTCTCCAAGAGAGGCAAGGACAGACCCCACCCCGTGCTTCCATGTGCCCCACACCTTGGAATGCCCAGGGTGACGTTCATCTCGCCTCTGCCTGCAAAGTGGAAGGTGTTGAGAGTCATCTGGGTGGAGGGCTCTCCGATGCTCTGGGCGGCCAGCAGACCCACGGCCTCACCCGGCTCACACAGCGAGCGCTGCCACTTCAGCTGCAGCAAGGTCCTCAACCTAGAGACGGCAGGGGGGCGGCAGGGGTTAGGAGCAGACGCCACAGACTGTCAACACTGCCCGAAACCAGAAACCCAAAACCTCTACCTCTTTCTGGACTTGTTTTTCCTAGGCAAAAGATCCCTCTAATCTTCGCATTCCCACCAGTGACCCTGAGATGTCCTGAAATTACACAGCACTGATCCCAGCTCGGCGGCTGAAGCTCTACCCATTCATGCTTGGACTGTTCACGTTTGCCCCTAGAATGTCATATGTCCACACTGGGCCTGTTACCACAATCCCCCTAAGCAGGAGAATTTCTGGGCTCAAGTATTCACTTTTTCCTTTATTCATTCTTTTTTCTCTATTAATTACGACAGTTTGGAGACAGCTTAAATCTCCTGCTATAAAAATTAGAAAGAGGTTCATTATGGGGATTGAGGGGACGGGAGTGTTTATTTTTTTGATTAGGGTAAATGGCTGCAGACCACATCAGAAGTATTCATGCTGCACAATCTGTAATTTATTAACCCTTTTTCCTATGAAGGCCAACCCTGTAAGAACAGCCACTAGGAGCACTGTGCTATATTGTGTGTGTGTGTGTGTATGTGTGTGTGTTGTGTGTGTGTGTGTTGTGTGTCTGTGTATACTAGTGCAAGCTGAGGCCTTCAGATGGTCCTTTCCTTCTCAAAGTATGGGAATCCAAAGCTCAAAGGATCACTGGAGTAGTCAGATCCAAGACCTCATGAAAAGTTAAGATGTGGTGTCCTTGGGAATGAATGACCTGCCCTCGATCACATGGTTGGTGGCAGCAGCTGAACAGTGACCAGATACTCTGACTCTCAGTCAGCCCCATCCACCACACCAAACCCAAGAAAGCAGTCATTTCTGCAAGCCTCTGTCCCAGCAGACCACTATCCCTATCTTGGCCCGGATGGGGGTATCCACTCCTGCCTCCCTGCACTTGATCACTCCTGGGCCCTCAGGGCTTGTGCAGTGCCCCTGGCTGTCTTATTGCCCTCCCTCTAACTGAAGTCTCAAACCCAGGAGGCAGCCCTCTTCTCCCAGAGAGGGTGGGGCAGGGGCTAGGAAGCAGATTCGCCTGCACATGTTGTACAGCAAATCACTGTCATTACCTTTCGAGAGAAAGTTCTGATTTCTCATAACTCCTCTCTGTTTGAGCTGCCCACTCTTGACTGTAGTCATCAACCATTGTTTCAAACGTTTCTGACACTGATGCAAAGTGTATGTCAGGGCGCCAGACGGACAGACTGGGGTCAGGACAACTGGCCGCCTTCTTCCGGTATTTCCTTCGGCTGTGCTCATCCAACTCATACCACGTCCTCAGCATCTGAATGGAAGGATGGGTCTCAGCTATGTGGGAGGGATACCCAGCAATATAAGGGGGATCAAAGGCATTGGCTTCCAACGAGAGTAAAGGAAAACAGAAAGACAGAAACCTGATTGCAATGAGAAACTATCTCCCCATTTAAAATGGGGAGAGACTTACATCTGCCCCAGGGTACCTTGCTTCACTACATGTCTGGCAGCTCTTCATCCCGGCCCATTTAAGCCCAGGGAGGGTGAGCATGTAATTTCCTAAGGAAACCGGGATTCTTTTAGAGTAATCTTTTAGAGTTATGATTAGGCTAGGACAAGAGGCAAAACCATGACTGTCCCAGGCCAGCGAGGACGCAGTCACCGTGAGCCAGGTTACCTCTGGTTCTAGGCTCTTTCACATGCTCTGTGCTCTCAAGGCTGTCCCAAAGTGAATGCTTCAAAGAGACCCCCTACTTCCAGCTCCCAGGTGTGCTTGGATAATGGGAGGCACCAGCAGCAGAGGGAAAGGTGGGAGGAAGAGGATCCTGGTATTTACCCCCAACCCCCTCTGGTGGGTCTCTACCTAGGGCTCTGCCCAGTGGCCCTGGCACACAGCTGTCCTCTCTCTTTCTCATGACTGCTCCCCATTCCTTCATACTTGGGGTGGTGGGGAACCCCAAAGTCACTGGTCCCATTTAGTTCCCCCAAACCCTGCCTACACCCTTGTTAAGAGTCCCCTCCTCACATTCCCATTTGAAAGTCATTCTGTTCTGACTGATGGTGAACAGAGCTGGAATTCATGATTCCACCTTCTCTTAGGAAGACAACCCCTCATCCCTCACGCACTGACAAAGCCTGGATGTGCTGGGCATTAAGGACACCACCTCCCTGAGTCACCTCCTGAGTCCCGGGGCTGCGGCCATTCTGGTTTCCACTCTCAAGGTTCAGGGCTTTCACAGCTGCCTCAATTTTCTGGGAATAACTCAAGAAGGCGCCTCTTCTCAGCAGGGTGTTGGGGTGCTTGTTTTGCCATTTTTTGATGGCTCTGAAGTGGCGGAGAGCTTTTTTGGGATCAGCTCTGGATAAAACTTCATGGAGATGATTTGATTTCATTATCGCCTAAACAAACAAATCACACACATAAGACTAAAGAGATGAAGGCGTGACAGAGGGTCATGGGGCACAAATTCAGGGGACCCAGGTGGCTGGTGTGGAGCCCTCACAACGGGGCCAAGCCCCCACTCTCAGAGAGGCTGAGCATTCATTGCCAATCAGGGCTCTCACTTTGTGCAAAGCAGACTTGGGAACCAACGGTCTTGGGAGTGGAGGGAGGCACGGGAGAGAAAGCAGCACACTCAGAGCCCCTCCAGGAGCAAAGGGGAGTTTCTGGGAAGAAAGGAAGAGGGGAAGAGCAATGGCCAAGCTCCAGGACAGGAACCAGGACAGAAATGACCCAGCACCAGAGCACAACCCTCAATTCTACCATCAGCTTGATAATCTTGGACAGGTCACATCGGTTTCAGTTTCCCCATCTGCCAAATGGGGTGACTGCCCAATCAACAGTGATGGTCACTGCCAGGGTATTAAGGTACAGAATGAAAACGATGAGTTTGTGTCTCACAGGCCCGTGTTCAAATGCCGGCTCTGGCACACACACTGCTTACTTAGGCTTTGATACTCAGTTGCGTCAGCTATAAAATGGGCAGAGTAATGCCTACTTCCCTGGGTTGCAGTGAGGAGGAAAACAGGTAGTACTGAGAGTGTGCTTTAGCTGGGGGCCCAGCACACAGCAAATGGCCCCAGACAGGAGCTGTTATTCCAGAGGAGCTCATGCCCTTCAGCAGCCACTTCACATGATGAAAGTCCACAGGCTTTGAACTTGTCAAGTATTTCAGGGCACTGACTGCTGTCTTATAAACCCTCCCCACTCTACTTTTCAACATCCACTTGGACTGGGTCGCAAAGCTCAGGGCATTCTGGTTCTCTAATGTCAGTGGAGAGGCCCACTGCTCGGTCCCCAGGACCTGGGGTCTACCACGCTACCTCGTAGTTGCTGGCCAGGAAGGGGAACTGCTTGGGCTGCAGGAACTGTGTCTTGGGGACGTCCAGGCCATCCTCCCCATACAGGAACTGTACCACACTGCCGTCGCTGTCTCGGACTGTGAGATCATACTGCACGACCAGCCCCTCCAGGTGCTTGATGATGCACCTGTAAGGACACCAGCAGCTCAGTCACTGCCAGGCTCATCACCTCCCAGGACAGCCTCTGATGAGGGTTGGGGGCAGTGAAGGGGAGGTAGAGGGGGACTGCCATTCTGCAAGCAAGACCTCAGGACAGGCTGGCTCCAGCATCCCCCAGCCAGGGGCTGCATTTCCTGTTGGTTTTCTAGGAGGAGGAGGCTGCAGCCATGTGGCTGAGAGGCTTCGCTACCACCCCTAGAAGTGGGCGTCCATCCAGCCCCAACTGCTCAATGACTGCCTGCCCCTGCACGCTCCTCCAATGCAGATCTCCCCAGAGACCAGTGTCCTCAGAACCGCAAGGTGGGCAAAGCAGGGGAGCTGTCAAGGATTCTCAAACTTGGTCAGCCCAGGGATCGCCAAGGACACTAAGGGGTACTGGGAACTAAACGCTGATGTGAATCCCTCAGCTGGCGGCCCTTCTCCTCAGCCTTAGCTCAACCTCTCCTGCCCTCTGCCCTAGTCCTGGCCCTTCTGCTTACCTCTCCAGCCACTCTGCCTGGGTTCCCCCTCCTGCCACCCTAAGAGAGGGCTCCCCAGAAGTCACTGTCCCCTGACCCCAAGCTTTGAGGCAGGAGTGAGTCACTACTGTCTTGGCAGCTGAGCCTTCCAGGAAGCAAGACAAGCTTGCCACTGTCCAAGACTTTCTCCCACAGCCATAGCTTGCTGCAGGGAATGAAAGACACTCAAAACACAAAGCCCTTTGTATAAGCCTCCGGGCTCTACCAATCCTGCAGGAGGGGAAGAATATCTGCTGCTGTCTCAGGCCACTCAAGGAAACTTTTAAGAAGTTTTTTCATCCACGGAATCTTAAATGAGCCGTTGATGTAATGTGAAAGATGATGGGATGAAGGGCCCTGGGACTGTATCTGAAGCGGGCATGGCAGGTGCTTCTTACCTCTGGAGATAGCCTGAGCGGCTGGTTTTCACAGCAGTGTCGACCAGGCCCTCTCGTCCTGCCATGCAGTGGAAGAAGAACTCCTGCAGAGAATGGAACCCAGGTCCCAAAGGTGAGGACAGTGTGCTTCCTAAACGGTTCAGGCCAACACCTCTAGCAGCCTTTCCTTTCCTGACCAGACAGGCCACTCCCTTCCCTGATCTCCTAGGACCTTGACTTCCACAGCTACAATGGCCCCAGTGTCTTCTGCCCTACCCTGTGGTTCTCTGCCTCACACTGCCCAAGAACAGAGGGACACGTAGATCAGAAGTAACAGTCCATGGGTCTCCAGTGTTACACCCCATGCCCCATTTTCCAAATAGAAACGGCACTGGTGCCTTACCGCTGTTGGCTTCAGCCCACATGTCTAAATTCTGCTTCTAACAGTGTTAATGGGTACAGGATGCTTTCCAAGCTTTTTGATTACAAATCACAGTAAGAAATACATTTATAATTGTAATCAGCAAACAGACATATACATACATGTGCATATAAAAATATGTAATTCAAATGAAATCCTCCTGACACCATCCTATCTTTTACTATAGGGGATAAACTCTGATATTGTCCTTACCACTCTATTCTATTTCATTTCATTAAAAAATGCTGATCACTATGTACTATGATGATTTTATGATTCACTAAGGGGTCGCAATCAGATTTTTTTGAAGTCTGGTCTAGAAGAACCCTGCACCATCCCTGCCAGAGGCCATGAATGACCAGTGGAGACAGAGTGTGGGGAGCTTGTGGAGGAGACTCTGGAGCAGTTGGTAGCCTTAGAACAAAGTGTTGGTCCCCTGCATAGCTGGGCTTAGATGTCTGATCACAAAGGTCATCCTTCCAGAGATGTATCAGACCAAAGAACAAGATATCAATACTAAAAAAGCCATTTCTGACAAGTATGAGGAGAGAAACCCTTCTCTTCATGGAGAATTCTGCTTCTGACAAGCCAAAACTAGACATGTGCTACAGCTAGTCCCATTATAAAGGAAATAAATCTCTGTGATACTCGTTTCGGTGAGAGCACCCAAGTGAGTGGCACCCCACCCCCGGCTGCCTCCAAATGCAGAGAGGAATTGGTTTAGAGGTCACACAAAAAAATAGGGTGGAGTTGGGACTGTCCTCTTTGTCTTTTCATCTATCAGCAAACACTTACCAAGCACATGCTATGTGCCAACACTGCTCTAGGTTCTGGTACTACAATGGTAAACACTACATGGTTGTGTCCTCATAGGCCCTAGTGTCTGGTGGGTAAACAGTAAATGGCTTGCCATTTTTCATTTGACCATTCTTGCTCAAAGTCATTGGCAGAAGTCACAGTTTGCCTACAATTAAGCCTAGAAATGAGGGAAAAAGAAAATGGAAAAACCAAAATACATACAGGAGGTTTGATGCCAGTGAGGAATCTGCCAGTGACAAAACCACCAGCCCTGGGGGTGAACTCGTAAGGCTCAAAGCAGGGTAGTGACTTGCCAGACGCCATCAGCGGGGGTCTCCGACCTTCCAACTCAATCTGGCCCAGCAGGCATGAGATCTGGAGGACAGGAAACCCACAGGAAACTGAAGACCTACATGTGTGTTCAACAGTGCTTTGTCCCAGCTGGGAAGGTATAATCTGACCTTGAAGAAAAGCTACATGGAAATGGGGTTTAACCTACATTGAGGTGAACCTACATTTCTAAACAAACCAAGAGGCTTTCATTTTAAGAAAAAAAAAAAATACCTGCATCTTCCTTTTATTGACTGATCTGGATTTTCACATTTGGGGTCAGCTGAAAATGGGTGACATCTATAAAAGGAGCCATGTCTCAGAACCACCTCATGTTATACCTGTAAGGGACTGGAAGGTCCTAATGGGGAAAGGGAGGTCTGCAGGAAACAGCCATTTACTGTGATCCTCACATTCCAGAGCCAAAAGGGAGCTCAGGGTTGCGTGTGGTGGCTCATGCTTGCAATCCTAGCAATTTGGGGGGCTGAGGCAGGAGGATCCTTTGAACCCAGAAGTTCAAAACTACTCTGAGCAATACAAGGAGACCCTGTCTTATTTTCAATTAAAAAAAAAAAGGGAACTCAAGCTATTCAGCTGTTTGCTTAGAAAGCTGCCTATTAATACTCTTGGGGTTTTGTGGGAGGAGGGCAGTATATCTAGGTTTCGATTTAGTCAGGGGATTTCCTAACGGCTTTCAGTCTTTCTGTTGTCACACTCAATAGACAACGAGGTGGGCCTTTAGACCCTCTCAAGGGACATCAAAATTTAAGGTTAAAAAATCTCTAGAACAATGTTTATAATTTAATATTAAGAAAAGATCATGAAAAATTACATCAAAATTGTGAGTGTATACATAATGTACCTATATAACATGAATGTATGCCATACAATAGCATAGCTTGTAAATTTATAATATATATCTATATTACACATATCACATCTGCATATTCATAGCTACATCTGCCTTTAACATTGACATGTTAACAGTGGTTAGCTCCTGTAGTGATTTCTATATGCTTTTCTGTTTTTCAGTACTTGCCACATTTATAGGGAACAAACTAAAAACCACCCTTCTTTGCTGACATATGTAAAGCTGCCAACCCGCCTCTGCTCACACCTGCATCGTGTTCACAGTTGAACCTTTGGCTCCCGATTGCACCATCATCTGCAGGCTGTTCTCTGGGAACTGTCTGTGTAGACCAAAAGGCATGCATGCCTGCAGATTAAATCAGCACAGTGGTCAGTGACTTCATCCCCTTTAAAAATCCCAGGAGCGGGAGGTAAATCCAGGAGGTAGAAGCAATACAGCCAGAATATTTATTCAGACCTAAGTGCTAAATCCCACTTGAAGTAAGGGAAAGCATCATTTGGCATTAAACCTTCCCTGGAACCCCTGAGAGGTCAAACAGGTGCTCCCTGCCCTGCACTCGCTGGACTTCCTCTGCCAGGATCCCCGAGGCTCCATTCATTGGCCAAAGAGCAGCAAAAAGAGAGAAGGAAAAGTAGAAGCAGAGGGGCTGGCAGATCCAGTTCATAAAATTTAAGCTGATGCCCTTGATTCACCCAGCAGAGCCTGGCCTGGGTCCTCCCCCAGCATGAATACCAATGTCCGAGACACATTTACGAACATGCCATCCGCGCCCTGTATAGAAAGCTTTGGCTTGGCTCCAGGGCCAGCAGAACCAAGTATGTCCCTTCAGAGCGAACCTGGGGAGATGCTGGGAAGGAATGCTCTGAGTCTGGGGCTTCAGCCTGCGCCTGGGATTCCAGAGACTCAGCCCAACACAGGAGAGGCAGAGTCCACAGGTGGGCAGAGGTGACAGGAAGAGGGCAACTGGAGGGACCAGAAACCATTCTGAGATGTATCTGAAGACAACTTCCCTACTCCCAGCATCCCCAGTTAGCCCTAGAAGCTGAGCCTCCTGATTCTCAGGGAGGTGCTAGGAAGGCGCCTATCGACAAAACCCCTCAAGGATGGAACTGGTCCCCACTGAGAGGTCTATCTTCTTCACTGCCTAAGGGATGCTAAAAGCCAGGCAAGAGAGCACCACAGACAAACTCTGAAGCATTGGCGTTACCTCCTCCTGCCCTTCTCAGGCTGGGCCCCAGGGCCCAGGAGGCAGGGTGAGGGCCAGGCCAGTTTCTCCAAGCAGCAGGATGGAGAGCCCTGGCTCTGGGGCAGAAAGGCAGAGAAAATCAGGCTGTGGTTTCAGCTCATGCAGAGATTTCCCTCTCTGTTCTCAACTGCCCAGGAACTGGCTTGGCATTGTGTAACAGTAGCTCCTTAAGCCTCTCTGCAGCCCTATGAGGTGGTGCCCCTTACAACCTACTTCCAGGTGAGGAAACCAAGGCATGGACTTGTTGTCTCACTTGCCCAAGGCCACACGGCAAGTTCAAGGCAGAGCAGGACTGGAACCTAAGCCTTTACTCCTGGCTCCGCTGCACAGGACGATTTGGGTCCCTCATCCTGCTTATTCACCCCTAGGGGCCCCATTCAGCCCCTCTGATCCAGTCACCTCAAAATAAAAACACTTAAAAGGAAAAACAGCACAGAGCATTCTCTCTTGGCACTATTCCAAGGCCTGTCTAGAGCCTAACTGGGGGAGGGAACAAAGCCCTGGGCTCTTCATGACAATGCGTTCTACCCATCCCACCTCACATCTCACCTAGGCAGCTGTTAAACAGCCAAAGTGCTCTGTAGGGCCTGGGTGAGAATCAAAATGTAATTTTTTTTAAAAATCAGCATTCAAAATGGTGGGGATAAGTGCATGCAATGCCGGGCTAACCTTGTTAATCTCATTGCTGTAATGGTTCACTTCCTCCTTGAACTTCAGATCAATCATGTTAAAATCCCTCTGGTCCTTGCCCAGATGGGCATCCTGCCATTTTCCTCGGACCTCATCATATGATGCAGCTTCTGGCAGGTTTAATGCAGCCCTGACAGCCTAGAATGAGAGCAGAAACACATCGGAGGCTGTGGCCAAATGAGGAGGATGTGGGTTTCGACTAGGCGTACACTTCACCCCTCTAGGGTAGACCACTGCCTCAAAGGCCCTCCTTACCCGGGGCCCGCAGTGGATGGATTCTTCAATGATCTGTTGCCTCTTGACATCTGCCTTTGGCTTCACCAAAATGTCTTCCACGCCTGTGAAGTGAAACAGACAAGCATGTAGGGGACCTCAGGCCTGACTTCTCCCACCAGACTGTAAACTCAGTAAGGTCAGAGCACACAGCCCAGTGGCACAGACGCAGGAAACACCTGAGTAATGAAGATGATATTAACATCATTATTAATAGATTGCCACCATCTCTTAGATCCCAAACCTTATAATCCTCATTTTACAAATGACAAAACTCAGGCTCAAAATTGGGCTACTTTCTTGCAGTCATATAAGTAGAAAATAAACCCAGGCCTGAGCCCCAAATTCATGCTCTTAGCCACCAGCTATACTACCTCTATTCCATAGATGTGTACTGGTTGAATGGGCTGAAGGTGTAGAAGAGGTTCTGGATAAAAAGGTAAGCTCAGGGAAGCTGGAGGGAGGGAGAGAGAGAGAGAGAAACATCCCAGTTTGGGGTCCCAGAAGCCACATGTCACCACAGGGGCCACCCTACAGAGCTGAGTATGCCTGTGCAGGTACACACAGACACACCCGAGCCTGGGTGACAGGGACCACCACCACAGGTCCCTCAGCATTGCCTCAGGAGGATGACAGCCTGAGTCACTGAAGTCTGGGTCACTTCAGTGAAGCCTGCCCTTCGGGCTCAAAGGGTTGAGGAATTCCTCATCTTGGGCAGAAGTAGGTCTTTTCACATTGACTCTTGATCATACTAGTTCTTGTCTATTATCTGTGAGTGCTACTGGACTCAAAGTCTCTCAGCCAAGATCTGAGTGAGAAAGAAAACAGTAGCTGTACTGTTCAAAAGATGGGGCTGAAATATTTGGAATTCCCGATGCAAGGTCCTGGAGGACTTCTAAGAACATGTGTGAGCAGAAAGGGAAAGAAATCATTCATCTGTGAGCAAGCCACACCATCAGAGTGGGCCTTCCCATGGGGTCATCTCCAGGCCATCTAGCTGTGCCCGTCACGGACCCCTCTAGCTGAGACAGGCTGGAGTGAAGTCAATCTCTCACCTATTCTCCCTCATAGCCCCACTCCCAGCTTGGCCCTGCTTCCTCTCGCAGCCCTGAGCCTCTGGACTGTCTTCAGACTCAAGGGACCAATTGTTCTTTGTACCATGCACCAAGCAGAGCTAAAGCCTGGCACCTTTGTTAAGTTTGGTCTTCATCATGAGCTGAGTGTGGGACCTTCCTCTATTTTTGTTTCAAAAGCACTCTGATTTTTTCTAGTTAGCAGAAATCCTTGTGCTCATTCTAGGTCAACATTTGAAATTGAAATATACATTTCATGAGGTGTAGTCATCATGCTTCACTTTCTTTGGTTATCCTGGAAGGGACTGTAGTCTGGTTCCCAAGTGGAAGTGGGTGACCTTGGACACAGATGTCCCCAGCAGTGGCTCAGGCCTTTTAGAGGAATTAAGATGGAGGAACGTAAGTTTCAGCTGCCAAACAGACTAGTAACTTACAATCCTTAACCTGGTAAAATAATGGAACATACAAGTCAAGATGTTTGTTCAAGGATGTTCATCCCAGTAATAATGTGAAAATCTAGAGACAGCCTAAATGTTAAATTATAGGAACTGGTTAAATAAGCTATGATACATACATAAGAATGAAATAATCTGTAGTTACGAGACATGAGCATGTAGATTTGTATTAGCTGACCCCAAAGGACATTTATAATTACATTTGGACATTTCGTGGGTGGGTGGAGGAAGTAGAGTATGTAGTGTAGGATCCCATTTTTTCCAAATATATTTGCACTAGAAAAGTCCAGAAAAATAGACATCAAATTACTATTAGTGGTTATCTCTGACAAATGCATGCTGGGTGATTTTAAATTATCTTCATGTTATGTCTTCTTTTTTTTCCCACAATTAAATATATGATACAATTAAAATAGAAGAAAATGTGTAATTCAGGCTTCAGTGTGTGCCAATGAACGAACTCCAATTGCAGCAGATGTAGGTCCACAGGCCCTTCACTGAGACTCCCACCTGGTCTGCACATGAGTAAGTCTGTGAAGTACAGAAGCCTTACTTCCACCGTGAACCAGACAACGCCTCTGCGCACTGCGGTGCATGCTTAACATGCACCATCTTGCATCCCCCTCACGGCAACATAGTGGAAGGGCTGGACCCTGCTCTGTGTACATGGAGGTGCAGCGTCCTCCATAAGCCGGGCCAGAGGCTAAACCTTTGGGAAGATCTGATGTCAAGCCCACACTAAAAAGGGCCAAGTGACTGCTCCAAGGGAGCTCCAGGGCAGTGAGCCCAGCAGTCACCCAAGGTGAAGCCTCTTTATCAAAGTCACTTTCCTAAAACAGTATGCTCTCATTTCTAGAACTCAAATAAGGCAGTCCCTCTTCCTGTCTTCAGATCACGCCGACAGGTTTGCCCAACACAGTGTTTCCAAGAGTACTGATGACCTCAGTGCATTGGGAAGGTGTGGGCAGCTCTTTTGCTGCATCACCCAGGCTGGAGTGCAGTGGCACAATCTTAGCTCACTGCAACCTCTGCCTCCCGGGTTCAAGCAATTCTCCTGCCTCAGCCTCCAGAGTAGTTGGGATTACAGGTGCCTGCCACCACACCTGGCTAATTTTTGTATTTTTAGTAGAGACGGGGTTTCTCCATGGTGGCCATGCTCATCTGGAAGCCCTGGGCTCAAGAGATCTGCCTGGCTCAGCCTCCCAAGTGCTGGGATTACAAGTGTGAGCCACCGTGCCGGCCGGCAGTGAGCAGTTCTGACCACAGTGAAGCCCCTCTGTGGAGTGGGATGGGCTCCAATCATTCTGCAAGGGCACTTGTCGCAGGGAATGGGGTTGTACAAGTATGAGAAATCAGTCTGAGGGACAGAAACCTGTAAAGGGAGGGGTTAGGAAAGGAACAGAATGGAAATGGGCACAGGGTGCCATTTCACACTGTGGAGGGGAATAAGCACTGGCTGTGGAGAGGGGCGGCCAAGTGAAGGCACCTTTGTAGGAGGAGCCTGGTTGCTTCCCAGCTCCTCCCCGAGAGGACACAGAAAAGCATTTCTAGCTGCATAATGGAGCACCTGGAAAGCCTTCTCCATTGGAACACACAGGGGCCTTGGAAATCTTCAGTGTGAACAGCTCCCTTTGCCCTGGGCCTGGGAAATGGACAGGTGGCTGCGCCGGCCCTAAAAGGGGCCAGGTCACTGCCCCAGGGGAGCCCCAGGGAGTGAACCCGGCACTTACCCAAGGTAAAGCCTCTGTAGAGCTGCAGGTAGGCAGTGAAGAGGCGGGCCAGGCAGGTAAGAACCTTGCCGCTGATCTCACCCCCGTAGATCTCATAGCAGCAGTGGACCAGGCCGTAGGCGGAGCTCCCGTAGTGCGCCTTGTCCAGAACTCCGCAGAGCAGCTCCCCTTCCCTGATGATCACCTGCGGAGAGCAAGGCCACCAATGCCAGGCTAAGGGAGATGCCTCCTGTGGGAGCCACCGCCTTCTGCTCCATGTGTGACCCTTGCTGTGCACGTCCTTCTTCTGTGACCCGCCTAGAATCCTTCATGGAAAAATCTAGGGCATATGTAAAACTAGTATTTTTATATATATATACACATACATACATACACACACACACACACACACACACACACACGTGTATATAATTTTTTTAACATAAAAGAGGCAAGCATATGCAGACCAGCAGTTCTCTCTCTCACTCTCTCTCTTCATGTGTTTTATCTCCCCTACTTCCCACACCCACCCACACTGACTTGAGGTCAAAGTACCCTTGACAAAGACCTTGTGACCAGAAATGGGAGCTTCTAGTCACAAGTTCTTTCTGAAGTGGCGAGCTGCAACTTCGTAACTATGCCTTTGGCCAAGGTACTTCCTCCCTTGAACCCTGGGAGTAACAACAAAATCTTCCTAGCATCCTCTAAGGCCTTAAACCCTTTCAGGGTTAAAGCATTAGAAGCTAATACATAGAAAAGCATTTCTAGCTGTATAATGCAGCACTCACGAAGCATATGGTCTATAAAGGAAAGGAAACCTGTTTCAGGGGTGAACGAACTGTCCGTTGAGACCCTGTGATAAAGCATTGTGCACTGACCACCTGGAAGGACTTCTCCACTGGGAACATTCAGAGGCCTTGGAAATCTTCAGTGTGAACAGCTCTCTCTGCCCTGGGCCTGCCCTCTTGTGGCCTGGTTCCTAAGGCTCAGAGCTCAAGGTATAGAACCTTACACCAGTTTGACTATCTCAAGCCACTCAGCAGTCTTGTGGGAAAATAGGAGTCTGCGTTGCCAAGCTCTGCAGAGTCAATTTCAGTCTTTTTGCAGGAGAAGTCTTCCTCAACTGCTTGTGAGTTTTATACTAAAGGTCAAATGCTGGATCAGCCCTGAACCTTTCCAAAACAAAAGCTGACACTAACTCAGGCACAATGCCTTCTCTTCTGAAGTACAGTACCTGCTTCTGTGAATGTGCCTCCATTTCTGTCTCAGTTTTAAACCAATGTGTCTAACCTTGGAACTAGAAGTTTCCACCCCACACAGCTGGATGGCCATACCTGGGACTCGCACATCGAATCGGGGTTAAAGCCAGGAACAGATCGAGGAGTCTCCTTCACCCAGGCTTTCCCAGTGATTTTTGCCTTTCCAGTTAAGTTCAGTGGGATGTGGTCCTCTGGGATTATATTTATGAGCAGCGTTGACACAACCTGCAGAGAAAAAGAGGACAAACTGAAAAAAGCAGCAAAAAGAAAAGTTGAGAACTTCCCTTTTAGGACCTCCTGCCCTTGCAATGCCAATTCTGATGATCTCAGGTATGGCAGGAAAAACAGACAGCTCCACCCATAGGACAGGGTGATCTTAGTTTTTATTTAAACCAATTAGGAATGAAAACAAAACCACGCGACTAAGAGCTTAACTGTGATTTTTACTCCCTAAAATAGTTCTTAACGTGAATAACTCCCTAGACTTGAATTAAAGTCCTAAACAGACCAAGGGAAGGAGAGGAAAAAGTAAATCGTTTTCATTTTATGCCACATACAAAGATACTTCTTTTCTATGACTGGAATTATAGCTACTGAAAGGCCAGGGAATCCTTCCCTGCACCCATCTGGATCCCTCAGAGGGGTCATCCACCCAACAAGCAGTTGGTAACAGGAAGCCAAGAGAAACACTTTCTCAAGCAGCTGCTCTGCAGAGAGATCAAAGGGAGGCAGCTTTATCTGGGGATAACCAGATTTGGCTCCAGAAGGGCCAAACACAGGCACGTACATTCCGAGATGGAGTAGGGCAGGGGCAGATGTGACAGGTGTGACAGGCTCCAGGGCTGGGAGACAAACTGCCATCAACAGCCTTTAGTGTGCCTGCAGCAGGCCCCACAAAGTAGTGTCTTTAAATATGTGCAATGAGGGCATGATAGCTCATGTCTGTAATCCCAGCACTTTGGGAGGCCGAGTCGGGTGAATCCCTTGAGGTCAGGAGTTTGAGACCAGCCTGGCCAACATGGTGAAACCCCATTTCTACTAAAAATACAAAATTTAGCCAGGCATGGTGGCATGCACCTATAATCCCAGCTACTCGGGAGGCTGAGGCACGGGAATCGCTTGAACCCAGGAGGCGGAGATTGCTGTGAGCCAAGATTACACCAGTGCACTCCAGTCTGGGTGAGTAAGACTCTGTCTCTAAAAAAAAAAAAAAAAAAAAATATGCGCAATGGGGCAGGGCAGTTATGAGAGAAGCTGCCTTTTCACCCATGTGCACTAGAAGTAGGGGACAGTGGGCAACAGCATCATTAAAGAGAGCAAAAAATATTCCCTGTTTTCTCAGCAGAAGATGACCAGAAAGGTCATGACCCATACTCTCCATGCCTCGGCTCCGCAGAAGGCCAGCACTGTGAGGTGAGAGGGGTGAGGGAGTAAAGGCAGGAGGGTGACACTTCCCTGGGGTGCCTACTGCAAACTGCACCTCAACCAAGATAACCACATGTACAGTAGGGACCCCCAAGCTGAGCACAGTCAAGACTGAAACTTGGTGTGAAAGATAACAGAAACACACCCATCCAAGGGCAAGGAAATATGACCCACCACTTCATCTATAAAATCAAGGGGGCAGAAGAGCATCTGATAAACTCCAACACCCTTTCATGATAAAAATACTCAATAGGCCACGCATGGTGGCTGGCTCATGCCTGTAATCCCAGCACTTTGGGAGGCCGAGGTGGATCACCTGAGGTCAGGAGTTTGAGATCAGCCTGGTCAACATGGTGAGACCCTGTCTCTACTGAAAATACAAAAATTAGCCAGGCATGGTAGTGGGTACTTGTACTCCCAGCTACTCAGGAGGTTGAGGCAGGAGAATTGCTTGAACTGGGAGGCAGAGGTTGTAGTGAGTTGAGATTGTGCCACTGCACTCCAGCCTGAGCAACAAGAGCGAAACTCTGTCTCAAAAAAAAAAAAAAAAAAAAAAAAAAAAAAAAAAGCCAGAAGCAGCAGCAAGTTATCCAGAAAAAGATCTAGCTAAGATCACTAATGAAGGCTGCTGCACTAAACAACAGATTTTCAGTGTAGATGAAATAGCCTTCTATTGGAAGAAGATGCCATCTAGGACTTTCGTAGCTAGAGAGAAGTCTGGCTTCACAGCTTCAAATGACAGTCTGGTTCTCCTGTTAGGGGCTAATGTAGCTGGTAACTTTAAGTTGAAACCAATGCACATTTACCATGCTGAAAATCCTAGGGCCCTTAAGAATTATGCTAAATCTACTCTGCTTGTGCTCTAGAAATGGAACAGCAAAGCCTGGATGACTGCACATCTGTTTACAGCTTGTTTTGCTGAATATTTTAAGTCCCTGTTGAGACCTACTGCTCAGAAAAAAAGAAAAGTTTCCTTCGAAATACTACTACTGTTCATTGACAACACATCTGGTTACCCAAGACCTCTGATGAAGATGTGCAAGGAAATTAATGCTGTTTTCATAACTACTAACACAACATCCATTCTGCATCCCATGGATAGAGGAGTCATTTTGACTATCAAGCCTTATTATTTAAGAAACACATTTCATAAAGCTATTGTGGCCATAGATAGTGATTCTTCTGATGGATATGGGCAATGTAAGTGGAAAACCTTCTGGAAAGGATTTGCCATTCTAGATGTCATTAAAAACATTTTGATCCATGGGAGGAATATCAACATTAACAGGAGTTTGGAAGTCGATTCCAACCCTTAAGTATGACTTTCAGGGGTTCAGGACTTCAGTGAAGGAACTAACAACAGAAGTGGCAGAAATAGAACTAGAATTAGAAGTAGAATCTATAAAGAAAAAAAGAACAAAAAATAAGTGTTGGTAAAAATGTGGAATAATTGAAACCTTCATACATTGCGAGTGAAAATGTAAAATGGTACAGCTGATTTGAAAAATAGTTTGAAAGTTCCTCAAAAAAGTTGACTACAGAATTACTACATGATGTAGCAATTCTCCTACGTATATACCCAAGAAAACTGAAAACACATGTTCATACAAAAACTGGCACACAAATGTTAATTGCAGGTTTATTTGTAATATCAAAAAAATGGAAACAACTCAAACTATCCATTTATCAACTGACAAATGGATACACAGAAAACAATGGAATGTTATTCATCCATAAAGAGGAATAAAGTACTATTACATATTACAAAATGGATGGACTTTGAAAACACTAAGTAAAATAAGTCATAAAAGGCCACATATTGTATGACACAACTTATATGAAATGTGCAAAACAGGCTAATGCATAGAGGTAGAAAGTAGTTGTCAGGGGATGAGGAGGAAGGAGGAATTGGGACTGACTGTTGTACCTTCCTTATTAGGTACACGTCATCTTTTTGAGGTGATGGAAATGTTCTAGCATTACACTGTGTTAATGGTTACACAACACAGTAAATACACTAAAAACCACTGACTTATACACTTTGAAATGGCCCTTTCTTTTTCTTTTCTTTTCTTTTTTTTTAAGAGACAGAGTCCTGCTCTGTCACCCAGGCTGGAGTGCTGTGGCACAATCATAGCTTGCTGCAGCCTCAAATTCCTGAGCTCAAGTGACAGCTCCCACCTCAACCTCCCAAGTAGCTAGGACTACAGGCATGTGCTGCCATGCCCATCTATTCTTAAAAATTTTTATAGAGATAGGGGTCTCACTGTGTTGCCAGGCTGGTCTTGAACTCCTAGCCTCAAGCAATCCTACCTCACGAAATGGTAAATTTTACATTAAATATGAAGTATATCTCAACTAAAAAAAAACATAAGGGACCCAGAGAAGAGGAACGAAAGTCTCCTGCACTAACATTCTAGAAATGTATAATTTACTTTCTGGTCATAAACTATGCTAGAGAGAAAAAAAAATCTGCAATGGCCGGGCGCGGTGGCTCAAGCCTGTAATCCCAGCACTTTGGGAGGCCGAGGCGGGTGGATCACAAGGTCAAGAGATCGAGACCATCTTGGTCAACATGATGAAACCCCGTCTCTACTAAAAATACAAAAAAAATAGCTGGGCATGGTGGTGCGTGCCTGTAATCCCAGCTACTCAGGAGGCTGAGGCAGGAGAATTGCCTGAACCCAGGAGGCGGAGGTTGCAGTGAGCCGAGATCGCGCCATTGCACTCCAGCCTGGGTAACAAGAGCGAAACTCCGTCTCAAAAAAAAAAAAAAAAAAATCTGCAATGTTTTCTTAAACCTAGAAGGGTGGCACTATCTATGGGAATTATTATTTATACTAAGCCTGTATTAAGCTTTAAAAAAAGTCTTAAAAATAAAATGGATGTAACAGGCATGGTGGCTCATTCATACCTGTAATCTCAGCACTTTGGGAGGCCGAGGTGGATGGATCACAAGGTCAGGAGTTCGAGACCAGCCTGGCCAATATGGTGAAACCCAGTGTCTACTAAAAACACAAAAATTAGCTGGGCATAGTGGTACATGCCTGTAATCCCAGCTACTCGGGAGGCTGAGGCAGGAGGATCGTTTCAACCAGGGAGGCGGAGGTTGCAGTGAGCTGAGATCACACCACTGCACTCCAGCCTGGGTAATGGAGTGAGACTCCATCTCAAAAAAACAAAACAAACAAAAATAAAATGAATTAAAAAAAAATACTGAAATGTCTATATCCTTTACCCAGCAATCATACTTTAGGAATTTATCTAAAAGATATACTTGGCCGGGCATGGTGGGTCATGCCTGCAATCTCAACACTTTGGGAGGCTGAGGCGGGAGGAACACTTGAGGCCAGGGTTCAAGATCACCAGCCTGGACAACATGTGAAACCACAGCTCTATAAAAAATTTTTTAAAAAAGAGATATATCAATGAAAGTGTACTGATATATACAGAAATGGGTGCTCACCACAGCACTGTTTAGAATAGTAAAAAAACCAGGTAATAATCTAAACATCCACTGACAGAGGGACAGTTAAGTCATGCACGGTATATCTCTATCACTGAATACAACATAAGAGGGGTTAAAAAGAATGAGGTAGGTCCACATGTACAGACACAGAATGAGCCCCCAGTACATCCAGTGAATGAAATCAGTCACAAAACCTTTACAAAAACATTTGTCAACATAGCCTATGAAAACATTTAAACGAACTTCTTGCTATATTTGGAGTGCGTTAGTGTGGTCCCAGTGAAAAAATCAAGACAGCCTGATAAAACGGAGTTCCCTCTGGAGGACTTGGTGGCTCATTCAGAGTAAGCCATCTTAAAGACCAGCCAAACCTGAGGTCCGTGTGCCTGGAAAATGCATGCTTCGGGTACCAGGATGTCATGGTTAAACTGGTAGTTTTAAATATAAGCTCAAAATTGAATGTCAGATTTAACTGGTTCATTCTCCTGAACAGTTCCAGGGATCGTATGATATAATCTTATTCTTATTTCTTTTAATTTTTTTGAGACAGAGTCTTGCTCTGTCAGCCAGGCTGGAGTGCAGTGGCACAATCTCAGCTCAATACAACCTCTGCCTCCCAGGTTGAAGCAATTCTTGTGCCTCAGTCTGGGATAGTAGCTGGGATTACAGATGTGCACCATCACCCATGGCTAATTTTTATATTTTTAGTAGGGACGGGATTTGGCCATGTTGGCCAGGCTGGTGTCAAACTCCTAGCCTCATGTGATCCACCTACTTTGGCCTCCCAAAGTGCTGGGATTACCGGCATGAGCCACCATGTCCAGCCTCATTCTTATTTATTTTCTAGGAGAGTATGTGTGTATATGGAGAGTGGGGTTGCAGAGGGAGGGAGATTTTCCTTTTATGTTTACCAATAACCTTGTTTACTTTTATAGTTTAAAAGAATGTGAAGGACAGAGATCTAATAACTGAATTCATAAAGCTTGGTGACTATAAAGACAATATACAAAATTGACTGTATTTCTAGATATCAACCATAAACAATTAGAAAATTTAATAAACAATACATCTACCATAGCAATACCCAGGAGGAACTCTAATGAATAAAGATGTCTAAGGCTTTTATATAACTGAACGACATACTATGTTCATAACTTAGATGACTCACTATTGTAAACATGTTGACTCTCCCTAAAGTGACCTAGAGAGGCAATGCAATCCCAGTAAAAAATCCTAGCAGGTATTTGTGTGCACAGTGTGAAAGTTTACAAGTTGACTTTAAAATTTATATGGAAATACAAAGACTCCAAAATATCTGAGACAGTCTTTTTTTTTTCTTTCTTGATCCTCTCATATATTACTACTTGGTTTGTGATACAGGAGTACTAGCAGTAGAGAAATGGACTTTTCAACAAATGATGTTGCATTCACTGGATAGGGTATCCATATGGGAAAATATGAATCTTGACCACTAACCTCACTTCGTAAACATCCACAAAAATCATCCCTAGGCAGATAGCAGACCTAAGTGTGAAAGGTAAAACGACACAGCTACTAGATGATAACAGAAGAGAATATCTGTAAGACCTTAGGGCAGGCAAATAGCTCCTATAGGACTAATCAAAAAAAGCCAAGACTAGGGAGCTGTAAATTAGAAACTTCTGATCATTAGAAAATGGCTTTAGGTGAAAAGGCTAGACACCAAGTAGAAGACATTTGCAATATACATATCTGGTAATTGGCTCACACCAAACTATATTTTTAAAAACGTCTTGTTTGTCAATAAGAAAATGATACAGAATAGAAAATAGGCAAAGGATTTGAACAGGCACATCACAAAAGAGAATATCCAAATGGTCAATAAGCATATGTATAGGTGCTCAACTTCTTTTGTCATTAAGGAAATGACAAAACAGTAGGATACCACTATATACTCATCTGAATGGCTAAAATTAAACAAATAAACCAGAAAGAAAACAACAACAGCTGGGCGTGGTGGCTCATGCTTATAATCCCAGCACTTTGGGAGGCTAAGGCAGGTGGATCTCACCTGAAGTCAGGGGTTCAAGACCAGCCTGGATAGCTGGAAAAACCCTGTCTCTACTAAAAATACAAAAATTTGCTAGGTGTGGTGGTACAAACCTGTAATGCCAGGTACTCAGGAAGCTGAGGCAAGAGAATGGCTTGAACCTGGGAGGCAGAGGTTGTAGTAACCTGAGATGGCACAACTGCACTCCAGCCTGGTGAAGTGTGTATTATTACAAGCATTTTGGAAAACTTTAGGAAACTATTAAAGTTGAACACATATTATGATCTAGCAATTCCATGTCTCAGGATTTACCCAATGAAATGCATATATGTGTTCAAAAAAAGATAGATCCAACTGTGTTCACAATGGCCCCATTTGTAACAGCAAAATGAAGGTAAGTGAAGACAACTCAAATGTGCATCCAAAGAAAAATGGATAAATATATGACATATTCACATTATAGAATATTATAAAGCAATAAAAATGAAAAACCTGCTGCTATATACAGTAACATGGGTAATACACAAAGTTTTCTTTAAATAAGCTTCAAGGAAAGACAAAACTTGTTTATAGTGTTGGAAGTTGAGTTAGTAATTTACCTTTGAGAAATGGTAGAAACTGGGAGGGGCCGTGGAGGGGTCTTCTGGGGGTGCTGGTGATATGCTACTTTCTAATCTGGGTAACAGTTTGCAAAGATGTATTCACTTTGTGAATGTGCATCTAGCTATACACTTGAGATTTGCCATAAGAAGCAAATTCTCTTTCTTTGCATGCTCTTTGAACAAATAATGAGAGATCTTTTATTTTTTTTTTTTTTGAGACGGAGTTTCGCTCTTGTCACCCAAGCTAGAGTGCAATGGCGCAATCTCGGCTCACCGCATCCTCTGCCTCCTGGGTTCAGGCAATTCTCCTGTCTCAGCCTCCTGAGTAGCTGGGATTACAGGCATGAGCCACCATGCCCAGCTAATTTTTTGTATTTTTAGTAGAGACGGGGTTTCACCATGTTGACTAGGATGGTCTCGATCTCTTGATCTCGTGATCCACCGGCCTCGGCCTCCCAAACTGCTGGGATTACAGGCTTGAGCCACCGCGCCCGGCCAATGAGAGACCTTTGATTTGTAAACAGGAAATCAGTCAAGAGGCTGTATGAAATGTCCTGGAGAAACAGCCAAAACTTCCATTTCCCAGGGCAATAGACATAAACCTCCTAACCTAAGTTCCTTATCTTCTGATTCTAAACCTGGTTTTTCTCTGTAGCACCAGGCTAAACCATGAACAAATTCTTGTGTAGTGTAGTCACTCTTGCCCTTTTCACCTATTTGAAAAACAAAAAACAAAAAACAAAAAACAAAACTGCCTGTACCAACCTTTGGAAATACACTAGAAAACTTCACTCATGACAAGCAAAACCTGGGCCTATTTCCCAAGTGCATTTGGTACAAAGGATTTTAAAAGGATCCAAGGTATAATCTCTGGGCAGAATGAAATTAAACTGGAAATCAACAAACAAGATATTTGGAAAAGCCCTCAATATTTGTACTTCTAAATAACATATTTTTTAAAAACTCACGCGTCAAAAAAAAAAAAAAAAAAAAGCAAAGGGGAAATTAGAAAGTATTCTGAAGTAAATAAAATGAAAACACGACATATTAATTTGTGTGATGCAAACTAAGAAAAACTTAAGGGGGAAATTTATACATAAAATGACTAGATTCAAAAGAAGAAAAAAGTGTCTCAAATTGACTTCAGCGTCAAACTTAAAGAACTAGAGAAAAAAAGAGCAAATTAAACCAATCAAAGTACACTAAAGAAAGGGAGTGATAAGGATCAGAGTAAAATCAATGAAGTAGAAAACAGAAAAATAAAGTCAGTAAACCAAAAACTTTTTTTTGAGAACAAAACTGATAAACTTGTAGGCAAACTGATCAGGAGAAAAGAGAAGACACAAATTATCGATGTCAGGAATGAGAGAGGTGACACCACTATAGGCATTACAGATAGAAAAGGTCAACATAGGAACATTGCGAACAACTTCATGCCTATAAATTCAATAACTGAGATGAAATGGACAAATTCCCTGAAAAATATGAACTCTTAAAGCTCAATCAAGAAACAGATAACCACTGGGGTGCAGTGTCTTAAGGCCTGTAATTCCAGCACTTTGAGAGAATGAGGTGCTGGTTAAGAGATCCAGATCATCCTGGCCAACATGGTGAAACCCTGTCTCTACTAAAAATACAAAAATTAGCTAGGCATGGTGGTGGCTGCCTGTAGTCCTAGCTACTTGGGAGGCTGAGGCAGGAGAATCGATTGAACCTGCGAGGTGGAGGGTGTGGTGAGCCGAGATCGCATCAGTGCACTCCAGCCTGGTGACAGACAACGATTCTGTCTCAAAAAAGAAAGAACTGGATAACCAAAAATAGCTCTAAGTAGAAATTTTAATTGAAAACCTTCCCACAAAGAAACTCTAGGCCCAGATGCCTTCACTGGTAAATTCTCCCACACATTTAAGGAATAAATAATATTAATACTGTAGTACACAAACTCTTACAGAAAACCAGAGGAAATACCTCCTAACACCTCATTCTATGAGGCCAGCATTACCCTGATACCAAAACCAAAGATATTACAAGAAAATAAAACTGCAGACCAATATCACAAATATAGAAGTAAAAAACTTCTAAACAAAATATTAGTAAATTGAATTCAATATTATATAAAAAGGATAATACCTCACAACCAAGGAAGGTTTACCCAGGAATGCAAGGCTGGCTTAAAAAGGAAAATAAAGTTCTAGGTCCACAGACTAAGAACTGGAGAGCAGGAAGAGACCTTAAAGATCATCAACCTGAAGCTGACTGAAGTCACTGATTTGAGGCCCCTTTTCTTCTTTCCAATCTAGGCATTTTACGTATACATTTCCCTCTTAAGTCCTGCTTAAGTGACATCCCACAAATTAATACGCTGTGTTTTTATTTCATCTACTTCAGAATACTTTCTAATTTCCCTTTTGATTCTTTAGATCCATGAGCTATTTAACAAGTACTTATTTAGAAGTACAAATATTGAGGGCTTTTCCAATATCTTGGTTGCTGATTTCCAATTTGATTCCATTGTGCCCAGAGATCACACCTTGAATCTTTTTAAAATCCTTTGTACCAAATAAAATTAGGAAATAGGTCCAGGTTTTGCTTCTAACATGGGTAAGATTTTTCAGTGTGTCTCTTTAACGGTTAGTACAGGTTATTTTTTTTTTGCGAACTGGTGAAAAGGGCAAGAGTGACTACACTACACAAGAATTTGTTTGTGGCTCAGTCTGGTTTCACAGAGAAAAACCATGTTTAGAATCAGAACTTAGCTTAGTTAATTTCTACTGCCCCAGAAAATGATGAGGAATAGAGACCTACAGAGCCAAGATCACATAGCCAACTAGAAGTTGATCCTTAAGGCTGAACTTGGAGACTCAGGCAAGAGTAGAACACATTTTACTGTTTTTCATTGTTTGGTCACCACATATATCATTATTTGGTTACTCTGAGAGAAAGTATGGTATGATGCTTCAAGGGTTGGAAAGTCCTGGGTTTGATCTGTCTCCTGTAGTCTCGGGCGTGTAATTTTCATCTCCTAAAGGGAGCTAATAATGGTCTCTGCATTGCAGATTAGTTTTGAGGATTAATTCAGATAACATGTCTAAAGCACTCAGCAAACACATGGAACTTCCCAACAAATACTACTAACAGTCTACCAGCACCATTGCCTATTATCACTGTATTTGTATTATGAGAACACCAAGTTTAAGTTAGAAGCAAAGGACAGAAACTATGTAGTCTACTCTTAGCAGACTCTCCCTTGAAGCCACCCAGACTCAGGAACCCCAAACAAAGGGGAAACAAAGTCAGACTACTGCTGGCTTAGCCATTTCGCTCTCTGGTCTGGGCTCTTCTGAAAAGAAATAAAACATTTTACATAAGCGGCCTATTTCCTTTTGTTACATACACTGGCTGTTCTCTCTCCTAATTACCTGTTTTCCTGTCCACAGTGGAAAGGGCTTCAAGATGGAAGGAGGAAAGAGCTTCACGCGCCCCACTTTGTCTGTGAGTCCTCGGTACACCAGCTCCATATACTGCTCCCGGGTGAAAAAGCAACCCCGAGTAGTCATGCTTGCACCTGAAACCATGTGATCCTGGATCAGTCCTGCCAATGGTTGGCCATCCTATAAACCAAAACAGAAAAGACAAGAAGAATAAATATAAATTTTAAGTCAAACTGTAATCCTTAATCACCTGCCTGGAAGCCACTTTCTAGCAAGAGCCCTTCTTCTATCCCTGTCTTGTCTTGCCCACATTCTCACTATGTTCTTGTTTGGGAACAAATTGCTTCCCAAAGCACATGACCAGTGTTTAGCACTGGCTTCTACATTTGCCATTAGTCCACTATCCTATATCAAAACTGCTTCAAACTCATCCAGTTCCCCAAGGCTTCTCTGTTTAATCCCATCTGGTTCTAGTTACTCCAGCATGTTTTTGGCACTTATGCCTACATTTGGTCTGGCTGCTGTCAGCTGTGTTCTTGTTTTTCACTTTGGTTTTATGCTTCAGTATTTTTCACACATTTCTGGCTTGGCTCTTCTGTAAATCAGTCACGCACTCAACAAATATTTATCAGGAGCCTCCTGAATGCCAAGGCACCGGGTAGACTTTTCCCTACTCCAGGGGACCAAACAGACATGGTCCTTTATGATGAAGAAGAGCTAGACAGTAAACAAATGATTAGATAAATACAGTATCACAAAGTGTTTTAAAGGCCAAAGAGGAAAATAACAGGATGGGTCAAAGGAGGGGGAGGGTCAGAAATAGCCTCTCTGAAGGGCAGTCTTATAGCTGAGGCCTGAGGGGTGAGTTGGCCAGTGTAGGGAGGAAGGCCTTCCAGCACACGTTCCTCAAGAGAGTTGTGAGTGGGCCTGATACACATGACTGCAAAAGGGAGAATAGTCATTATTAGTTATCTCTTCACAGCACCGCACAGGGCTCATGGTGAGCCGTTAATAAAGGCTGTTATCTACCAGATGCCAAAAACAAGGGCTTTTATGAAAAGCCTGAGATTTGGTGAGTACATTAATTTCATCTGACACTTTCACAGCCATTCTGATCCCCAGTCTCCTGAACCTTATCTGTCGGGTCTGTGTTCATAGCAACATAACGCATGCTAAAGTAAAAATAGCTATGCTCACTGACATTCTTTAAGATGTAGCTCTTGTAAACTTTTCAATGTTTATAGAAATTTGAGAAAAACCTGTGCCTTGGATACAAAGATTGTTAATTGTTTGATTATTTGTTAAATACTAGCCAACAGTATGGTCATGTTTTAGAAGTAAGGCTAAAGGAACTCACAAATGCAGCCTGGGAGAAGCACGAGAAATTTAACCACATGTACTAACTCAAAGGTTAAAAAAAGGACCCTTGTAAATCTATTAAGTTAACTCTTCTAACTGAATGCAAAAAAAAAAAAAAAAAAAAAAAGGATCCTTGTCAAATGGTCTAAACACTACAGTGATGGGCTCAATGTAAACTCAAATATAATGATTACAGATGAACTGGAAAGGTGGCACAGACGTAAGGAAAGATCAGATGGGGCACACAGCCACTCTACCTCTTATTGCCTATATGGTCTTATTTTGCTTGGGAGAAAAACCCAAACCAGTATTATGGATTTGATTCATCTCACAATCTTTGGGGGGCAGATAATGATTTTTCCTTTTGTTTTTTTTTTTTTTCCTTAAAGAACATAATTACAGGTTCTGTGATCTATTCAGTGCCTTTTCCTCTGTCTGTCCTGATTTTTCCATGACTAGACAATTACTTTAATGGCTAAATTGCTTTCAATGCAATAATCACAAATTCTATGGCAGAATGCTGATTAAAACAATTGCTAAAGGTCTACTTATAATTCTAAATTTCCTAAATCCTGCTTAGACTCAGAAAGAACATCTCTGAATCAAAACTCCATGAAAATTGTCAGCTATACTAGTCTCCTTAATAGCACAGCAAAATGACATTATAATTAATGTCTCTGGTCAGGATGCTTTGGAAATAGGGTATTCTGTAACTTGCATTTTCTTGCTGACTAAGTAGAAGTCAGGAAACATATCTCAAGCCTTGTTTTAAAACTTTCCGCAAAGCATGGGCCCTCAATAAATAAACAGAAGGACAAAAAAATTAGTCCAAAAATTAACACAAATGAAAAGTTAACTGTTTTCATGGAAAAGAAATCGTGTTCCATTCAACTCCTATTTTAAGTAAAAAGGCACCAGAAAACTCTATTAAGTACATAAAACCAACAATAAAATGTACTTTAATTTGCTGTTATGATTAGTTAAGGAAGAGAAACGTAATAGGGAAGAAACGGAATTATAAACAAGGAAATATGGAAACTAAGGGAAATAAAAATACGCTAAGAAAAATAGCCCCAAAATACTGGTTTTCCTCATTTAACCAAATCAGCTCTTGCCCTTTCAGGACTCTGCCAATAAAGGCATGTTGCATTTTATAACCATTAGCAAATATAAGGATTCCACTTCTTGGCATTTACACCAAAGGCTAAATAAAATTTATCAAGGATCAAAAGCTCTTTACCGCTAACAAAAGAAACTCAATGAAAGTACAGTGAATCTTCAAGCCAACTCCCCTAAGCTTTTTCTTTTTAAGAAACTAATTTATTGACATAAGCTTATTTACTTGTATTCTCCTGTCTCCCTTAAGAGTATGCCCAACCTAAAACTCCTAGGCATATGAGCATGTGATGAGGCCCACTTGGATTTACGTTAAGTCAGCCTACTGCAAGAAACAAAGTAAGCATGAAGTCTCCTACAGCTTTGCACCTTATTCAATCAAAATCAAGTACAGCATATTCAAGGTCATTGGTCTGAGGACTTCAGAGTGCCTCAACTCCCCACACAGCTAATACCTCAAGTCACTCTGCCAGCAAAAAACCATCTGCTGCTCCCTGGTAGAATCCCCTCTGGTGAAATATGATTCGGCTGCTATAGAGTCAGAAACCCACAGAGTCCTGGAAGCTGCTTCCTGTCACCTGCTCTCCCTTAGTCCCAGCCTCACCTGTCAAGTGGAGCTAAGAACACGCACAGCCAAGTACATGGGCGGGGGGGGAGCGGGGAGGGGTCATTCAAAGCTGCTGGGTTGGAGTCTTGGTCTCATTGCTGGCTGACATATTACTCACTTGGTGTTTCCTTATCTGAAAATCACACCAACCTCATAAGGAAGGGAATGTCTGCAAACTGCTTATAGCAGTGCCTAAGGCCTGTGGCCCACCTAATAAATGTCAGCTTTCACTGCCACCACCGTGAGAGCCACATTATTTACATGAAAACATAAAAAGTCACTTTTTAAATTAGCAAATGTATTTTTTTTTTAAATTTCCAAGTAATCTGAGTGGCCCTTTCTTCTTCCTACATTTAGTCCCTTCACTAATCCAAAGCCCGCAAAGGTGGCCAGAGAAAGGAAAGGCCAACTCAAACAACTGGGACCCTGGTGAAGCCATAGTGGTGCATCTGGTAGGAAAAAGGGGCCGGGACGCCAGGCTCCTTGCCACCTGCCTGATTCCAAGGAGCAGAGGATGCTGACTGACGCTAAGCATCTCTGAGCAGCCCCAGGCACTCCCTGTGTACAGAGCTCTCCATCCCTGTGGCAGCCTGAACCCCAGGAAGATCTGGGAGCTCCTTGTCCTTCCTCCTGCTTCTCGGCTGGGTGTCCACGGGCAAGTTACGTGAATCCTTCAAGTGTAAAATGTGGGCGTGAATAGCACCTACCTCCAAGGACTGTGGGGAGGGTGAAATGAGGAGCCTCTAATGTGCTCTCTGCACAGTGTATGGCACTGAAGAAGTACTTGGGAAATGGGAGCCTTGGTTTGACGTTACGATTATTCTTCGTGCTCCACCACGATCCAAATGAATGATGTATAATTGTGAATCACTGTGGTGCAAACGGCTTACAGTTTAGGAGGTCTCAGACCTCTGGGTGGGTAGTGAGGGCAAAGCAGGCACTGGAACACACTCTGTCCTCTGCCCTGCAGCCTGCCTCTTTCCTTGCTTTGTCCCTCCCATGAGCACATGCTGACTCAGGCCCCTGCCACTTCTGGCCACAAGTCAGCTGCTCAGGAGAGTGGGCAGGAAGTTCTGTCCTACCCACGTATCCCTCTGGACAGCTATGACCACATGGGGTTGCCCTTGAGGACTGAACTTGGAGAAAGAAGGAAGGGATTCAAAGAGGAGAGGAGATGCCTTCATGGGCTATTAGGGGATCTCTCCTGGGCCCTTGGGGTTAGGCTGCTTCTTAAAACTCATGTTTGTCAGAACAAAGGATCAAAGTCATCTGTGGACCATGAGAACCATTACAGTGTTGGGATACTAATGCTGGCCGGGGGCTATTAAGTTGCAGAATCCAAACTTAAGTGTTGAACACAAGATCTATTCCGCAGCTACTAAGGTTGGCTTTCTGGGATGCCTATCACAATTTCTGTCCTGATTTATATTTTATGACACAGCAAGAAATAAACATTTCCCAGCCTCTAAGCAACTAGATGGCTAAAACCTGGGAGAAACCAGGACCCTCCATTCCAGGTGCCCCTGTCCTGGAGCTGCCCAATGACCCCAGAAGCTAGCAGGGCCCAGGTTAAAAGTACTAAGTCATGCCAATGATGACGACGGAATGGCCTCAAGGCCAGACCTACCTTGGGAACAAGGTACTGCTGATCGGTGCAGGCCAGGACATAGGCCTCCGCCCGGCCCAGCTCACTCTGGGGGAAATGGGCATTCATCTCATCTCCATCAAAGTCAGCATTATAGGCTTTGCAGTTGGCATAGTGGAGCCGCAGCACTTTCTCTTCAGGCAGGATGCGGGCGTGGTGGGCCTGGATGGAGGGTCTGTGCAGGGTGGGCTGACGGTTCAGTAGCAGAATGTCCCCATTCTTCACGTGCCGGCACACCTGGGAACAAAGTGGACAGGTGGGTGATCAGTGCAAATGTCAGTATCACCACTGCCCTTTCCAAGTGCTCACCTCAACTTGGCCAAGGTGTGGCTTCTATCTTATGTTCTAGTCAACTAAATGCAAGGGGGATTTTTAATCTGGAGCGAAACCCTAGAAAGCTCTGAGAAATACCTCCTGGGTCCCTCTGATCCTGTCCCTTTACAGCCTTGATCCTGGCTCTAAGCTCAGAAGCATAAGGAACGAATAAGACCATAGGTCTCTGTCTTCAGAGATGCACAGCCCTCCCAGGTTCCTGGATTCCTCCAAAAATTAATCTGAAGAAAGAAATGGATACAACTGCTGAAGACTGCACGTAACTGTTATCACATGTGAGCACATTAGTCTAAACAGAAATTCTACATTTCATAAAAAAGGTGCCCAGCTTCATATATCAGACCCAGAACGAGAACACAGGGTTCTTAGTTAGTTCAGTACCCTCAGAGAATGTTTTATTGCACTTCAAAAATTAAGAACTGTAAATTGCCAGTCTTTTGGGAACAGAGTTTGAAAATAGCTATTAGAACAATTAGAACGCATTTCCTGTTGCCCCTCAGGGGGAAAAAAGCACCTACACAAAGTTAGAGGAATATGTATGTTTATGCAGCAGCATTTACAGCAGCAAAAACTAGAAATAACCTTACTGCCCCAGTGAAGGGGCAATAGTGTATCCACACTATGGAATATTATGCAGTGAACAAGTATAAATTAAATATATACAAGGCCTGAAGTGATGGCAATAATGTATTATAGCAAAGAAAAAAAAAATCCCGGTGGCATGTAAGGTGATGAAAAAAAGCAATCTAAAAACCAACCCAGTTTGTGTGTGTCTGGGTGTGTGTGTGTGTGTGTGTGTGTGAGAGAGAGAGAGAGAGAGAGACTATATGGGAAAAAGGTGCTTGGATCCTCACTAGGCTGTTTACTATTCTGTGTGTGTGTGTGTGTGTGTGTGTGTGTCTGTGTGTGTGTCTGTGTGTGTGTGTCTGTCTCTATATGGGAAAAGGTGCTTGGATCTTCACTAGGTTGTTACTATTTTGTGTGTGTGTGTGTGTGTGTGTGTGTGTGTGTGTCCCCACATGGGAAAAAGGTGCTTGGGTCCTCACTAGGCTGTTACTATTTTTCTGAGACAGGGTCTCTCTCTGTCGCCAGTCTAGAGTGTAGTGATACAATCATGGCTCACTGCAGCTTCAACCTCCTGGACTCAAACAATCCTCCCACCTCAGCCTCCAAAGTGCTGGCATTACAGGCATGAGCCACCATACCCAGCTATTTTCTTACATATTAGCATTGTTCTTCCTATAATGAGTAAGTGCTGCTTTTGTAAATTTTAAAAAAGATCTTCCAACTTATTTTTAAAGAAAGAAATATTGAACAAGTGCTGTGCTCTGTGCAGGAGGGAAAACAGAAAATACAGACAATTTTAAAGATAGGAATTTAGAAATCACAAGTAATTGTAACCCTCTAAGATAACCACTGCTTATACCATCTCCCCCTTATAAATACCTGGCTGGTCATGTCCTTTTAACAGACATCTCTCTCACAAAGCTGACTTTCCTGTACTGCCCATTAAGACTTAATGCCCTTGTCTTTAATTACATTAACTACTGGGCTTCCTAAACACCGAACATAAAGTGACACCTTAAAAAGCAAATGCATGAAGGTCACTGCCACCCCATGCATTTTGAAGGACTCCTCTTTGTAGTACAAAGGAATTATGGAGACTTGGTGAAACCTCTGCCGCCCCAAATCGCCTTTAAATCACAACAGATAACAGGTAGGAGAAAACAACAAATTACTGCAAGTCTAGTTTCTTCTTTATTGCTCATATTTATGAAACTGCATTGAGAAAGTTCATTAAAGAGAGAGGGTAAAGGTAATTAAGATATGCTCCCCAAAACTCTCTCCCCATTTCCTATTCAGGGAGGTTAAAAGTTTTCTCTCTCTCTAGCTCAGAGATGCAGGGAGCAAAACCCTCAAGTGCTACAAAGCAGGCCTAAAAGTACCTAGCATGGAGTCTGTCTTTTTGTTCCCCAAGGAATTCAGACCTTCCCCTCCCCAATGCCAAGTCCCATGTTTCCAAGGAGACCTAAACTCTGAGGATTCCCATGAGCATCTGCCCAGGGCACTGGCTGCTGTCTGACTGCGTCATACAAGCTGAGGTCTTCTTTCTTTAGCCTCTCAAGGGAGAAACTGCCTAGACCTGTGGCCTAAGCCCAAAAAGCCAGGCTGGGCCTAGGATTTGAGTCTTGCAAATTCGAGACATCATCCAGCATAAGCAAACTCGCCACAGCTGGGAAGGTACACAGGCCAGTCTGGTAGGCACTGGCCAATCCAAACAGAAGCCCTGGAGCACAGGGTGTTCCCCTTGCCAACCCAAACCCAAGGCCTTCCCTTCTCTTGTCTCTAAATAAATACTGCAGTGAAAATTAGAGGGCCTCAGTGCCCCAGGGTCAGAGTTTTCAGCAGCAGGCTTGAAGCCAAAGGCCTGCTTCTGGTAGGCTGCTGAGCAGGACAATGAGCCCCGGCTCTTTGGGCCATTTCCTCTTTCATTTACAAGGCCCAAGGGATAGGGCAGAGTTTTCATACCTCACAGGGGAAATGGGTCCTTTTGGCCTTTCCCCTCCTCACCTAGACTGTGGTTCCTCCTCACCCAGACCTCAGGGTTTCCTTCTCAATCATCTTTACACAGCCCTTCAGCCTTGGCCTGACCCATATGCATAAACACATCAGCCAAAGTCTTCAAAAATTACAGGCTGGGAGCAGTGGCTCATGCCTGTAATCCCAGAACTTTGGGAGGCTGAGGAAGGCAGTCCAGGAGTTCAAAACCAGCCTGGGCAACACGGCAAAACCCCATGTCTACAAAACATACACAAATTAGCCAGGCTTGGTGGTACACAACTGTGGTCCCAGCTACTTGGGAGGCTGAGATGGGGGGATCACCTGAGCCCAGGAAGTGGAGGCTACAGTGATCCATGATTGTGCCACTGCACTTCAGCCTGGGACACAGAGTGAGACCTTGTATCAAAAAAAAAAAAAATTTACAAATAAATAAGCACATATGTATTATTGTATAAGTATCATGTATAATAACATCATTGAAATCTGGGGAGATAAATGAATCATCCTCAGAACCCAGGTCCTGACGTAAGAACCCCTTTTCCTTCTTTAAGTCCCCTCCCGACTTTGCTGCTGGGCTCTGTTGTCAGGTCCAAAGGGTCATCACACCCCAGAGCCTCTGATCCTCAATCCGGATTTGTGTAACCCACAAGGGTTTCCCGAGGCCTTCAACATGCTGGGTGCTGGGGAGAGCAGAGCACACCCGGCCCTTGAACTCATGAGACTCAAAAACTCAAGGGTGGAGGTGGGTGCATACATAGTGAGAACACAATGCAACGAGGGCTACACGGGGTGGAGAGACGAGTATGCACACTGGCTGTGAGGGGAACACAGGGGGACACCTGACACAGGTTTTGGGGGTAGCAGACTATAGTCCTCATGCTGGTCACCTGGTTCTGTAAATGAAGTTTTATTGTGTTGGGGTCACCACCTGTAGGGGTCTGTCCTGCAGATCCTGACTCAATGATTGGTGAATAAAGTACACTGACACACAGATACTATGCTTTGCCAGTTTGGTTGAGGGTCCATGGCCGCTTACAGACTCCTTGGAGAGTGCTGTAAAGAGAAAGCAGCCACTGGCCCTTACTAGCCAGTGAGACTTGCATTTCGTAAAGTTTAATTGACAAATGCTTGAGTCAACACCACTAGAGGTTAAAGATTAAAGGGCAGGTTCTGATGCCTAAAGCAAACAACATTAGTTGGTAATATCCCTGGCTGACCTTCCCCTGAGACGGTCATCCGGCTCAAAGGTTAGTTTTAATACCACATGAGTAAACAAGTTATTCAGATAAATTCTTCTACATACTTTAGCTATTTGCTTTTCTTATTAACTAAATGTAAAGGGGATTTAGGCTGCCTTTAGCCAAGAACTATAGAAAAAACCTTTAGGCCTTCTAAAAGAGTTTGAGACTATAATCTATAACTTTCTCTAATATTTTTGCCACCACCCTGAGTGAATTCCTACATCACTGGAACATAGTCATGCCTATTTGTGTACTACCTGTGGCTGCTTTGGCATTATGTAGCAGAGCTGACAGCTGCAACAGTGCCTGCATGGCCCAGGATGTCAGAAATATTTACTATCTGACCCTAGAGGAATGAGGGCTTGCTGAGGCCTGAGGGAGCAGCAAAAGTGGCCGCCTTCAGTCCCCTCTTTAGCCCAGAGGCTGGCCCCAGCACTTAGCTCATAGCTGCCTCCTGATGACCCCACACTCTCCCTGCCCACTTGCCCTGCAAATTCCCCTCAAGCCTGTTTCTTCTTGGGCATTATGTGCTGAAAGTCACTGTCCATCACTGCTGTTTCCTATGGTGTCTACCACACCCCTTCGCAACAGCGATGCATTCATACGTTCACTTCCTAGTGGTTCCCCCACCATGCTATCAACTCCAGGGTGGTGAGGATCCATGTACAGGGACTGCAAAGTGCTAGCATGCAGGGGGCGCCAGCACTGCCTCATCCCTCACCCCTTCTCCTAGTCTTTCTCTCATCCTTTCCTACTGTGAGTCTGTTTCACACGTTTGACCTGAGTTAAACGTAAGTGAAGTGAAACACACCTTGCTTCTTTTTGCATTGCTCACACAGTGCCTGGCAAAACACCAGGCACTCCAGGCAGACCAATTCTACGAACCTGAATATAAACCTTACTTTGTGCACTAGAAAAGAACAAGAGGTAACTTGATCTAGGTTTGCATGTGCCCCATCACCAAAGGAGAAAACAGGTAGTGTATTACTGCTGGCCCTCAGAGAGCAGTGAGAATGAGAGGAAGCAAGAGGGCCGGTGGTGAGCAGTGATGGGCACTGCCATAAGGCCAGTAGCACTTCCTTTTCCTCTCTGTTCCTCCAAAGTTCCTTTAAGGCTGATGCAACTTTGCAGAGCTGAACTCAGTGTCAAAGAAGAGCAGGTCAGCCATGGAGTATGCATGGGCAGAGGCCAAGGAGAGGCCTGCCTGCTGCACAGGTGGATGAGAAAAATCCAGGCAGCCACCCATTGACTCTGGTAGTCACTTGTGGGTTATACCCAAATTGAACCCATTTCCCTCCAACAACTGCTGCCACCATTGCCTGGTTAGGGGTCATCTGCTACTTCCCTCCCAGAAGGAATGGCAATTATGTAACAACGCCACAGAGCTGTCACCTGCTGATCTCATGCACTCAGCAACATTGTTAATCGATCATGTGCTCCTTCCAGTGGAACCCGATATAGCCTCAGGATCCCCTACCACAGCACTATGGGCTGGCATCAGCAATCACCCAGAATGGAAACATTAGTTATAACCTGCCAGTTGTTGGTTACCACTGGCACAGAGTACTCCCTTCCTAAGAGTGGCTCTCAACAGTCAACATACAGAAGAATCCTCTGGAAACCATGGTAAAGAAAGATTTCGAACTCTATTCTCAGAGATTTGAATTCAGCAGGGGTGGAGGGATCTGCATTGCTCACAAGTTCCAGGGATACCACTGCTGCTGCTACTGGTCCAGGGACTATCCTTTGAGGAGCCCTGTTCAAGGGCAGCCATTCTTCTCTCCAGGACTACAAAGTGAATCTTAAAAACCACCCACGTGTCGGGGAGCTTCCTCCTAGGGATGGTCTCCTGTGTCAGTGTGCACTAGAGCCACACCTGATGGCCACCAGTCACTGGGATCTGAACAGGAGCTGGATGGGTCCCTGACCAAAGCTGCCCGTTACTCACAATTTTTGTTCCCTGGGGCTTAGGTGCCCCCATGGCAGGGGTCAGGAGCTGCTTGGCCACGGCCTCTCGTTGGCTCACATCCACAGTGCTCAGGGCTGTGCGGCTGCCATCCTCATTGATGACCATGGAGGCTCCTGGGTGCACGTTGGGGCCGTTGATGACCGCTTGTCTAAGTTCCTGAACATTCCACGGGGTAACTGGCTGCGGGTAGGTCAGTTTTGTGGCAAATACCTGGAAATGAGGAGTGGAGGTAGAAATTCAGGGCAGGGAGAAAAAATGGTCTCATGGACCCCAAATCTGTCTTAATAGGCTGTGTCTTTTCCCCCAAAATGTGGGGGAGCTGTCTGACTTGGCCAAGAAGGCCTTTCAATGAGTGAAGTAACATCCTGCCTGTCTTCTGCAGCTCCCTTAATGCTACAGAGACCAGGCCTCCTTTTCTAGCAGTTAGTCTGAGGAGAATAATTTAAGTACTGCAGTTTATATATTACAATTTTTTTTAACTCACTCTAAAACTTCATTTTCTTATCTGCCAATAAATTCAAAGTTCCCAAAGGTGTCAGGGCACTTGCTTGAGACAGGCGGCAAATGCCTGTCCTCAAACACTAGGGCATCCCTCATCCACCCCAGCAGACATCACCAATGGATCATGGCACTGTCCCTGAGCCCAGACATGGCATTGGAAACTCTCAACTCTGCAGTTCTGGCAGATATTATAATTAAGGTGGTACCTGAGATGAAACTGACACATTCCTGATACCTGAGAAAATGCAGTGTGCTGTGTTTAATGCTAGGCCTGGGATACGCTCCAAGTTAAACAAGTTCCCTAGTTAAATAAGTTCTTGAACTACTGAATATTATAAACCCCGAATGCTTCCAAATGTATACAAATACACCAGAGGCTCTGAGATGTCCTGCATAAAGGAACCTGTCTAGCTTTGTACAGGTACGGTGCAGCAGCACTTTCTCAGAGAGCTCTTCGAGCTACCCCAGCCCCTGCACTCCTCAGCCTGAGCCTGCTCTACTATTGCTGATGGACTTATCACCCATCACTGTCCAACAGAGCGTATATGTACTCGTTCATCTATTTACTGTTTCTACCACAGACACTGCTTTATATGGAAGCAGACTAGTCTGTGCTTCACTGTTGGTCTCCAGCTCCTTGCTCCTGTGGCAGCTGTCAATAGTGCTCTATAGGAAGCACGTGATCCAAGGGGCCAGAGGCAGTTCTATCCACTCTGCTCTTTCCAGCTATCCTGTGAGGAATACCTATGCCCTAGGCCACCATGGCCCTCAGACTTTGGGCAGTTTGTAGGTGGGCAGAGAAGAGACTTCAGAGTCTCTCCTCCAGGGACAAGCCATTACCAAACAAACCCAGATTCAAGAAAGAGAAACCTAGCACCGTAGGAAGATAGAAGAGGCAGCATGAAAGGTCTCTGCCAGAGCTGGGGACACTATGAGGTCAAAGCCAACAGGGGTGGCCCCTGCCCTCTGTCCAGAGAGGGCAACCAAAACTCGATACATGTCTCCTCAGGGCCTCAGATTTGGTAATGTCACCACTGGACTTTCTAAAGCTGGTTCTCACCACGTGATCTGGCTTTTGGATGCAAGGACTATGGTTCCCAGAAGGCAGTGGGCACAGGACTGGGCCTTCTCGGACTCCTGTCTGCTGACACATCATGCCTTTGTCCAGGAAGCCCAAGTGTGCCACAGAGATGAGGCCGTGGCCATGCAGGATGATCGGAAAGAACACTTTAGCACTGCTCATCACCAGTCCCCAGAGAGAGGCGGAGGTGGTAGCATGCGAGGAAATGAGGCTCTCCCAGGAGGAAATTAAACCACCTTCACATTACTGACCTCGAGGCCCATTAAGGAGGAAGCCGATTAAGGCTGCTGCTGCTGAGCACCACTGCATGAAGTGCTAAGGAAGTGAGATGAAGCTGGCTCCCGGAGCGGGGCTTGGGGAGAGTGCTAACAGGTGAATAGCAAGCTGCTTACCCTGAGGAGCAAAACAGGGCATGGACAACAGGCACATACCTCTCTCTGGGGCTCACTCCCTTTCCTCTTCCCAGTAACCCAGGGTACAGACTTCTGATGCCTAGAAAACACACAGGACTGAAATCCCCCGTGCCCTCTTCCTTTCCCCTGTCATGTATTTGATTTGGTGAGGAAGGTCAAAAGACTAGGCTGAGGTGAGCAGGAGGAAGCTATGACTTGTGGGTAGAAGGTTTCTGTAAGCCTGGCATGGAGTGAGAGCAATGCCATCATGCAGCTTCCAGTTACCTCCTTGTGGGCCGTCCAGGAAGTAGTTCTGCCCAAGCCACTATAACCTGCTGCACATCCTGTCCCCAGCCCTCTACGCACTCTCGTCTGCCGCCCACAGGGAGCAAATGCACTGTACACACACACACACACACACACACACCATGGGAATTCCAATTTCGTTGGTGTTGATGTACATGTCTGGGCAGATGACCGAGCGTGCAGCGTAGTCCACTCGCTTTCCCATCATGTGCTTTCGGAACAGGCCTTCTTTCTTCTCCAGGATCTTTATGGAGGAAAAAAGGCCATAAAACACATTTAACAAGGATTCCAGTATGCTTATTTTTCTTTCTTTTTTTCTTTTTTTTTTTTTTTGAGATGGAATCTCACTCTGTCACCCAGGCTGGAATGCAGTGGCATGATCTTGGCTCACTTCAACCTCTGCCTCTCAGGTTAAAGCAATTCTCCTTTCTCCTGCCTCAGCCTCCCGAGTAGCTGGGACTACAGGTGCATGCAACCATGCCCAGCTAATTTTTTTGTATTTTTATTAGAGATGGCGTTTCACTGTGTTAGCCAGGATGATCTTGATCTCCTGACCTCATGATCTGCCCACCTCGGCCTCCCAAAGTACTGGGATTACAGCTGTGAGCCATCATGACTGGCCATGCTTATTAGTTTCTTGTTTCAATACACAATGTTTACTATGTACCCTCTGCAGCTAGCAATGGGAATCCAATTTTTTGCTCACCTGCCTAATGCCTGGGTACTTGTCCGTCATTAGTTTGTCCATCTCACTATCAAACACAATATTGACGTGGCTCTGAAGGCGAACCCAAATGTTGTAAAGTTTGTCTATGAAGGACTGGCCTGGGAGTGTACTCAGAAAGGATCTGTCAATAGCAATCAAAGAGTCTTTTTCCTGGAAGATAAAACCAAGAAAACAAGCATGATGGAAAAAAGCTCTAAAAAGCCTGGCTTCATTTAATTTTTCTTTCTTACCTTGGCTCTGACAACTATGCACTCTGGAGTTTATGTCCTCTGAACCTGACCGATCAGAGACCAATGTGCTAATAAATCAGTCTTGTAAGTACGTGTCCATAAGTACTCAGTTATCTGCCCAGACATTAGCAGTATTACATATTTACCCGCCTGTCTCTTTCTAATAGTAAGACGAACTCAAAATTTATAAGCACACCCCTTTCTTTATAGTATTTGCTGAAGTCCCTTCATATGCAATTCCTCAAAACTAAGAAGTCCTGGCTGGGCGCGGCGGTGCAAGCCTGTAATCCCAGCACTTTGGGAGGCCGAGGCGGGCGGATCAGAAGGTCAAGAGATCAAGACCATCCTGGTCAACATGGTGAAACCCCGTCTCTACTAAAAATACAAAAAATTAGCTGGGCATGGTGGCGCATGCCTGTAATCCCAGCTACTCAGGAGGCTGAGGCAGGAGAATTGCCTGAACCCAGGAGGCAGAGGTTGCGGTGAGCCGAGATCGTGCCATTGCACTCCAGCCTGGGTAACAAGAGCAAAACTCCGTCTCAAAAAAAAAAAACAACTAAGAAGTCCTTCCCACATCAATACATTTCTTATGAAGTTCTGTTATCTTGCCAGATAACCAATTCTCACATGCAGTTTCAGTTTTATTTATGGCTTTGAAAACCACTTACAGATATGCAAAAGGAACAATTTCTTAAAAGGAACTAGGGTCTTTTGGCTGGAACCACCATCTTCCAGTAATTAACAAAAATGATGAATACAAAGGGAAAGAGGAGAAGCACCCAATATATATTCTCTAGGCCTTTTAGAAAACAGAGCTGTTCCTTTGGCCACGTATATGTGAATCTATAAGAAAGGCAATATTGAGCTAGGCACAGTGGCTCATACCTGTAAGCCCAGCACTTTGGGAGGTCAAGGTGGGTGAATCATGATGTCAGGAGTTCAAGACCAGCCTGGCCAAGGTGCTGAAACCCCATCTTTACTAAAAATACAAAAATTAGCCAGGTGTGGTGGCAGGCACCTGTAATCCCAGCTACTCAGGAGGCTGAGGCAGGGAACTGCTTGAACCCAGGAGGAGGAGGTTGCAGTGAGCTGAGATCATACCACTGCACTCCAGCCTGGGTGAAAGAGCAAGGCTCTGTCTCAAAAAAAAAAAAAAAAAAAAGAAAAGAAACAAAGAAAGGTGATATTGCAGACATCAAGGGAGTGGGTACTGTTCAAAAAGGAAGCCCCACAGTGTTTCCACGGCTAAACTGGAAGAGTCTACAATATTACCCCGCATGCTGCTGGCATTGTTGTAAACAAACAAAGTTAACGGCAAGATTCTTGCCAAGAGAATTAATGTGGGTATTGAGCACATTAAGCACTCTCAGAGTCGAGACAGCTTCCTGAAACATGTGAAGGAAAACGGTCAGAAAAAGAAAGAAGCAAAAGAGAAAGGCACCTGGGTTCAGCTGAAGTGCCAGCCTGCTCCACCCACAGCAGCACACGCTGTGAGAACCAATGGTCAGGAGCCTGAGCTGCTGGAACCTATTCCCTATTAATTCATGGCATAATAAGTGCTTAAAAAAAAAAAAAAGACCTCTGGACTGTAAAAACCTTTCTCTTCATTGAGTAGAAGTGTAGTGTCCTCTCCCCCAAAGAAATACTTAAAGCAAATTTTAATAGTGTCCTAATTCATTATATAATACCTTCACTATTCACATTTAATGCATTTCTTGCTGAAAGACATGAGGTAGCTTATTATGCAACAAATTACTCAATTGGTTAGAAAATGGCCAGGTATTATGTATGAAATATTTGTACTGGTTTCAAGACAGTCCCTCTTAAATCATCGAGGAAGAAATAAAATAATTTACCACAAAAAAGGAACTAGGTTTGCCATTTGATATTCTATGTCACCAATCAAGATGTGGGTCCTTAACTGAGCTATATCAAGTTACTGGCTGATTGCCAAGCCTCAATGGAATAGTTAACCAATCCTCTAATATTTTTGCTCCTAGCCCCGTCTCCTCTTCTCCCACTCCCTACCCAGGGGACAGAAATACACGGAAGCCTTCAGCTGGCTTACAGCACCACCTATTGACACTGGCCACTACTGCCCCATCGATTGGGTATGACACAAGGAGTTAGACAGATGGTCCCATGTCTTCCAGTGTGGGCAGATGAGACAAGAAACCTGTCAGTGTCTTGAGGTGGGAGGGTGAGGGTGGGTGAAGATTCAGTAAATGAGAATGTCATGAAAACCCAATCGTGATGAAGTGGGCTTGTCCTCAACCCTGAGGAACACAGGAGCCTTCTTCAGTCGTAGGGAAAACAGACATATTCTACATAAAACGCTCGGGGTCTCCTTCTGGCTGAAGGAGTCCCAGAGAGAGATAAGGTCACCTGCATGATGACCAGGCTCTGTTAGCCCAACTCACTGCTCATGGCATTACCTGGCTCAGGGCCAGTGACTGTGAAATGAGAGAGAACTTTTCTCACTGCCATGTCCCCAGTGCCTAGACGGTGCCTGGTAAGGGCTGCCATGGGGATGGAACACAGAGAGTAAGGGAGAAGAAAAAGACAGGTCCTGTCAATCACAAGGAAAGAGGGCACTGGGACACAGGAATCAGAGGATGTTATTCGCCCCTCAGAAACCAAGCATTTGTTTGACAAAGGGGATGAACAATATATTTTTAAATTTCTTGAGATGCAGTCTTACTGTCACCCAGGCTGGAGTGCAGCGGTGTGATCACAGCTCACTGCAGCCTTGATTTCCCTGGCCCCAGCAATCCTTCCCCCTCAGCCTTCTGAGTAGCTGGCACCATAGGCATGAGCCACCACACCCAGCTATTTTTTGTATTTTTGCTAGAGACGGGGTTTTATCACTTTTCCCACCTGGTCTAAAACTCCTTGGCTCAATGAACCTCCTGCCTTGGCCTCCCAAAGTGCTGGGATTATAGGTCTATCATGCCTGGTCAGGATGTCCCATTTTTAAAAGATATCAAACTAAGATTCTCAGCCCTGGTCACTGGGTACAGTTATCCCAAGATCGTTCCTTAGAAACTGCACTAAGGCCTGTAGATGGCCGGTTTCTCTTACACTAAGGAGTTTTTAAAAGCACACCAATGCTGGCCAATCAGGAAACAAGCAAAACCAAAGAAAGCCCCAAGTGTAACCCGCAGCATGTCCAGGAGACAGTAGCGTCACCTTGTGATGGGCCTGGCAGACAGCAGGACTGTCCCAGTGGCTGGGGTCTGAGAACCCTGTCTTCTGAAGGCTGTGTATTTGCATCAAGACAGTATTTTAGAGCTGGAAAGATCTTGGTAACCTCAGGAAGCTTCCTGGGTGCCCAGTTCACCTATGTACCCACTGAAAAGTTGCTACTGAATCTGGCACATAGAAGGAGCTCAGGAAATGTTAGTTGAAACTGTCCTTTTCTGAGAATTCCAACTCTGTAATACTGCCTTCCTGACCCTAATGCTGGAGACATTAACGTGTCCAAAATAGAGCTGGTGACATGAGCTCTAGTACTGTGACCCAGAAGGGATACTCTTAGAGCCTGAGGGATGCAGGCTATTTTCCCTAGAGCTGCTGAGAACTGTAGCCTGGAACGATCTAGATGTGAAATCTTACCACAAATCACATGCATTTTACAGCAGACACTAGTATAAGAAAGTGACTCAACTAGTGTCACCTGGCATGGTCGTTCATGGCAGAACCTAGACCTTTCCATGCTCAGACCCATGCATGTCCCCTTAATGTTCCTAGGTGCCCCCTAAGCCCACAGCTCACACTAAAGGTGCGGCCAGCTGCATAGAACATGCCAGGAAGCACCTCCCAGCACCCAGTATCTGCATCCACTAAGCGTGTATGCTTATCACATCAGCACCAGAGCAGCTCTGACCTCATCTGTAGGGGGTACTGCCACATCCCCTGGTAGCTTCTGTTCTTGGGCCATCAATGCCAGAAGTTTTCGAATCAGAACTACATCCTTCATGACAGCCTGCAAGTTCACCGTCTGGCCATTGGTAAACATCTGGTCTCCCACGCGACTGACTGGGCGATACCTACAGGGGGACATACAGAATCAATGAATGTTTAGTGTGAGGAAAGGGTCATGTTCTTCGGCCTCTCACCCATGCCTACTGTAGGGAGCACACCCCACCACGCTCAAGACAACCAATATTCCCAACCAACATTCTGGCTGGGCACAGTGGCTCAAGCCTATAATCCCAGCACTTTGGGAAGCTGTGGGTGGATCACATGAGGTCAGGAGTTCAAGACTAGCCTGGCCAACATGGTAAAACCTAATCTCTACAAAAAAATACAAAAATTAGCTGGGTGTGATGATGCATGCCTGTAATCCCAGCTACTTGGGAGACCGAAACAGGAGAATCACTTGAACCCAGGCGACGGAGGTTGCAGTGAGCTGAGATCATGCCACTGCACTCCAGCCTGGGGACAGTGTGAGACTCTCTCAAAAACAAACAAACAAACAAACAAACAAACAAACAAAAAACAACCAACACTCCTATCACGTTCACAACAAATGGGAAGGAAAGCAAACCCTTCCACCACCTGCACCTGGAGCGAAATTGGAGTTTTGTCTCTCAGTGCCCTTGGCCCTTCCGCCTCTCCTAGAGGTCACAGTTCAGTTCCTTAATATTCGTATTTCAGGTGAAATAAGTTAATTGAAGGGTATTACCTTGAGGGCGGCACCACCAAGAAATCTAGAAAGAACACACTGGGGTTGAATCTGGACTCCGTATCATCATCTTCTACTCCCGAAAAAAGGTAGTTCAGAAAGAATCCTGTGTTGGAAATAAATAAACCAAGAAGACCATTTAAATCCATCAATAAGGGCATGGGAGGGCAACCATAAAAATACTACTAAGTGAGGAAAAAAGAGAATACAAGATAATATATAGAGTTAAGGTCACATTCTCCTTTGTTTCTTTTTTGAGACAAGGTCTTACTCCTGTTGCCCAGGCTTCAGTGCAGTGGTGCAATCATGACTCACTGCAGCCTTGACCTCCCAGGCTTAGGCAATCTTGCCATCTCAGCCTTCCAAGTAGTTGGGACTACAGGTGTGTGCCATCATGACAGGCTAATTTTTGTATTTTTTTTTTTAAGAGATGACGTTTTGCTTGGTTGCCCAGGCTGGTCTCGAACTCATGGACTTAACTGATCCACCTGCCTCAGCTTCCCATACTGCTGCAATTAGAGGCATGAGTCACCATGCCTGGCCTCATTTTTCTTTATAAAAACAAAAGATAGCCTCTGTGTACATGACAGTTTGTATGCAGGGGATATGACAGCATAAAGACAGGTACTACAGGCACAATAGCTCTTAACCCAGCGACTGAGAAGGGCAAGGATGGAAGAAACTTCACTTGCTTTTAATCACCCTCCTGGACTATTAAAACACTTACATACCACACACATATTTATTACTTTAATCTCTATAAAAAACACCAAATAAAAAAAATTTTTTTTAAGCTAGCCTCCTTAAAAATAACCCTACCTCCCACCTCTAACAGGTGCTGCCAAGAAAAAATCTTCTGTGGATCAAAGCTATATTTCAGGTGTCTGGTTCCTTTAAAAAATGCCTAGAGAAAAAGATTAAAATGTACTAGGGGCTGCCCCAAAAGCCATCATACTAACTCCAGTGACCTTTTTTTTTTCTGATACCTCTTTAACAACATGTTCATTTGTAAGTGCTTATTACACAGAGGTTACAGTCAGTGTTCCACAACACATTCTCACAAGGGTTTGAATATATTGCACAGGTTTCGTTACATACTCAAAAGGGAATAAATGATTTCTCCTATAGTAGAAAACTGAAATGTATAAAAATCCCCGTTTAAAAAAGACAGAATTCATTCTTTGATTCACAGAAAGAGAAAGCATTTTACTTATGGGCATTTAAAATAAATTATACTGAACCTTCTGAAAATATGTCAACCTGTATTAAGCAAGGCCCACCTGCAGCTGTCATTTGATAACCAGGCTCAACTGCAATAACTGTCATGTTTTTGGTGCTGGGTATGACCTTCCCTCCTCTATGACATCTCAATGTCAATGTGCCCTGAAGACTGCCCCAAACCTCTGGATCAGTTCCAGGAGAGAGCCATAATCATCGGGACTTAGGAGAAGTAATAAGGCAGGGTTAATGAGTCCAGGAAACTGAAGCCTTGAGAAGTTAAAGGCTACTTCTTTAGCCTGATACGGCACCTTCATTCTTCCACAGGGCTAAAAGTTGTTCACAGGCACTGGTGGGTGTTAAGTATCCTCGTTTTCCCATCTGAGCTTCCTCAATTCCTGGAGCCGAGAAGGAGAATCAAAGCACAATAAATCAGTAACAGGTACTTTTTCTGCAATGGGATTTATCAATTCTTTATCCCAATGTCTGCATCTTTATCCCAATGTCTGCAACTTGACCACAAAAAACAATTTCTATGATAGCATATTCTCAGGCCCTTAATCTCCTTTCTGTAGTAATACAAACTATATAGCTATCAAAAAAAAAAAAAAAAAAAAAGGAAGTAAAAAGAAAACATTACCCACAATCCCATACATTAACATAACTCCTATCACTTTTATATATTGTTTTCCAGGCCTTTTGCCTATGCAAGTATTTTACACAACTGTAATCTTCAGTGTGGATTTATTTTGCAGACTACTTTGCCTGTTTAGTATCATCTTGTCAGCATTTCTGCATGTTGCTATGTAACTTTGGCCTGATCACCATTTTTCATGGCTATGTAATATTCCATTGAGGATGATTTCTAATTTATTTAACCATATTCTCATAATTGGACATCTGGATTGATTCTCATTTTCTGGTATTATAAGTAATATTATGCTAAGTATCTTTACTTGCCTGGTTTTTACCAGAAAGGTTCACATAGTTGAATTATGGATAAATACATATAAATATTTTCACAGGTAAGTATATATTGACTTCACTTTACAAAAATACTGGTATGTGAGGAATAGATTGGGCTTGGTTTCTCAGACTAAGGAAGAACACTTTGGGATGCCGTCCACCAGTAATACCCAGATTATGTTAGAAAACCAGACTTGGGGTTGCCATTCAGAAGGTAGGGTCCAGGCATTTAGATAATTAATTACCCGAACTTTCTGGGCACTTTGGGAAGCCGAGGTGAGTGGATCACCTGAGGTCAGGAGTTCAAGACCAGCCTGGCCAACACGGAAAAAACCCATCTCTACTAAAAATACAAAAATTAGCCAGGTATGGTGGTGCGCGCCTGTAATCCCAGCTACTCGGGAGGCTGTAATAGGAAAATCTCTTGAACCCGGGAGACAGAGGCTGCAGTGAGCTGAGATCATGTCACTGCACTCCAGCCTGGGCAGCAGAGTGAGACTGTCTCAAAACAAAAAACAAACAAACCTCAAAAAACCTTTTTTAGCTACATCCACTGAAACTAAGCATTGCTCAGTTTTCTCTTTTTATTCACTTATCAGGGCAGGAACTATGCCTTGCCTGTGTTCCTAACACCTGACAGGGTGTCCAGCTCGCAGCAAATTCTAAATTAAAAGTATACAGCTTAAATATAAATGTTAAAAATAGCCTAAGATAATCTATACATAAAAATACCACTCTTGCCTTTTCCTCCGTTTTTAAAAACTAGCTTCATTCCACCTCCAATTCTCCAGCTAGTTTCTTCAAAATAAGCAGAGGATATGTCATCATAAGTTTTTAGAGAAATCTCTTACTTGAAGAACAATTAACAAATGCATCAAAATTTATTTAACTAGTCTCTATTAATAGGTATTTAAGTCATGTCCAGTTCTAAACTATTCAAACAACACAGTGAGTATTCTAATTCCTTAGGATAAAGTCACAGAAGCAGAATTGCTAAATCAAGGAGCCTGCACGTTTAAAGTTTTGATGTCTATAAAAGCAGAATATGTCAAATGAGTTAATCCAACTGAAGGAAGCACGGGTATGCAATGAAGAATGGCCTTGAACTTCAGGGACAACCACAGCATTAGAAAGCTACATATGTTCTGCGGGAGGAAACAGATCCATTAACTTGCATTTTGTGAGCATTTCTGGAAATGAATGTCTGAATTTCCTCTTCCACTAAATAGGCTGGAAAAGCTGAAGACTTGTTCAATCTCCTCAGCTCCTGTCCCAGCAATGTCCCCACTGCAGTTTCGTCACTGTGAAGGCAGAGGTTATTCTTCAATCACATGACCTTAGAGTCAGAAAAGAGCTGTGGAAGGCCAGCTCTTCACATGAGCTGCACCCCCTCCTAACAAGAACTTCTGTAGCTTGCAGTAGTGACTTCTGCTTAGCTGGGATTTTAGAGCACCTTGAATGTGCATTTCTTTCAGCTCTAAGAGATGCCATAGGAAGAAGGGTTTCAGAGATCAAATAATCTGGGATCGCAATCGGTGGAAGTCTCTTGGCTATATGAATCCTCATTTTAAATGTTAATGTGCCTTGTGAGGCTCAGGGTGCACAAGCAGCACAGGGAGTGCACTGGAGCAACACGTGTGGCATTTCCCACGCTGACAGCACTCCTTGAGGAATCACCAGTCCATGGGGACTACTCAGGCACAGCCCTCACTTTTTTTTTTTTTTTTTGGAGGAGGAGTTTCACTCTTGCTACCCAGGCTAGAGTGCAATGGTGTAATCTCGGCTCACTGCAACCTCTGCCTCCCCAGGTTCAAGCAATTCTCCTGTCTCAGCCTCCTGAGTAACACGATTTCAGGCGTGCACCACCACACCCAGCTAATTTTTCTATTTTTAGTAGAGACAGGGTTTCACCATGTTGGTCAGGCTGGTCTCGAACTCTTGATCTCAGATGATCTGCCCAGCTCAGCCTCCCAAAGTGGTGGAATTATAGGCATAAGCCACTGCACCTGGCCCAGAACTTTTTGATTCCCTCTGGTACCTGGAGCATGGTCAGACCCACACTGAGAGTGCTTACCTTCCTCCACATCACCTGCTCCCCTGAGTTTCTGGTCTATGACACTTGCAGCCCCTTCAGAGAGCAGAGACCACATGGTCTGCTCTGTTATCTTGGCATTGTGCTCACCGCAAACATGGTCCTTGGCATAATGCTGAATGCCAACAAATAAATGTGTGCTAAATACTAAACACCCAAGCCTGGAGCTGTAGAACTACAGCCTACTTGTTTCTAATGCACAGACTTTTGGTTGCACCGTCACATTCACATGGCTGCAATGAAAGATGACTTTGGAAGAATGGGTTTGGGGAAGGCATTGAAAGGCTATGTACTTGCTGGACATTTGCCCCACGGAAACTATTCTTCTAGAATTCTGCCCATCTTGTTCTCAATCTATGAACATTATATAAAGCATCCTAAGGGCTACAGCAGCAATTCCCAACTGGCATTAAGAGAAAATTGTTTTGAGGGCTATTTAATAGTAAGTGTTCAATAGGAAAATCTACTCTTTCGGTGTTAACTGCCAACCATGAAACAAAATTAAATAGGCTTTCTAAATGCAATGTGGTATCCTGGATTGGATCCTGGAGCAAAAAAAGGAAATTCCTGGAAAAACCAGTAAAATTTAAAAAGTCTGTAGTTAATAGTGTTGCACCAATGTTAAACTCAGTTTTGACAAATGCGCCATGGTAATCTACTATGTTACATGAGGGCAAATGAAGTAAAGAGCATAAAGGAATTCTTTGTACTATGTTTGCTACTTTTAAGTCTAAAAATTATTTTAAAATAAAACATTTTTAAAAAAATAATAAACAGGTTTTTCATTTACTCCAGGGATTGCCAGCGTCTTTAACGTAAAAGACACATCATGCATCTCCAGGAGGGGATCTTATTTCCACGCCTATTCCATATTCTCAAGCCCTGGGGAAAAGGTTTAGTAACACTAACTGCTGTGGACTTCCACACATGTAATTTCCTCAATTCTAGGCAAGAGGCTTTATGAATGCCATCACACAGAGTTGGAAATGGAAGCTCCTCAAAACAGACTTCTATCTGCCACTCAAAATAAGGAGCAGAGCCAAGTGACAATTGCAGGTTGTTTTTTCTTTTTCTTTTTTTTTTTTTTTTTTTGTTTTGAGAAGGAGTCTTGCTCTGTCACCCAGGCTGGAGTGCGGTGGCACCATCTCAGCTCACTGCAGACTCCACCTCCTGGGTTGAAACGATTCTCCTGCCCCAGCCTCCTGAGTAGCTGGGATTATAGGCACCTGCCACCACGCCTGGCTAATTTTTGAATTTTTAGTAGAGATGGGGTTTCACCATGTTGGCCAGGCTGGTCTTGAACTCCATACCTCAAATGATCTGCCTGCCTCAGCCTCCCAAACTACTGGGATTACAGGTGTGAGCCACCATGCCTGGCCAGGTTGTGCTTTTTCTATCCTGGCATGTTGATGACATAATAAAAAATGAACAGTTAACATCTACACAGCAGAAACTGCTTTCAGTCTCAGAATACTTTAACCTTCTGATTACTTCAGAATAAAAATTTAAAAACACTTTTAAATAAGTCTATAACTATAAAAATTTAAAAGTACGCGTATTAAGTCTCTCCAAATTTTTCCCAAGCAGAGCTTGGGTGAGGCAGAGCTGAGGAAAGAACTCTACCCAGGGGAAAGGGCAGGGGGAGATCTGGTGGACAGCCAGGAGTAGCCGGCAGGAGGTGCTAATGTTCTGTCGAATTCTTGCAGTTTTTCTTTAAAATTATTCGCCGACATTTTACTACAAAATCGATCCACACCTGTTTTACGGTAAAATGTTTCAAAATATTTGCCAGGTAAATTTCTTAATTTCTTCCTGAAAAACCTTTCAGAAAAATGAACACTTAAAGCAAGAGGCACATGTGGAGCACTGCCTGATAAAGCAGCCCCTTCCATCAGCTCTCCTGTGTGAGAGGCCTAAGCTGGGCACTCGCCAGGGTCCCCTTGTCGCCCAGAGGCCTGCACACTGTATCTCTGTAAGCCCCTCTCAAACGCAGCGGAGACTGCATGGAGTAGAGTGGAGAAGAACCAGGTATTCCCAAGGTTCAGGACACATGTGGCCAGCGGGCTCCTCTCCAGACCCAGCCTGCTCACCCAGGGGCTCGGAGTCCTTCTGGCCAGCTGTCCTGTGCACCATGGCTGGAAACGTGATTGTCAACTTGCTATTGTGTTCCTTTCGGACAACAGATCGCCCAGTCCTGTGCGGGAGGACAGTTGGGATTGAGAAGAGAAAAAAAACTAGTAAGACACTGAATGATAGCAATGAGTGACTGCCCAGAGATGTCTCACCTGGGGCAAAGGCCCTGATACTCACTTGCAGTGGGGACAGCGCTTAGGATTCATATGTGTCTTCCAGAAGAAAGCAATGAGCTTGCTCCTGCTCTCACACACGTTCTTTACCTGTTAAAAATAAACGTCAGAGAACCTTGGAGTACCATTCTGAAGAGAATCCAATATATTTACAGTTTTCACCTTTTATTTTTAACCAGAGGAAACACCCCCACCACCACTTTCTTAAACAAAATCTTCCACAGAATCCTAATATAGTCGAACTCTGACAATTACTGAGTGACCTCTTTAAGCCCTCAGTTTTCTCAATTATCATATGGGAATAAGAATAGTAACCACTGCAGCAAACTCTTACTAAGATAAAGAATCGTGAATGCAGTGGGGGCTTGAAATACAGCCAGAACTCAATAAATGCTAGTTACTTTCACTTGTAAAACAAAACCCTCTGGATGCAGCTGGCCTCCCTCAGATGGACCTCAGGGTTCTGAGAAAGGCACATCCACAGTCCAGCCACATGAGTGGCACTGCACCTGGCAGCAGATGGGAGCCATCTGGGAGCTTTTGTAACTCCACTTGGACCCAATCCAGACCAATGAAATTAGCATCTCTGCTGTGAAACCTAGCCATGAGGTGAAGCAGATTTCAAGACTAGTATCACAGGTGAATTACCTACCCATTCATTAATTCATTGAACAGATTAATACTTAGGCAATGTATGGCGGGGAGAATAAGGTAGCAGTGGGTTAGAGAGAAGTGCTGGAGAAGGAAAAAAAGACCTGCTGCCATTTTTTAAGAAAAGCCTTGCTGGATACCAAAACCATCTAATGTCACATAACCTCTCATTGGTCCTGCAGATAGCCATTAGAGATTAGGAACTGGACATTCACACAGGTGTGTAATTAGTGAGGTCACAGGTCTCATGAGAGGCAGAGCTCAGATTCAAACCCAGGTCTACTCTGGGAAGCCAAAAGTATATGTAAAGGAAGCATAGAGGGAAAGTGATAAAATGATGCCAAAAACAGTGTGGGAGAAAGACAGTGTTAACTCACCTGTGCGCCCTGGGACCCCAGGAGGTTGTTCTGCACAATTTCAGTTGTGTATTGTTCTAATTCCTCCTGAATTTCAGAGGCAGAGGGATCAGCATTTTCTTCCAGAAACTGGAAAACAAAAAGGAAAACCACATTACCACAGTAATAGACATCTCTGATGAGCAGCACAACCGGGACCAGCCTCTCCAAGAATAGAAAAAATTCACTGGAAAGGAGAAAAAGAAACTACTGTTACACTTTAGTTGTTTTAGGTGTTGTACTTTCAAGAGTGAGAAAACATTGCTGTTAAAAAAAAAAAAAATCAAACAAGGTCAGGCACGGTGGCTCACACCTGTAATCCCAGCACTTTGGGAGGCAGAGGCAGGTGGATCACCAGAGCTCAGGAGTTTGAGACCAGCCTGAGCAACATAGTGAAACCCTGTCTCTACTAAAAATACAAAAATTAGCTGGATATGGTAGCACATGCCTATAATCCCAGCTACTCAGGAGGCTGAGGCAGGAGAATCACTTGGAACTCGGGAGGTGGAGGCTGCAGTGAGCCAAGATTGTGCCACTGCACTCCAGCTTGGGCAACCGAATAAGACTGTCTCCAAAAAAAAAAAAAATGAATTATCTTACTCATTTTATGAGGCTGACATAATCTAGATACCAAACCCAAAAAGACAATAGGAGAAAGGAATGTAAACCAATCTCACTCATGATCACAGATGCAAAAATCCCAAGCAAAATATTAAGAAGTCAAATGCAACAACATATTAAAAAGGTAATATATCCTAAACAATTTGGGTTTATCCTATGAACCCCAGGTTAGTTTAACATTAGGAAAGAAACTGAGTAATTCACCATGCTAACTCGTTAAAAAGGAGCCAAATTATCTGAAAATTTCAATTTATATTAAAAAGGTATTTGACAAAACTGAACCATCTGAGAGAACACTGATGATCTGATATACCATCAACCCCAAATATTTTGATGAACAATTTCTATAAACATAGACACTCACAACTATGACCATGATACAATCATTAAAAAATGGCAAATTAGCACTGATAAACTATTAACATCTAATCCTCAAACACTATTCAAGTTTTTCCAACTCCCTTAATAATATCCTTTAGACACTGGGCATGATGGCTCATGCCTGTAATCCCAGCACCTTGGGAGGCCAAGCCAGGTAGATTGCTTGAGGTCAGGAGTTAAAGACCAGCCTGGCCAATATGGCAAAACCCTGTCTCGATTTAAAAAAAACACAAAAATTAGCTGGGTGTGGTAGTACATGCCTGTAGTCCCAGCTACTCAGGAGATCATTTGGACCCCGGAGGCAGAGGTTGCAGTGAGCTAAGATGGTGCCACGGTACTCTAGCCTGGATGACAGGGTCAGACTCTGTCTCAAAACAATGATAATAAAAATGTCCTTTACAGCAAAAGTATCCAGTGTAAAGCTACCTGTTACACTTTTTAGTCTCCTTTGTTTAGAATAGCTCCTTAGTCTTCAACTTGAGTTATGAACAGTTTTGAAGATTTAAGGTGAGTTTTATAGAATACGCCTCAATTGTGGGCATGTTGGAAATTTCCTCATGATTATGCAGCTAATGCATCTTTGGCAAGAATATCGAGAAGTGATGTTGTGTTCTTGTCACTGCACCCTATGAGGGGGTGTATGATTTCAATCGGTCCCATCAAGTATGTTTCACTTTGATCACTTGAGTAAGGGGGTGACTGCCAGGCTTCTTCTCCAAAAGACTATGTGTGTGTGGGTGGGGGGGTAGGGGTACTTTGAAAATGTGTAAGTAGCCTGTTACTTAAACTTTTAGTCGCTCAATTCATTCTTTCATTTAAATCAACGTGAAAGTAGGTTCATGGATTCCTACTTCATTTGATAGGTCATAATCACTTAGTATCATCATTGATTATGATGCTCAAACTGTCCTAGATCTGGCCAGTGTGAGCCCTACACACAGGCTTCTGTGTCCTTTGGACATGTCCCATCGTTCTTAGAGTACCTCCTTCCTTTCTAGCATGTGACGTTCCAGGCTGCTCTTGTACTTTCTCTGTCCCAGCCCTAGATCAGCTATTTCTCCAAGAAGCTTGTTTAGTGGAGAATGGTATTAGAAACCAAGAAGGGGGTGCTAGGTGTGCCCATTACTATCACTCCTCTAAACCCTTCCAGGGAAAGAGCCAGGGGAAAATATATGTATACACCCATACTTCACACCAGAACTTTTAATTCCATTTTAACAGTACAGGATTAATTCTGTCTTCTCTCTCGAATAGGTTTGTAACTCTCCTTTCTGATAGTATAAAATCTGGCCCCTCTTATCCTTAAGTACTTAATGGATCAACATCTCTCTCTCCCTGTATATAACCACTCTTCCACTGCTGCTGCCATCATCCCTCCTCTGTGTGGAGCCCTCATCCAACTTGGGCTCAAGCCCCACATGAGTGCACCCTCCTTGTGGACCCCCTCCTTATATTTGGGCTCATATATCCTATGCTGGGCCACGCTAAGAGGCACCATCACCTGATTTGGGCTCTCACACTACACGCTGTGCCACTATCTCCAAATGAACATCCTCCTTACCATATTTGAGCTCTAGCATTCTGCATGGGGCTGCCCACACGAGAGAGGGGCTGCTCCCCTCTCTCTCTGCTCTGGCTGAGTCCCTGTGCAGAGACACCCTTTCCACGAAGCCTTGCTCACTCTGCTGGGGCTCAGACACTACATAACTAGGCCATGTCTCTTTGTGGAATCCCAGCTTGCTCCGCCCACCTGATGTCTTCAGGACTGAAGTATTCAATAAGAGGGAGGGGAAGAGGAAAGGGGAACAACTTTTCTTTGTGACAAGTAATAAGACAAAGATACGCACTACCACTTCAACGCAGTAATGTAGATCCTAGCCACCAAAAGAAAGAAAACATGTGAGGATTGGAAAGGAACAAAAATACCAGTATTTGCAGATATGATTGCATTGAAAATCTAAAAATATCTACAGATAAACTGTCAAAATTCATGAGACAATTTTGCCAGGTTGCTCCACAAATAATCAGTAACATTTTTATATACCAATAAACAAAATGAAATTTTAAATAAGGTATTTTTATTAACACCAGAAATTCTGATGTAAATACTAACCATGAAAAAAATATTTCTTTACAATAGAGATCTGGTCATCCCCACCTTATCCGAAACTAACTAGCCAGAGGAATTAGAAAGAAAAGGCATCCAAACTGAAGAGAAGGATGTCAATATGTCCCTGTTTACAGATGACATAATCTTATATACAGAAAAACTTAGACTCTACCGAAAACCTCTTAAAATTCATCAACAAATTCAGTAAAGTTGCAGGATAAAAAAATCAGTAGCATTTTTATACACAAACAATGAATTAGCCGAAAAAGAAATCAAGAAGGCAATCCCATTTATAACAGCTATCAAAAAAACACCTAGGAATAAATTTAACCAAAGATGTGAAAGACTCTTTTGGAAAACTGCAAAACACTGATGAAAGAAACTGGAGAGGATACAAACAGAAAAACAACCCATACTTATAGATCAGAATAATTAATATTGTTAAAATTACTAGACTACCCAAAGCAATTTATAGATTTAATGCAATCTCTATCAAAATACCAATGACATTCTTCACAGAAACAGGAATAAAAATTGTAACATTTGTATGGAACCACAAAAGATCCTGAACAGCCAAAGCAATCTTGAATAAAAAGAACAAAGCTGGAGGCATCACACTACCAGAATTCAAAATATACTACAAAGCTGTAGTAACCAAAATAGTAGGGTACTGGCATAAAAACAGAAACATAGACCAATGAAACAAAACAGAGAACCTGAAAATTAGTCCACATAGCTATAGACAACTGATTTTTGAAAAAGGTGCCAAGAATATACACTGGGGGGAAGGATAGTGTCTTTAATAAATGATGCTGGGAAAATTAGATATCCATATGCAGGAGAATGAAACTAGACCTCCACCTCCACCCTCTACAAAAATCAACTCAAAAACTGATCAATGATCTAAATAAAAAGTCTGGAAAAATATGTTATGAATCAGACCTCAAAGCACAAGCAACAAAAGCCAAAATAAACAAATGGTATATTAAACTAAAAAGCTTCTGCACAGCAAAGTAGTCAGTCAACAGACTACTCCAGAATAGAAAAACCTCCAGAGTAGAGAAAATATTTGCAAACTACTCATCTTATGGCAGGGGCTTAATATCCGGAATATACAAGGAACTCAAGCATCTCAACAGCAAAAATCCCAAACAATTCGATCAAAAAATGGGTAAACGATCTGAACAAACACTTCTCAAAACACATACAAATTGCCAACAAATATATGAAAAAATGTTCAACATCACTAGTCATTGGGCAAATGCAAAGCAAAATCACAATAAGGTTTCATCTCATCCAAGTTAGGATGGCTATCCCCAAAAGACAAAAAAATAACGCTGGTGAGGATGTGGAGAAAAGGGAACTCTTACACACTGCTGGCAGGAATGTAAACTAATTTAGCTACTATGGGACACATAAATGAAGGCTCCTCAAAAAACTACAGATAGAACTACCATTAGATCCAGCATCCCACTATTGGGCATTTATTCAAAAGAAAAGTAATTGGTATATCAAAGTGGTATCTGCACCCCCATGTTTATTGCAGCACTATTCACAATAGCCAAGATATGAAACCTAGATGCCCAACAACAGATAAAGGGATAAAGCAAATGTGGTACATACACACCAGGCGTCCCCAAACTATAGCGCGCGGGCCGCATGCTGCCCCCTGAGGCCATTTATCCGGCCCCCCTGCTGCACTTCAGGAAGGGGCACCTCTTTCATTGGTGGTCAGTGAGAGGAGCACAGTATGTGGCGGCCCTCCAACGGTCTGAGGGACAGTGAACTGGCCCCCTGTGTAAAAAGTCTGGGGACGCCTGATATACACACTGCAATACCATTTGGCCATAATAAAGCATGAAATCCTGCCATTTGCAACAACATTAGACGGAACTGAAGGATATTATGTGAAATAAGTCAGGAACAGAAAGTTAAACTCTCCAAGTTCTTACTCATATGTGGAAGCCAAAAAAAAAAAAAAGTTGATCTCATAGAAGTAAAAGTAGAATGGAGAATCCTAGCAGCCGAGAAGGGTAGGGAAAAGAGGGGAAAGGGAAGAAATTTATTAAAAGAAACAAAATTACAGTTAGGAGGAATAAATTCTTGTGTTCTACACCATTGTAGGATGACCATAGCTAATAATAATACAGTTTCAAACGGCTGGAAGGAGACTATTGCACGTTCCCAACCCAAAGAAATGATAAATGTTTGAGGACAGATATGCTAAATTACCCTGATCTGATCACTGTACATTGTATCACACCATCACTACATATCCCATAAAATATGTATGTGTTAATAAAACAAAAGACAAAAAAAAAAAAGAAAATATGAGAAGTAAACAAATTAAGCATTACCAATAGGTGAACAACCTACATCATATGCCTCCTAAAATGTGCAATACGAAGTACCCTGTATCATGAAGGTTGTATTCTTGCTAAAATGTGAATCTAATTACAGGAAATAATCAGACAATCTCAAATGTGAGAAATCCTATAAGACAACTGGCCTTGAGTCTTCAAAAAAGTCAGTATCATGAAAAAGAATTCTGTACCTCACAATGTTCTACTTTAAGACAGATTAAAGAGATGTAACAATCAAAAGCAATGACTTTTGATTGAATAAACTTTGAATCCTTGGTCCAGAAAATCAGAAAAAGCTCATAAATGGTTTAAATGGTATTTCACGATTGTTTCCATTAACATTCCTTTTATTATTATTATTATTATTATAGCTTCCTGTTTTCACACTCAGCTATTGGTATCCAGTTACAAGATATACAGATCAAATGTCCTGTACCACTGGCATGGTAACTAGGACAACATACTAGCATCTCTTGTTCCCCACCCCTTTGCCTTTCCTGATTTCTGTGACCACCACTATCCACCTACCCTGTTCAGAATTCTCTCAAGCTCGTAGACTGCTTGTAGGGCCCCAACTTCCAGAACCCTCAGTTGGCAGATTAAGAGGTGAATCACAGCCCGGGGACAAGTCAGCATGTGGCAGTTTAAACAAGACCCCCGAAGCAGCAGGTATAGCTTCTGAAGAGAGGGAATAAAAACAAACAGGATATTAGAAAGAGACAGTTGTCATGGTGACTTTCAGTATACCCACAAGTTTCTTCATATATTCAGTCTATTCCTTCAAAAACTCCACTTCAGCCTACATGCTTAAAAAAGGCCTTTGTTATATTAAGAACTAGATAAATAGTCTCTCTTTTCTTTTAAGGTTTTATTTTAACCCATTTAGATTTGAAATTTACTCTGGGCGTATGACCTGAAGCAGAGAAATATCTTTATTTTATTCCAAGATTTAATTACAACGCTTCTCGGCTGAGCGTGGTGGCTCATGCCCATAATCCCAGCAATTTGGGAGGCTGAGGCAGGTGGATCGCTTGAGGCCAGGAGTTTGAGACCAGCCTGGCCAACATGGTGAAACCCCGTCTCTACTAAAAATACAAAAAGTAGCTGAGCATGGTGGTAGCACCTGTAATTCCAGCTACTCAGGAGGCCGAGGCACAAGAATGGCTTGAATCCAGGAGGCAGAGGTTATAGTGAGCCAAGATTGTGCTGCTGTACTCCAGCCTGGGAGACAGAATGAAACTGTCTTGGAAACAAAAGACATTTCTCTTTCTTTAATATGATTAACAGACGAAAATCATGTCCACATATACCAACATCTGGCTTAAAAAAAAATCCTGGCGGTAAAGTTAGCTGAAATAAAAAGCTGAAAATGCACAAGCAAGACAGGAGCTCCATTCTGACCTCACTGCCGGGCGTTCTGGGGCTTTGCTGCTCCTGCCATCACATGAGAACCTATAGGGCCACCTGAAGGGCTCAGGGAGGTCTTGAGAACAAAGTTCTCTCTGTTACCAGGCAGGTGCCAATGATATTTCTGAAGAGCACAAAGTCCCTGAAACAAAAGGTGTAGGGGATCAATCTGAACCCTCCCTACCCTCCACGTGAACGGAATCAAGCTGTGGCTCTACTCAACTGGAATCAAACTGATATTCATTTAGTTAGGGCCACAGGGTACATTGAAATTATCGTATTTGGCTCAAAGTTTTCAAAATCTCATTCTACAGAATGTTTTCATTGGGGTGTCTGGAGCTCAACCTCCTTAGACCACTCTTGTGGGAGAGAGGCAGCACTCACGAATCCCACCAGCAGCCCTGAGACCCACACAACTAAGGCAGCACTTACATCGAAGAGGAGAGGGTTGTACACCATGAGTGGGAGCTCAATATGGCCCAGGTGCCCGGAGCAGTTGTTGAAGTCCTGCACGCAGGTGGAGCACACCTCTTTGGAATCTGCGGGGCCCAAAGCTAAATCATACAGGCCGTTTGCCGATGGGTTCCCCAGGCTGTCCAGGAACCGAGGGTTTGTAATGGATTTAACACTTAATTTCCTATGGGAATAAAAAAAAGATCAAGAGGAAAACTAAGGTTAACAACCTCTCTGATAGTTTCCTTGATTATTTAATGCCTATCTGACAGCTCCAGAGGGCACAATCTCTGTCTGCCTTGCTCACCAGCACATCCCAATACTAAATGCACAGTTGGTACCCAATAGTTAATACATATATATGTACGAAATGAATGTTAAAAAAGAAACAGATTTTGAGCAAAACTTGCACTAAGTACATTGGTAAACTGTTTATAAAAAGGAGTTAAGCATCTATTACACACTGAATGCTTCAGAGGCAACATTATTCTGAAAGGCAATGGTGCAACCTTGGCTCCCTGTAGCCTCGAACTCCTGGGCTCCAGTGATCCTCCCACCTCAGCCTCCCGAGTAAATGGGACCACATGCATGCACCACCATGCCTGACTAATTCTTCTGTTCATATTTTTTTGTAGAGGCAGAATTTCGCCATGTTACCCAGGCTGGTCTTGAACTCCTGAGCTCTAGAGATCAGCCTGCCTCAGCCTCCCAAAGTGCTAGGATTACAAGAGTGAGCCACCATGCCTGGCCGCATTATTCAGTTTTGATCTTAATCCTCTAAGTTGGTCATCACTACATGTACTTTTCAGAGGAGGAAACCAAGGCTCAGGGATGTTAGGTGATTTAATCCAGGTGACACAGACAGAATGTAGGGGAGGCAGGATTATGGAACAGACTTAACTTCAAAGCCACACAGTTCAAATGAAGGCAATACGATGCAATAATCCCTGTACGCAGAAAGAGTAAATCTGACAAAATTAAACACATGTAGTCAAACCTTACTAAAAGTTTCATCATGTTTTATGTTTGGTTTGAAAGGTGCGCCCATAGGACACTTAACTACATTTACAAAGCCAACTTTGCTTTTAAAACGTTTTCCTTTCTGATTTAGAAGATAAAGACAAATAATTTGACACCCTAGAGGAAACCTGAAGGTTGAAAGGAGAGCCCTCAATGAAGTGAACACTCCCTTTAATAAAGTACAAAAATAGTATCAAGTTCTTCATGAATGGTGACATGTCCGAGTGTAAATCTATGTTGGTCTATCAGGAACTAAGCTGCTCAGACCTAGAAGATTCTATGTTGCATGGCCAGTGTCACTCTAAGGGCTAAGGCGACTTGGAGACAGATCTGCTGCTGTGGTTCTTGTCTACATGGTCACCTTGCTGCCGGTAAGCTAATTTCACGAGAAACTTGATCTAACTGAATAGTTGTGTGTGTGGTCTCTTCCCACAAACCTAGAGTCCACCTGCAACCCTGAACTGGGTAACACTGAACAAATGACTTATCTTTTACTTTTTAATTTTTGAAATTGTAATAAAAAATATATAATATAAATTCATCATCTTAACTGTTTTAATTAGTACAGTTCAGTGGTATGAAGTACATTTGCATTGTGCTACCATCACCATTATCTACAGAACCCGTTTTCACCTTGTAAAACTGAAACTCTGTACCCATTATACAGTGATTCTTCATCTCCTCCACTACCATCATTTTACTTTCGGTTTTGATTAATCTGACTACTCTAGGTACCTTATGTAAGTGGAATCATACTGTACATGTCCTTTTGTGACTGGCTTATTTCACTTAGCGCAATGCTTTCAAGGTTCCTCCATGTTATAGGATATATCAGAACTGTCTTCCTTTTTTAGGGCTCAACAATATCCCACTGTATGTATATACTACATTTTTTTTTTTTTTTTTTTTTTGAGACGGAGTTTCGCTCTTGTTACCCAGGCTGGAGTGCAATGGCGCGATCTCAGCTCACCGCAACCTCCGCCTCCTGGGTTCAGGCAATTTTCCTGCCTCAGCCTCCTGAGTAGCTGGGATTACAGGCACGCACCACCATGCCCAGCTAATTTTTTTGTATCTTTAGTAGAGACGGGGTTTCACCATGTTGACCAGGATGGTCTAGATCTCTTGACCTCGTGATCCACCCGCCTTGGCCTCCCAAAGTGCTGGGATTACAGGCTTGAGCCACCGCGCCCGGCCTACACTACATTTTTGTCTATCAACCCATCCATTGATAGACACTTGGATAGTTTCCACTTTTTCACTATTGTGAATAATGCTGCTATGAACATAGGTGTACAAATATCTCCTTGAGACCCTACTTTCAATTCTTTGGATACATACCCAGAAGCAGAATTGCTGGATCACACAGTAATTTTGTTTTTAATTTTTTGAGAATCTACCTTAGTGTTTTCCATAGTAGTTGCACCGTTTTACATTCCCACTAACAGTGTACAAAAAGGATCCACTTTCTCCACATCCTTGTCAACACTTATTACTTTGTTTTTTGGTAGTAACATTCTACTGGGTTTGAGGAGCTTTTTATTTGTGCTTCCCTAATAATTGGTGATGTTCAACATCTTTTTACATGCTCATTGCCCATCTGTATGCCTTCTTTGGAAAAATGTCTATTTAAATCCTTTCTCCATTTTAAAATTGAATTTCGTTGTTGTTGTTGAGTTGTGGGAGTTCTTTGTATGATCTAGATATCAATCTCTTATCACATATATAATTTGCAAATATTTTCTCCTATTTCATGGGTTGCCCCTTCAATCTGTTGACTGTGTCCTTTGATAACTACCTAACTCTTTTCTCATCTGAAGTCTGGGCATCGCAGCAGCTCTATTAGGATGATTAGAAGATACCACATATGTGGGGAACACTCCCGTGTGAGACCCCTAAAAGGCGTGAGTCTCAGTATATGGTGAGTTTGATCCCAAACACAGTTTCCTACTGGAGGCAGTCGAGCTATCCGGAAAGATAGGAACTGAAAGATGAATGATCAGTTTCTAATATCAACCACAATATCGTTTGGGCCTAAAACTATGCGTTGCTGCTAGACCGAGTGACCCCCTACCGGCAACCAGTTCCTGCTTTTAACCTTTTTAAGACTTTAAGAATAATCCTTAAACCTTACTTACCAGACTGCCTTGTACCCTAGATAATGGTTTAACTGTCGACATTTGCAAAGCAAATACCACCATAAGGGATGGCTTTGATTTCTGACTCAGAGATTCCTGAATGGGGAAATTGAGTTAAGTTGAGTCAGGAGTAGACAAAGGAGAATCTGATTAAAAGATATTCTGATAAGCAAAACCAGAAAACCTTTTCACATCTCAGTTCTAAAACAAGATCAAACCAGAGATACCTGCAGCCAGGAGGAATAATGTCTGGATGTAAACAAGCTTTGTGATCACAGGAAATTCTGTTACTTTTTACAACCACTGATTGTGTATCTGACTTTTCAATTGTATAGGCCATGTAAGGTATACATTTGTATTTCCTCTTACTATGAGGTAAACCAAAGCCAAGAAAGTGTATTTATTCCTGGCCTTTGAAAAATAAAATTTGCTGTTTAGGCACAGCCTGTCAGCCCTCCAGACGCCTCGCTTTCTCTCTCTCTGTCTTTATTATTTTCCCAGGCGCCCTCCCTCTTCCAGGTATTGGGACCCTCTTGCAGGTTGAGAGACCCCCGGGCAGACGTGCCTACCCGTCCCGGACGGTCCACGACATCTGGCGACCACGACACGGGGCCTGGACACGAGGGATTACAGTGACGCACATCAATTAAGGAGTGAGGCTGCAGCAGTTAAGTTTTTGAGTTGTTTTCTTAATCGTGTATATACAAGTGTTTATTTTCAAGTTTTCAGTCTGGAGTAAAACATGGGGCATTTAGAGTCTAAGGAATATAAGTTGTTTATACCTTTTATGATGAAGACTAGAGGTCGTGATGTAAAGTTTAGTCATGTACAGAAATTTTTGCAAGTTGTTCGTGAATTGTGTTCTTGGCTCCCTGAAGGTGAAAGTTTGGATGAAAAAGCTTGGGGACTTAATGGAGAAAAGATTAATCAATTTTGCTTTCAAGGTAATAATCTACCTCAAACTATTGTATTGACTGCTGTTTGGAGAAAGCTTTGTGAATGTGTTTGTCCATCTGTTTCTCTCTTAGAAAATTTGACCACAGAAGCTTTGCCTCCGCATGATTGGGGCGGGGGTACTCGCAGTGGAGCCAAAGGCCCAGCAACTGCTAGCTCAGTTTTAAACTGACATTTTTTTTTTCCTTTCTCTGCCGACTGCAAGCCCCACCCGCTCAGCTCTCAGGCAATAAAGTTCCTCTCTCTTTGTTGGGTAGAGGAGAAAGTCTCTCTCACCATGACAGGAACAGGATAAAAAGAGTAGGGGCAACCGGTAAGGATTCCACTGGAGAAGAAAGAGTTTGAGATCAATAGACTTAGGTTTAAAGATGACCTTTGCCACTTTCTAGAGAGACATTTTGTTCTCTGGGCCTGAACTTTTTACTGGACGTAACACCACAAATGGGTGTTAAGAACCGAGAATGGGTGTCACTAAGGGCTGAAAGTGCCAAGATCTGAGCAGTTAGCTCCTCCCTCCATCTATTCGTACACTCAACAAATACCCACTGAGTGCTCACTGTGTGCCAGATAGTGTTAAGTGCTAAGGAAACATACAAGAACCCCTCTGCTTATGGCCATTACATTAGACTGGAGGAAAGGGAACAAACACAAAATAAGTGTACAGTCTGTTGGATGGCAGAAAGCGCTAGGAAGAAAAATAATGCAGGGAAAGGGAAGAACGGAGTGGGCAGGTGGTCCTAGAAGCTCACTACGGAGGTACTTGGGCAAAGGCTGAAGGAGTTGAGGGAGCAAGCCATACAGTCAACTGGGCAGAGGGTTTTACAGAAGGAAGAAGCAGAGTGCAAGGGTCCTGAGGAGGGTGTGTACCCAGGTACTATGGATGCAGCAAGGAGGTCAGGGTAGTCGGAATAGAGGTGAAATCAGAGAGGTAACAGGAAACTGAAATGGCCCCTCCAGGCCATTTTTAAAGACTTGATTTTTACTCTGAGTAAAAATGGGAAGCTACTGGAATCTGGCACAATGAAAGGTGGCAGAATTATTGAAATGTCTCAACCCTAACCTGTTTGAAAATTTCACAATTATCTTTTTAAAAATTCAGCAATGTAAAACACTTCTGCTTTTGGATGAAATCTTATCCACTTACAGCGGTGATGATATATTTAGAATTTCTGGGCTAGCACACTGTTACCAATGATACCAGAGCTGTAGCTCAGGACTTTATTCATCCATTTATTCAGACTTGAGGATAAAAGACAGGAGTGAGACAGATAAGAAGCTCAAGGGTAGTGGAGGAAGGCAAATATACAGAAGCACACAAAGTGACTAAAGCACCATGACAGACAACTGTACCATGTGCAAAATGACCTAAGAAAATGAGGGAGGGGACTGAGCCTTCAGGTATGTGTGTTGATCAGGGGACAAGGGGAAGTACCTCCCTTTGGCTGAAAGGACATTGCGTGCAGAGGGAATTTCTTCAAGAAAGGCCCAGATGTTGAAACGTGATGGCAGTTTCTGGAATATGCAAGTGGTTTAATAGGGCTGAAGAAGGGATGATGTTATAGCTAAAACCAGCATTGGTCTGATCATGGGAGATTTTGCTGGCTATGCTAAGAAAATATCCTTAATCTGAGAGAGATGGAGAACCTTTGGAGAGTTTTAAGGGTGACAGTAGCATGACGACATTTGCACTCTGCAAGAATAATTTTGACAGCAGTGTGGAGTATGCACGTGAGAGGTGTAAGGGGAGGGTGGAAGGAAAAAATTCAAACATGAGATAAGGGACAGAGGAGACACAGTAGCAATTGGGAGAACAAGAAGGGTAAAGGACAAATAAACATGTAGGTGACACAAAGGAAGAGCCCAATAAATAAGTCAGATGTCAGGAGAGATCTAGAATTATTTTCCAGTTTCTAGTGACCATTTTGCACTGGCTACACCATTTTAGAGGGGTAAGTTACCCCTCCCTTTGAGGAGGGGTGCACGTAGCGTTTCTGATATGCATTTAAGATATCTGTGTGAAATTCAAGTAAAGATGTCCTGACAGCTGAACAAATATGAGTCTCAAAATCAGAGAAAGAAATTTGCGTTGGGGATTAAAATTTGAGACTATAAATCATGAATGTGGTGAGACAGTCTAGGGGCAACATTTACCATGAGGAAAACAACATTACCAGAATAGAATCTTGAAGAACATCAACATTTAAGGAGTGAAATGAGGTACAGATCTTGCTCACCAATGTGTCATTAATGCCTAGCCTGGAAAAAACTGGATGCTCAATAAATGTTTGTGGGGTTATAGATCGATAGAGGAAGAGAGGGAGGCAAAAGTACTTGTCATAAAAATAGGAGAACTTGAAGACAATCAGGTCTGGAAGAAAGGAGAGTTTCAAGAGAGTGCATTGGAGAATGTCAAACGCAACCGTGATCAAAATGAAGACTAAAGACAGTTCCCTTGATTTAACAGACAGAGAATATAGCAGGGTCCTAGCAAAGAGAAGTTAACGCCTGAACTGAGATTTGAAGGACAAACATTTTACAAACAAGAGGAAACTTACTACGTGCCTAATCAATCGTGTCAGGGACATTATGGTAATTCCACAAACGCTTGTTAGTTGAGGAGGAGACTGACAGATGATTACGCTGCAGACCAGGACCCTCCCCACCATCAGCGCAAACATTTGTCACTCTAGCCCCACTGGACTCTTAGCTAGGCAATCCACGCCGGCCCAGAAAGTTTTCAGAACTACGATTCCCAGCAGGACAAGCGCCAGACGAGCCTGAACTTAGAAGATAAACTGGGCGCAAGGGCTTCTGGGAACCGTAGTTTAGGACGCCGACCTCAAGAGCCAGGCTGGGCACGCTTCCCCACAAACTCCTTACTTGAGCTCTTCAGCCGAATACATCCCGAAGGAAATGCCCTGCAGCCGCCGCCAGGGCATGTTCTTGGAGATCAACATCCTCCAGGTCGGTTCTGAATTCTGACACCCAGAGAAACGTTCTACTCACTACCAGCGTATTCTTAAGCCAGGAGTCACCACGTGATTCAAACTGCGCTTGCGCGCGGAAATGTCGTTCCCGGACGCAGGAAAGACATATACGTGGACGAAATCACTTCTGCATGGGGGGTGGACAAATAGTTGTAAAACTCTCAGGTCGCTCTCTTATTTTGAAAACAGTCAAAGATATGTAAACCATCAAAATAACCATTTAGGAAACATTTCTCTGAGGCAAAAAGGAGGTGTATAGAGCCTTTAGCTTCCGCGACAAAGTCTTTCCAACCATGCGCTTGCAACCTCCCATTTTATGATTGCTTTAGTCTTCTTCAGCTTCAGCCAATAGCAGAGCTGTTCCCTGTTCCCCGCCTACTTCGCCCCCGCTGCCTGAGGTCGAGGCTCGCTTTCCCAACATGCTCTGCAGAGAAACCAAAGATGGCGGCTGTCGCTATTGTTCGGTGGTTGGGGCTCCGCAGTAGGCTTGGCCAGCCGCTGAAGGGTCGGCAGGCAGGTCTTTGTGAACGGGCACACAGCTGCAGGTAAGAGACGCTCAGGGGATCCACGAAGAAGACCGCGAAGTCAGCTTAGTCGTATGTTTACCCGTTGGCTGTGGAAGTAGGCACGATGAAGGGGTTTGCCCATGCGTGCCCTTAAGGTCGCGTGCCCTTAAGGCCAAATACACGGAGGTGGTCCTTTGAAATGGGTTCGCCAAGCATTTTTTCATTAGAGAAATACTTACTGGTTGCTTACAATATTCTGTAGTTAACTACCCCAAATTAAAAATTATCCGCCATTACTCGTTTTAACTCAATCAGAAGAAGCGAGGAGAACGTACAAGATTTTACTGAATAAAAGGCATGGATCGTCACTGTGGGGATTTTTGGCTAAAGAAGTTATGAGGTTTTCATAAAAGCAGAAAAGTCTGAAAGATCTGACCGTGCTCTTTTGATCTGTGATAGATAGTTACAGCTTGGAACATGTATGACCTATTTGTGTAATTTTTCACTCAATACAAATAATGACATTGTGGGAATATGAGAGGCAGTAATATGTAGCGAAAACTTAAGAAAAGCCTAATTTACATTCAGTGTTTGCCATTCTTTTAATTGGATAATAGTAGACAAATTTCCTCATCTGCAGAGTGGAATTGTTAACTGTCCTAAAAGTTTGTGAGGTATAAGTGAGATATGTAATTTACAATACACTTTTTATATGTACTCTTCCTCAGTTATCCTCAGGAAAGAGAAACCACTCCATCTGGTATTGCAGAAACCTTTATGCTGCCATTCAATCCCAGTCCTTTTCCTGGTAGACATTGTTAGCGTTTTTTCTACACATTTTCTTTGCCTAAATCAAAATCTCTCCCTATGCATCCATTCTCAAAATAGCCATTATCTCTGTTCTCAGGAGAAACAAATAGCATGACTTGAAAGAGTTGATCTCTTTCTGAAATGTCTTTAGCCTAGAGGGGTATTGTTTTGCCTGAGACCAGATACTGCTGGAGGGAGTATCTTTCTGTGCTATCACATCTTGACAATTTTCTGAGTGTTGCTGATGTCCCTGATGCCATTTAGTAAGGGGATATACACAAGATAATATTAACTGTGCACATTATCTGTATGGCGTGTTGACTGTATTTTTAGTGTAATCAGAACATTTAAAAGCTCAGTCATGGGCCAATTATTCTATATTTTGGGTTAAAAAATGATTCGATATTGAACCTCTGAAAATAGAAAATATCAGCAATTTCAAGTCTAAATCAGGCCTTATGTATTTGGTACTCTTGATTGTTGAAGGAAGTGTAATGAAAAGCCATAGGTGATCTTCTGTATGTTGTAACTGCTTTAAGTGAGTTACTCCTTTCTGAACAGGGCATTATCTGTATTTTTATGAAAACCTCATGTAGCAAGAGCTCACTAAATTGTTCTTTTTATCGTCATAATTTGGTTCCCAAAGTTGAAAGTTCCTCGCATTTCAAACCAGATTGCTCAAGTACTATTAAAAACTTCTTTCCTCCCCCACTGTCATTTATATAATGAGATTGCTTGCTTCAAAAAATGTCGACCAGCCAGGCATGGTGGCATATGCCTGTAGTCCTAGTTATTTCAGGAGGCTGAAGCCGGAGGATCGCTTGAGCCTAGGAGTTCAAGGCTTCAGTGAGTTGTAATTGCACCACTGCACTAAATGCTGGACAACAGAGCAAGACTTTGTCTCTTAAAAAAAAAAAAAATATATATATATATATATATATATAGACAGTCTTGCCCATATCTTGTGTCCATTCCTTAATGATATTGAACATGCTGTACAGGCTGTGTCTTCTCAGCATACATTGACATGAATTATCCAGTTTAATTTGCGATAATTGTATGAATGTGGGCTCAAAATACATATAGGTGTAGTTGAGCTGGGTACTTCATTAGTGAGGATTAGCGTTACGGCTTTTATTTTTTGCAGATTTTATTCTGGAAGTGCAACCCTCTCAAAGGTTGAAGGAACTGATGTAACAGGTATATTTTAAAATCTATTGAATTCCATTTTTATATCAACACATTGAATTCTATTGCATACTAGGAAACTGATTCATATTTTATTTTTACATTAGGGATTGAAGAAGTAGTAATTCCAAAAAAGAAAACTTGGTAAGTATTCTGTCAGTGTTCATTCAGCAAATGATTGAGTGCTTACTATCAGAGAAAACATAAGGGTTAGGTAAGGAGACTGACAGGAAGAGCAGTAGGAGAGCATTCTTCCAGAGAGAGTAGCTGAGCAGGGAGAAGCTGGGAGTTTAAAGGACAGAAAAGTAGAAAGGTGGAACAGAGTAGTGAGTGAGGAATGAGCTTTACTTAAAAGAAAAATTGAGGGGTGGATCACGAGGTCGAGAGATCAAGACCATCCTGGTCAACATGGTGAAACCCCGTCTCTACTAAAAATACAAAAAATCAGCTGGGCATGGTGGCGCGTGCCTGTAATCCCAGCTACTCAGGAGGCTGAGGCAGGAGAATTGCCTGAACCCCGGAGGCGGAGGTTGCGGTGAGCCGAGATTGCGCCATTGCACTCCAGCCTGGGTAACAAGAGCGAAACTCTGTCTCAAAAAAAAAAAAAAAAAAGGAAAGAAAAATTGAAAGAGATTTTGAATTAGTGTGGGCTAATCATTATACATGGTTATACATGAACATCATTATTAGAAAAAAATTTTTAAGGAAGTTTTCTCACATGGTTGGAAGATCAGATAAAATTATTATCTCTAATGAGGTAAAATAAAATAAATGGTGCAGACAGCACAATTTACCTTTTTTATTCACTGGATATATCCTTTAACAAATTGCCTCATCTCATTTATTCAACATTTGTTGAATATGTAGGAACTAAAACTTTGCAGAAGTGCTTGTTACAGCCTAGTACTAATGAACACATTTAGTAGCCCCTCAAAAAGCTAGGTCTTAGAATTGTGTGATCTAAAGAATTGGTTTATTTAAAAAGCGTTTTTTAAAAACTTCCTTAAGGCCAGGTGCAGTGGCTCATGCCTATAATCCCAGCACTGTGGGAGGCCAAGGTGGGCAGATCACCTGGGGTTGGAAGTTCAAGACCAGTCTGACCAACATGGAGAAACCCCGACTCTACTAAGAGTACAAGATTAGCCAGGTGTGGTGGTGACTGCCTATAATCCCAGCTACTAGGGAGGCTGAGCCAGGAGAATCACTTGAACCTGGGAGGCAGAGGTTGCAGTGAGCCGAGATCTCGCTGTTGCTCTCCAGCCTGGGCAACAAGAGTGAAACTCCATCTCAAAAAAGAAACAAAACTTCATTAATCTGAATTGTGTAATTATTTTAGGGAGGGCAGAGAGCCCAGTTATGTCAATACATAGGTAACTGGGATTGTAAAAGAAGTGCAAATTAAAACTTACCAGATTGGCAGAGAGGATTTGGAGAAATATGTTTGTTTATGGGACAGTAAATTAGAACGGCTCTTTGGAGGGAAATCAGAATTGGAAATGTGCATACCTTACTGGTTAGCCACTTTGAAGGAACATTTGCATATATACATGGACAAGACTATTCTTTATTGCTTGGGAATAGTAACGGGTTGAAACAGCCTGAATGCCCATTGAAAAGTGGATGGAAGCCAGGTGCAATGGCCCATACCTGTAATCACAGCACTTCGGAAGCTGAGGCGTGTATATCACAAGGTCAGGACTTCAAGACCATCCTGGCCAAGATGCTGAAACCTCAACTCTGCTAAAACTATATAAAAATTAGCCAGGGCCGGGCACGGTGGCTCACACCTATAATCCCAGCACTTTGGGAGGCCGAGGCGGGTGGATCACGAGGTCCGGAGATCGAGACCATCCTGGTCAATATGGTGAAACCCCATCTCTACTAAAAATACAAAAATTAGCTGGGCGTGGTGGCACGTACCTGTAGTCCCAGCTAGCTACTCAGGAGGCTGAGGCAGAAGAATTGCCTGAACCCAGGAGGCGGAGGTTGCAGCGAGCCGAGATCGCGCCATTGCACTCCAGCCTGGGTAACAAGTGAAACTCCATCTCAAAAAAAAAAAAAAAAAAAAATTAGCCAGGCACAGTGGCAGACACCTATAATCCCAGGTACTTGGGAGGCTGTGGCAGGTGAGTCACTTGAACCTAGATGGCAGATATTGCAGTGAGCTGAGATCACGCCATTGCACTCCAGCCTGGGTGATAGAGTGAGACTCTGTCTCAAAAAAAAAAAAAAAGAAAGAAAATTGAATGGGTAATTTTAAAAGCTTGTTATACAATAGCTTTTTACATTGAAAAGAATTTATCAGCTCTATATTTAATAACATGGATAGTGCAGTCATACTTACATAGACACATGCAGAATGACAGCATGTGTACATTTATTTCTTAGGGAGATACATGTGTAAAAAGTTCTGGAAATACAAATGCCAAATTCATGGTGGAGACAGGTCATAAGATGACACCAGACACTAGCTTAACCTGTAATGTTCTAATTTATTTTTTAAAGATAATACATGATAACTTTTTAAAGTAACCTTTTAACAGAGAATTAGTGAGTAATCTGAATGTCATTTTTTCACTAGCATTTGTTCAACATGTTAAGGAAAGTATGCTAACTTAATAAAACCTTTTTTTCTTTTTTTCTTTACCTTCTTTTTTCTTTTTCTTTTTTTTTTTTTTTTAATTTTTTCTAAATACTATACTTGGGTGACCTGAAACTTAATAAAACTTAAAGAGGCAAATGAAAGATCTGCCGAGGGAATGCTGAGAGATGAAAGTATGTGTTGTCACACTTGCTGAAATTACATAAATGTGAATTTTAAACATGGATAGAAAATTTAGTGAGTGTTATACATATCAGGAAATTAGATTTGATGAAATATAAAATTTCCTGTACTTTTGTTTTATCTTAAGACTTACAGTCTTAAGAATGTTAACACTCTTGGGCATAATTCCCTTTTGGAAAGGAAACACATTATATCTAACATAGAAACAAAAATACATTTGAAATTGAATTATCTTGTCTGTCGTGTATTCCAGTGAAGGTCAAGGCATAGTGGACAGCTAGCCTGCACCATAAGGTCATATATGGTTGAGAGGTTGTAAACCAGGACAGTGGATCAGAATTACCTGGGAATTTGGTAAGAGTGCGTGTGACAGTCCTGTGCTGATCTCGGGAGGCTCTGATTCAGTAGGTCCGGAGTGAAGCTTGTGGTTTATTCTCGGATAACTGCATCAAGAGCTACCAATTAAGATAATAAAGGCAACAGTAGTCCTGAAAGCTGCAGTAAGAATCCATAGGAAAGTGGATAGAGGAAGTAAGCCAGATAGTTTTATGAGGTGAGGATGGAAATCACTAGCCCTGCGTTATGGCATTATGCACCAGGCCAGAGAGGGCAAGCAAAGGAAAGAGAGGAACATGTACCAATTAGGCAAAAGAGCCAGCAGTTTTCTCATTTTCCGATTTATTCGAGTGACCTTGTGAAATAAGAATCAGCTTCAGGTCAAATCTGCACTTTGTTACTGGCCAATGCACTGAGAGTAGAATCACTTGTGGCTATGAAGAGCCCTCCCTGATGGGGATTAACTTGTGGTTCTTTTTCTTAGGGATAAAGTAGCCGTTCTTCAGGCACTTGCATCCACAGTAAACAGGGTAAGTAGAATTTTATTTTTTTCAACCTAAAACTTGGCTAATACATTTTTTAACTTGACTAATAACACATTTAATGTTCGTACTTTATTATTCAGAATTAAACTGTTGTGGATATAGAAAGTTTCTTTAAAATTATCTAATCCAGCTGAGCCAGGTGGCTCATGAATGTAATTCCAACACTTTTGGAGGCCAAAGCAGGAAGATCACTTGATTTCAGGAGTTCAGGATCAGCCTGGGCAACATAATCTGTGTGTGTGTGTGTGGTTTTTTTGTTGTTGTTTTTTTTGTTTTTTGAGATGGAGTTTTGCTGTGTATCCCAGGCGGGAGTGCAGTGGCGTGATCTCAGCTCACTGCAACCTCCATCTCCTGGATCCCCATTCAAGCAATTCTCCTACCTCAGCCTCCCAAGTAGCTGGGATTACAGGCATGAGCCACCATGCCCAGCTAATTTTTGTATTTTTTAGTAGAAATGGGGTTTCACCATGTTGGCCAGTCTGGTCTTGAACTAACTAACCTTGTGATCTGCACGCCTGAGCCTCCCAAAGTGCTGGGATTACAGGTGTAAGCCACTGCACCTGGCCTTTTTTTTTTTTTTTTTTTTAGAACAAAATTATTGGCTGGGTACGTGGCTCACTCTGTAATCCCATCACTTTGGGAGGCCGAGGCAGGCTGATTGCTTGAGGTCAGGAGCTCAATACCAGCCTGTCGAACATGGCAAAATCCTGTCTCTACCAAAACAACAAAAACAAAAATTACGAGGCGTAGTGGCACATACCTGTAGTCCTACCTACTCAGGAGACTGAGATGAGAATCTCTTGAACCTGGAAGGCAGAGGTTGCAGTAAGCCAAGGTTGTGCCACTGCACTCCAGCCTGGGTGACAGAGTGAGATTCTGTCTCAAAAAAATAAAATTATCAAATCCCTTCATTTGGCAAATGAGGAAGCTGAGGTTTTGAAAATGGCCAGTAGCCGGTTAAGATGTTAAAACCTTAATTAAAGACTTAATTCCATGTCTTTGATCTCGAAATGCAGTGTTTTTCTACCATACCAATGATCTTTAATCCCTGAAAGAGCTTGTTGAAATGCATGCTCTTAGAGGATGATTTGGCTGTAGTATACCAACTTGGAGAAATAATGTACCTGTCACGCTGACAATCATGCAGTGATTAATAATCTGGGTCCTGGAGCCTAGTAGTTTAATAGCCAGGCAACTAGCTCTGTAATCTTAGGCAAATTATTTTACCTCTTGATGCTTCTGTTTCCTGATTTATGAAATGGGGGTTATAGTACCAAACCTCAAGTTTGCAGAGGGAATTATTAGCAAATGAATTAAGTATACATAAGACAGTTTAGGACAGAGTCTGGGACAAAGGAAATGCTCAGTACATGATATTTTATTACTGCTTCTGTTATATTGTTAATTTCATAAACATAAAATTTGCTCTGTTGACAGCTCAAGAATAGAGTTCGTAGTCTGTTAGATACACCAAAACTTTGGTAAATGCATCAGAAATGGAACTTCCTGCTTGGTATATTTTTCATTAACTGAAAACTTTAAATTTCATTTGTTGGGAAAAGTTTAAAACAGTTTTTTTTTTTGCCACAATATCTGTATGGATATTGACCCTTCTTAAGTCAATTATTCCTAACATACAGAATTGTTCTTCTGTTGATGTTACGACACTTAAAAATGAAATTACTAGGCCAGGTATAGTGGCTCATTCTGGTAATCTCAGCAGTTTGGGAGGTCAAGGCATATGGATCGTGTGAGCTTGGGACTTTGAGAATAGTCTAGGCAATGTGGTCAAACCCTGTCTCTACAAAAAAACACAAAAATAAGCTGAATGTGGTAGTGTGCATCTGTAGTCCCAGCTACTTGGGAGGCTGAGGTGAAGGTTGCAGTGAGCCAGGATCGTACCACTGTACTTAGAAAGAGACCCTGTCTCTGCCCCACCCCCCAAAAAATTAAATATAAAATAAAGATGGAACTACTAAAAAGATAGTGTTGGGTCAAATGTGCACTGGGACTTTACTACATCTCCCTACTTGCAAACCATTGAGATTTTCAGCAGCTTGCTTATCTGTAAATAGGCACCTGAAATGTAAACCATAGAGATGGACCTCTGAGATTATTCTCAGCATTTCAATGAGAATGGCCCAGGGCCACCTTCAAGTCAAATAAGTTGTAGAAATTATATATAGAATTGTGACTTAACTGGCCCTTAAAATCCAAGAGCTATTTATTTATCCATTAGAATTAGACACAGTTCTTGTGTAGTTCTAGAGAGGAAAACTGATAACAGCACTGAGAAGGGGTTATATCACCGAGACAGAGAAAGGAATTCTAAGCAGACATTTTAGAAAAGACAGCAATGTGGAGAATGGGAAACCTTTCCACTTGGAAATTTGGTAAAGATCTTATATCTAAAATCAAACCCCTTTCCCTCCAAACATTCCTCATACTTTTTTTTAATTTGAGATGAAGTCTCACTCTTTTGCCAGGATGCAGTGCGATGGCGCAGTCTTGGTTCACTGCAACCTCCGCCTCCCGGGTTTAAGCTATTCTGCCTCAGCCTCCCAAGTAGCTGGGACTACAGGTGCACGCCACCACACCCATCTAATTTTTTGTTTTAGTGGAGATAGGGTTTCACCATGTTGGCCAGGATGGTCTTGATCTCCTGACCTCGTGATCTGCTTGCCTTGGCCTCCCAAATTGCTGGGATTACAGGTGTGAGCCACTGCGCCCGGCCTCCTCATATATTTCTTTGCCATCTCATTAATGGCAACTACATTCTTCTAGCTGTTCAGGCCAAAATCCTGGGAATCATGTTAGTAAAGCCTTTGTTTATCCCTTCAAAGGATATGTGTGTGGGGTCTCCATGACCACTCCCAGGCTCAGTGATTTTCTAGCAAGATTCTCAGCTAAGAATTATGACAGCAAGAAGATACAAAGCAAATCAGCAAAGAGAAAAGGCTCACGGGATAAAGACCAAAAGAAACCAGTCACAAGCTTCCAGAAGACCTCTAGAAGAGTCACACAGGACATGCTTAATTCCTCCAGCAGTGTATTGTAACAACACATGCGAAGTGTCTACCAAAGCTTTTTAGAGACCCAGTGCCCAGAATGTTTATGGGAGGCTGGCCATGTATATATCCATATCCACTGACTGGCGTATATTATACCAATTTCCACACTCCCAGAGAAGAAAGCGGGTGTTTAGTACAAACCATGTTGTTTAAACAGGCACAGTAAGTCATTCTTAGCAGTTCTGGGAATGGTGGGAACACTTCCAATATCCATGTTCCCAGATGGCAGCCAAGGACCAGCCTTGGAAGCAGACCTTTCTAAAGATAGTAGTTTCAGGCCTATTAACTCTTTTCTGCATAATATCCAAATTCTAGACCCTTGGCATCACCTTGGTCATCGTCATCTTACTAGCCTGAATTAATTGCGGCAGGCTCTGTCCTCTCCTACTTCAGCTCCCTACAAACTGCTCTCAGTTCAGCAGCTGTAGTGACCCTGGATCACATCACTCTTAAGAATTCAACATTTACTTTCCATTAGTATAATTTGAATAAAAACAAGTTCACAACAGGGTCCCTAAGGTGAGGCTCAAGGGAAAGAGCTTTTTGAAAGGGGTAGCAGAAAGCTAGGTCGACACTAAAATGAAATACTTCCAGGTATGAGCAGCTTTCCCTTGAGGCTGCAGGGAAGCTTCCCTGCCCCCTCCCTGAGGAGTCCATGTCAGTGAGACAGGGCTTTAAGGATATAGGATACATTTTTACTTTGGAACAAAGGCCCAAGTAAGGCACTCACAGAGGAGAATAATAGAGAAAGCAATTCTGGGGCATTTCTCAGTGGGACGCCGGCTAGTATCGGAGAGTTGATTATGCTTAGGTTTAGAGAGCAATTTTAATGGGTACCAGGACTTGGGGAGAAACTGCTGCTGTTCACACCTCCTGAGAGGGCTCCGTGGTGTCCTCCATTTGGAGGAGGGACTCTTGGTGAAGTTGATCATGGGTAGATAGTGACATTGCTTTGTAGGAAATCCTATTCTGGGATTCTGCTGTTAGGACTAGTTAATTCAGAGGATTTTTACCTAGAGTTTAAAACAGAAATAGTCCCCAGTGATAGCAAACTTAAATATTAAAATCAGCTATGGAGTAGGGGGCACAGCTTGAGCCATTGTTTGCCTTATGTAATTAAAGGCAAGTCTCGTAGAGCTGAGAGTACAGGGCAGGTGTTTGTCTTTTCTCTCTATATATACTTGTATATATCCACACACATGTGCATGTAGGTTATATACATAATTAAAACACAGAATTCTTTTTTTTTTTTTTTTGAGACGGAGTTTTCGCTCTTGTTACCCAGGCTGGAGTGCAATGGCACGATCTTGGCTCACTGCAACCTCCGCCTCCTGGGTTCAGGCAATTCTCCTGCCTCAGCCTCCTGAGTAGCTGGGATTACAGGCATGCGCCACCATGCCCAGCTAATTTTTTGTGTTTTTTTTTTTAGTAGAGACGGGGTTTCACCATGTTGACCAGGATGGTCTTGATCTCTGGACCTCGAAAACACAGAATTCTTAAAACTCACAAGGTCCTCTCAATAATTTAGCCAAAAAGACTTGTGGACTGGATGCAGTGGCTCCTGTCTATAATCCCAGCCCTTTGTAAGGCAGAGGTGAGAGAATTGTTTGAGGCCAGGAGTTTGAGACCAGCTTGGGTGACACAGCAAGATGCCCTTTCTACAAAAAAAGTTTTTGAATAGCCAGCTGTGGTAGCACATGAGGCTGAAGCCCAGGAGCTAAAAGTTGCAATAAGCGGTCTTTAAAATAAATACAGGAATTTTATTATGTCTTTTACACAGGATTCTACGGTTGTGTCTTATGTGTATCAAGATGATCCTTTCCTTATACCGACATCCTCTTTGGAATCTGTGAGTATTTTCATATATTTTTAGTATTTTATCTTGCTGGTTTGTGTACAACAGTATGTAAATAATTTATTTGTAAGAACCTGTGAAAGGTTTACAAATTCTGATAAATAGACTTTGTGTATCCTTTACTACTTTTTTCAAAAAGATGTACACATCATTGATGCGGAGAGGATTTTTGGTTTTGGTTTTTAATACTTCAGACTTTTTTACACTGGAGTGACCTACTCAGCTTAAATGGCTTGCTTTTTATATGCTTCAAGCTATGCATAAGATGCTAACTGAAATTGTAACACAGTAGAAACGCAAGGATATTCTATAATTTCTAATTGGGATTCCGTGTGTTGTTGCATTTTTTTTGTGAGGGGAGAAAAATTCTTGCTGAGAGTGTAACTGTAATCTTGCTTGTGTCTAAATTACATGTATCTAAATATTTTTCTTTATATAGCGTTCATTTTTACTGGCAAAGAAGTCTGGAGAGAATGCAGCCAAGTTTATTATTAATTCATACCCCAAATATTTTCAGAAGGACATGGCTGAACCTCATATACCGGTAAGGAGAGGTAGTTATATTATTTACATGATACTATTTTAAATGTAAACTAAACCAGGCTTTCATGGCTAATATTTAAGAAGCCATTTGAATATTCAATATTTGGTTGATAAGCCTTTTAAAGTGTGGAGTTAGCTTTGATCACAAGACTAACCTTTTAAAATTCTTTTTGTATTTATTTGCTCTTCATCTTAATATTTTCCCCATTTGATTTTTGTGACACCATGCTCTTAGATCTTTCTTTGATGTTTCTTTTCAGTTTCTTTCACTACCTGCCTCTTCACATGTTTTTCTTTTTTCTTTTTAATTGATACAAGGCATCATGCTGTCACCCAGGCTGGAGTGCAGTGGTGCAGTCATAGCTCACAGCAGCCTGGAACCCCTGAGCTCAAGTGATCTTGCCTCAGCCTCACAAGTAGCCGGGATTACAGTTGTGTGCCACTATGCCTAGCCAATTTTTTTTTTTTTTTTTTTAATTTTTAGTTTTTGTAGAGAGCAGGGTCTCGTCTCACTGTACTGCCTGGGCTGGTCTCAAATTTCTGGGCTCAAGTGAACATTCCTCCTTGGCCTCTGAAATCTCTGGGATTGCAGGTGTAAGCCAACTCCTGCTTGCCCTTGATCCACTTTTTTTTTTTTTTTTTTCCTTTTTTTGAGATCGAGTCTCGCTCTGTCACCCAGGCTAAGTGTGGTGGTGCAATCTCAGCTCACTGCAACCTCCGCTTCCCAGGTTCAAGCCATTCATCTGTGTTAGCCTTTTAAACAGCTGGAATTATAGGCACCCACCAACACACCAAGCTGATTTTTGCATTTTTAGTAGAGACTGAGTTTCACAATGTTGGCCAGGCTGGTTTCAAACTCCTGACCTAAGTGATCCACCCGACTCAGCCTCCCAAAGTACTAGGATTACAGGCATGAGCCACTGTGTCCGACATTGATCCATTTCCTCAGCATGGGTATCTTTCTTAGATTTTTATGCTCATTTTTAAAATTGTGTACACTTTTCTGTTTCAATAACCCTTATAATCCATTTGGCATTCTTGTATATCTAGCCTACATCCCTGTACTTTGAACTCCACATTGTATTTCCAGCTCCCTCTTTGTTCCGTAGTCATGGAATGAGGATTTATGCATTGTGGTGGATATTGTGCTTAGTACTTGTCAGTATAGTGGTGAGCAAAACAGATGCGCCTCTGCCCTCCTGAATTTGTTGGTGGAAGTACTTATTTACCTCAGACTCTTTATCTAAACTACTCCCGTCCCTCCACGTCTCCCTGCTTCCTAAAGTTCACAGGGAAGCACACACTTCTCATTTTCTTAGTAGAGCTTGTAGATAGATGAGGAAGCCAGTGCAATTGTGTAGGCCAAAATACTAAAATTCTGAATTAAGACAGTGGTAGTGCTAGAATAATCATTTGTTGGTTATCTGCTTTATCCATTAGATTGTGAGCTCCCTGAAGGTAGAGAATGCCTTTCGTCTTTGTATCGACAGTGCCGAACTTAATGTCTGGGGACAAGTAGCAGGCATTCAGAAAGTATTTGAATAAATTAGTGAATGAGGTAAAATCAGCATACCTTAGTATGCTGATAGGTAGTATTTATTAAACACCTAGAGGATATACAGCATTAGAGATGAAAGGTGTAGTTCAGTTCCCTATAAAGACAATCATTAAAGTGATAAATAGTTTCTGGTTTGGGAAACATGAATTGGAGCAGTGAAGTTTTACTTTGGTGTGTTGGTGATAAAATTTTGTTCTCAGTTATCCTTTTCCTCACCTTTACCTGTTTGTAGTAACTTTAGTCATCTTGTTTTCCTAGTGTTTAATGCCTGAGTACTTTGAGCCTCAGATTGAAGATATAAGTGAAGATGCCCTGAAGGAACGAATCAAGCTCAGAAAAGTCAAAGCCTCTGTGGACATATTTGATCAGCTTTTGCAAGCAGGTGACTGAGTTCAATTAAAGCCCCTCTAAGCATATACGCTTTGAAGTGGGCCCAGTTATGTGATTCAGATATTTTAAGTAAAAGTTACAGGTCCTGCTATACTTACTCTGCTTTGATGGCCACATGCTTTAGATTTTTAATAGTTTAAGTATTTTAGTTTTAGCTTTATGTTATTTAAGAATTATAGGTGAGGAGACAAAAAAACAAAACAAAAAAAAGAATTATAGGTGAGATAGAATTGCAGCTTTCTTCGTTTATTGTAGCACTGGTAGAGAAATGGTATCACTCTTGTACCTTAGCTTCTGTTTTTAACATTAGGTAGGTACAGTGCTCCCAGAGTTTCTGTACTGTTTAAGAATGTTTGGAAGGCTGGGCCACAATACACAAGAAAGAAATATGTATAATGGAAAGCACATTCAACTGGGATCAGGGGCTTTGATGCTGGTGCTGTGTCACTAATTTTTCATAGCATTCAAAAAGTTACTTCTCAGAGCTTCTAGCTCTAAAATTGTGTGGTTCTGGTTTGGAGCTGAATGTAAACTTCCAGGAGTACATATATAGATAGCACAGCTGATCAGTCACCGTGAAAATGTACATATAGCATTATCAGAAGCAGCTGGCATTCAGTAGTTAGAACCTAGAGTTCTGTTTTGTGATTTAGGATTAACATGGAAACTGGACTGAATCATTATACATTTGAACACAAAAAACATTAGCAGAAAGCTGTGTTTGAGAATTTTGGTGTGTAGGTTAGTACAGCATCAGATGTATAGCTGAGTGACAGCATTAGATTATAATTTAGTGAGGCGCTTCTCTCTGCTTGTTAATGTGGTCGACATCTGCATGTGAGTCTGCATTAAAGTTCTTAGTGCTAAGGCTTATCTTTTTCTAGTTTTACCCCCTGTTGGGTAGGTGTGTATAGTCCTTCAGTAAAGACACATGTCAGACCCATAGCTCAGTAACAAAGTGAGCTAACACACCAGGGAAAGGATCCTAGAAAATTTCATTGTCAGGCCCCTAATCTAGCCATCTCACATACTTAATTCTGTAATACGTTATTTGTTGGTGTGTGTTACAGTAATCTTATGAAAGAGACTATTAGATATTTTTTCCAGGGTCTCATAGTTCTGAGATGGTATGAACCAGTTGCTTCTCCGTAGCCTGTACCTTCTTCACTCTGCCCTGCTTTCTATTCTGGGCTTTTAAATTTTCCGATGGGCATTTTAAATTTATCAGTGTATTTTGTTTAGAAGGATGCATTTACTCGTTGAGCATGGTGGCACACACCTGTAATCCTAGACTTTGGGAGGCCAAAACAGGAGGATTGTTTGAGCCCAGGAGTTCAAGACCAAGCTGGGCAACATAGTGAGAACTCATCTCTACAACAAATTTAAAAATTAGTTAGGCTAGTGGCACGTACCTATAGTTGCAGCTGCTGAGGAGGCTAAGGTGGGAGGATCACTTGAGTCCAGGAGTTCTATACAGTAGTAAGCTATGATCATGTCCTTGTACTCCAGCCTGGGCGACAGAATGAGACCCTGTCTCAAAACAAAATCAAAAACAAGAGATGCATTTTTGGGCAAAATGGGCTGTTTTTCTTTTAAAATAGCCCATTATGTTTCATACTTCTCTTCCTCTTATTCCCCTTTTACCCTTTTTAATGAGTCTCAAGATGGGGGCATAATGTTTTGAACAATTTTTAAAAGACTACTATAGTTAGACAGTTGTATTTCCAGGAAAGTTTTTAGTGAGTATCTGGATCCGAATGGAATAATTCTACTTGTATTTGTTCAAATGGACCTGGGCTGGGGGAACTAAGTGGGGCTGGTTTGCAGAGTATTGAGTTTGGAGATGATAATTAAAACCATGAAGTAGTTTGACTGTAGTGAGTACACAAAATAAGTGAGCACAGGCTCAAACTTCAACTTGTGTTTTAATCCTTTCTGTCACATTATGTGGTTAATAGGGGTTATGTCCCTGTCTGCATCACTCCAGGTATTTTAAGTTGATGTTGAGTACGTAAAGTAGTGGGCAACATTATGTAGCCAAGACCACAGCTAATAGAAAAAAATGAGGCATTTTAACCTAACAGGCTTAGTTCTTCAGTGTTTCAGGGTTTCTTTCCTTTTCTCTCTCTTACCCACAGGAACCACTGTGTCTCTTGAAACAACAAATAGTCTCTTGGATTTATTGTGTTACTATGGTGACCAGGAGCCCACAACTGATTATCATTTTCAACAAACTGAACAGTCAGAAGAATTGGTAATAACTATTGGCCTTGATTTTTTTTTTTCTCTTAAGTTTCTTTTTGAGGAAATTCCTTTTAAAAATAAGATGGGTTCTTGTGTCATGTGTCAGGGTAGTAGTAAGAGATTTGTACTGAGACGTGTGGTACGATAACCTTGATAAAAAGTGGTGCAGGAGGAGGAGAGATTTTAAACAGTTCTGTCCTAGTTTACTTCTTAACAATATGTTGTCCTCGCCTACTTCATATTGAGGCAAAGCTTTGATCAGAAACGTTTGGGATCGCTTGTGTCACTTAGAGTAATAACATGATGTGTTCTGGCCAGGGAAAAACACTCCATGGCTGGGCCTCCTCAAAGTTCATACATGGACAGAGAGGAGAGAGCACACTAGGCTGGGGACGGAACAGGAGTGTGCCGTGGGCCGCCTGTAGGTTGAATCATAGCCTTTTTCTCGACTCAAGAATTTTACTTCTAGAACTAGGTCTGAAGAAATCCTTTGGATCAGTCAAATAGAGATGCCGATAAGACGTTTTTTGTAAGGGGGTATTTATACTTACAAAAATGTTGAAAACAATCTAGATGTCCAGCAGTAGATGATCAAATTATGATAAAAGTTGTGTGGTCATTGAGCACATTAGAGTAGATGTGTTTGGGCATGGAAAGATTCATCTGATAAGTGGAAAACAGGCTCTCAGCAGTGTATATTCCATTTTTGTAAAAATGTTTTTACAAATGCATAAGAAAAAAATCATGATGGAATAATTGGTGTTTTTCTTTGTTTCTGTCTTTGCTCCTTGACCGACTAAATGTGGATTTCTTTTTTTTTTTTTTTTTTGAGATGGAGTTTCACTCTTGTTACCCAGGCTGGAGTGCAATGGCACAATCTCAGCTCACCGCAACCTCTGCCTTCTAGGTTCAGGCAATTCTCCTGCGTCAGCCTCCTGAGTAGCTGGGATTACAGGCACGCGCCACCATGCCCAGCTGATTTTTTTGTATTTTTAGTAGAGACAGGGTTTCACCATGTTGACCAGGATGGTCTCGATCTCTTGACCTCGTGATCCACCTGCCTCGGCCTCCCAAAGCTGGGATTACAGGCGTGAGCCACCGCGCCCGGCCTAAATGTGGATTTCTTTTTTTCCCCCTTCAGAGATAGCATCTCGCTGTGTCACCCAGGGTGCAGTGCAGTGATGCTCTCATAGCTTACTGCAGCCTTTAACTCCTGGGCTCAAATGTTCCTCCTTCCTCATTCTCCCAAGTAACTGGGACCACAAGTGTGTGCCGCCATGCTTGGCTAGCTTTTTTTTTGGGTGGAGTTGGTGGGTAGACATAGGATCTTGCTATATTGCCCAGGATGGTCTTGAACTCTGGGGCTCAAGTGATCCTTCAGCCTCCCAAAGTTTTGGGATTACTGGCCACTGCACCTGGCCAAATGTGATTATTTATGTAGAGAACCTTACATTTTTTTAAGTGCATAGGCAGTAGGTTGCAGTTACACCTTGCTTTCCAAAGCATCACTTCCTGAAGCCCGCTCTGGTTGGCCTCTGCCTCTCCAGCCCCAGCTCTTGAGGCAGCAGGCATTGCTGATCTCTGCAATGCCATTCAAGCCCATCTTGCTCTACGTCAGCCTCATCCCAGACCTTGGTTTATAAATAAAGGATGAGATTTAGTCTTTTAAGAAGCCTTAGGTTACTTGGGTGAGTGTTAGACATTAACTATATGTTGTTTATCTTGCTTTCACCCTGACAGTTTATCTGTATGGATCAAGCCAGATGTAGTCTCTGAGGAAATAGGCTGTCTCGTTTGGTTTTCCTCCTTCTTTCTGAGGACCAGGCTATATAGGAAACTGGCCTCATCATGTCTTTAGGCTGTCACTTGTTGCTTAAAAAGTCAATTTGTCGGCCGGGCGCGGTGGCTCAAACCTGTAATCCCAGCACTTTGGGAGGCCGAGGCGGGTGGATCACGAGGTCAAGAGATCGAGACCATCCTGGTCAACATGGTGAAACGCCGTCTCTACTAAAAATACAAAAAAATCAGCTGGGCATGGTGGCAAGTGCCTGTAATCCCAGCTACTCAGGAGGCTGAGGCAGGAGAATTGCCTGAACCCAGGAGGCGGAGGTTGCAGTGAGCCGAGATCGCGCCATTGCACTCCAGCCTGGGTAACAAGAGCGAAACTCCGTCTCAAAAAAAAAAAAAAAAAAAAAAAAAGTCAATTTGTCTTTTCATCTGTGGATTCACTGAGTTGCACTTAAGAAGAACTGCATAGGCGTAAGCATTTCTGGGTGTCCTCTTTGCCTTCTGCTAGATCTGTGTTGCCTTTTTTTTCTGAGTTACCTTTGCCTTTCTGATTTTGAGTAGTCTGACTGGGAAATACATTCCATTGCCTTAACTTTTATTTCTCTGACAATTATTCATTTCAGGAAGAGGAAAATAATGAGAAATCTCGGAAGAAAGGTGGTCATCAGTTTGGAGTTACATGGCGGTATGTCACACATAATTAGAACCTTGAATTACAGTTTCTTATGGTGCATGGAATATGCCCCATCACCCCTTGAAGATGTTATCTTATGATGTTCTAAAATAATTGATTTTTATTGTGCAATATAAGTTTCACTCTTCGTATTTATATACATTTAGGCCTTTTTTCAGTAAGGTCTTTATCTCCATTCAGCAACACAAGAATCTGTTGGGAGGTTGGCCCTTGTTTTTTTCCTCATCTATTTAACTCAGCATGACTTTGACATGGTATAGTTCTTTGGTAGTTTCATTAATAGTGCTACCTTGGAATATATACCTCTAATTCTGAAAGATTTAATATTTTTGTTTACAAACAATACCTAGGCAGTAGAGTGTACTGCTAAATTAAGACCACTGACCAACATGTAGAAATAAATATACAGCAGTTTGAACGAAAGGTGATATAACCTAATTATATTGGAGAATTTAAGTTAACTGGGTGTCTAAAAGGAAGATATTTCATGTGGATGTTTGGAGAGGGAAGCTATCATGATTATCTAAAACTGTTATTGAAGTGATAAATTTAATAGAATGAAAGATTAAATTCATTGGGCTAGGCCGGGCGCAATGCCTTGTACCTGTAATCCTGGCACCATGGGAGGCTGAGGCAGGTGGATCACTTGAGATCAGGAGTTCTAGACCAGCCTGGCCAACATAGTGAAACCCCATCTCTACTAAAAATATTAGCCAGATGTGATTGCACATGTGTGTAATCCCAGCTACTTGAGAGGTGGAGGCAGGAGAATCACTTAAACCCGGGAGGCAGAGGTTGCAGTGAGCCAATATTGCACCACTGTGCTCCAGCCTGGGTGACAGAACAAGACTTTGTTTATTAAAAAAAAAAAAAAAAAGAATTCTTGGGGTAGAGTTTAATACTTTTGCATAGTGGTTGTGAGCATAGACTTAGGAGTAGGATCTTGGCTCAAATCTTGTTTCTGTCTGATTTCCACAAATAGTTAAGAGGAGAATCAAGGTACAGGATAGTTTGTTTAACAGGGTACCATTTACTTATTTATGGAATGTGAGAAGAGATGAAGATAGAATGTGACAGGAAGGATCCAAAAGAAACCATTGTCAGTGGTTGCCTCTGGGGAGTAGTATCTGAAGACTGAAGAAGGGTGGGGAAACTTTACTAGGGACTTTGTCATATAGTTGCTTCTTGTTTTCGATACCATGGATATTTATATACTTGCTTATAAACATTTCATTTTCAATTTTAATTCTGCCACTTACCTGCAAAGCCCTGACAACACATTAAGGTTTTTAAGCTTTGATTTTCCTCATTTTCAAAATGATGATAAACATAACTTGCCATAAGAATTGAGATGATGTATGTAAAGTACTTGGCACCTTGCTTGGAACATGATAAACCGTCGGTAAATTGTGGTAGCTCTCATTGGTATCCTGTTGCCCTGATTCACATTTACTCTCTTGTGCCTAGAGCAGAAAACAACGCTGAGAGAATCTTTTCTCTAATGCCGGAGAAAAATGCACATTCCTATTGCACAATGATCCGAGGAATGGTGAAGGTACATTTTTAAAATTTATTTTTATCTTGAATTTCCACCCATTAGGGTGTTTCAGCCTCTGAACCACTAACATTTTGGGTCAGATAATTTGTTGTTGGGGCTGTCCTGTGCATTGTAGGATATTAGTAGCTCCCTGGCTTCTACCCACCCTTCTCCCCCACCTTTAGTTTTTACAAATAAAAATATGTTCAGGCATTGCCAGTGGGTAGAAAACCACTAAAATAGAGTATGAGCTTCATGAGAACAGGAGCCCGATCTATTGTGTTTACAGCTCTATTACCAAACTCTAGGACAGAAATGTGCAAGGACATTTGAAATAAATGAATTTGATGATGCTTAATTTTTTGTTTTCCTTTTCCAGCACCGGGCTTATGAGCAGGCATTAAACTTGTACACTGAGTTACTAAACAACAGACTCCATGGTGAGTTTGAGAACTCCCCTCCCTCCCTTTCTCCATTCCATTCCTTCTCTTAATTGTCTGTGTGAAGGCTTTGGATCTTGCCTCAGTCATTGGCCTACACTTTGTCTTTTCCTGTGGCATAGGTGATTAAAGCAAGAATGGAGATCCAGAGAGGAGAGTGGTTTTCCAGTTTTGTGGACATGTGATTAGCCAAGGGACACATAGGAATGAACACTTTGCCTTAAACTCAGCCATTTAGGGATTAATCTCCAGCCCCAAATTTTATCATTTTATTCTTTTACAGCTGATGTATACACATTTAATGCAGTGATTGAAGCAACTGTATTGGTGATAAATGAGAAATTTGATGAAAAATGGCTTAATACCCTGGTAAGGAGGAATTCTCAGTTTATTTTTTAATAGGGCTTAAATACTCTACCAGAAATACATGGGCTGGCAAGGCGTGGTGGCTCAAGCCTATAATACCAGCACTTTGGGAGACAGAAGCGGGCATATCACCTGAGGCCAGGAGTTTGAGACCAGCCTGGCCAACATGGTGAAACCCTGTCTCTACTAAAAATACAAAAAATTAGCCGGGCATGGTGGTGTGTACCTATAATCCCAGCTAATTTGGAAGCTGTGGCAAGAGAATCAGTTGAATTGGGAGGCAGAGGTTGACATGAGCCAAGATACACTGCACTCCAGCCTGGGCAACAGAGCAAGACTTTGTCTCAAAAAAGAAAAAAATACAGGGGCTGGAGACAGCATTTATGAGCATGTGTATGGCAGTCTGTGTAGCAGTTACCTGTTCACCATCCTTCCCAAAGCCCTGTAACTCAGCTGTATCTGGCACATGAGAATAAAAAATTACTTGGCCCAGGGTATGCAGCTAGAATTCTGAACCACTTTAAGAATTCATTTATTTTTTGTAATAGTTTTTCTCTTACAAAGGAATGCATAAATGCATATTTGTTGTCAAATTCCTATCACATGTAAGTTCAAAAAGTTGAAATCACTGAATTGATTCTCATCTAGTAACTTAAGAATAGAAATGGCCAGGCGCGGTGGGTCATGCCTGTAATCCCAGCACTTTGGGAGGCCGAAGCTGGTGGATTACCTGAGATCAGGAGTTTGTGACCAGCTTGACTAACATGATGAAACCCTGACTCTACTAAAAATACAAAAGTTAGCCAGGCATTGTGGTACACTCCTGTAATTCCAGCTACTTGGGAGGCTGAGGCAGGAGAATCACTTGAACCTGGGAGGCAGGGGTTGCAGTGAGCCAAGATTGCACCACTATACTCCAGCCTGGGCAATAAGAAGGAAACTCCATCTCAAAAGGAATAGAAACATTTTTTTATGTCATATGAGTCTAGTATTTTTGAGTCTTTTCTTGGAAAACTCTCATGGGTAGAAGACTGAAAACAGTTGACCACCTTGATCAAGTGGGATGGATGTTTGAATTAGCGGGCTTCTTTGAAAGGCAGAATCATGGAACCTGCTAATTTACAAACAGTTCTTTTTTTTTTTTTTTTTTTTTTTTTTGAGGCGGAGTTTCGCTCTTGCTGCCCAGGCTGGAGTGCAATGGCGCGATCTCGGCTCACCGCAACCTCCGCCTCCTGGGTTCACGCAATTCTCCTGCCTCAGCCTCCTGAGTAGCTGGGATTACAGGCACACGCCACCATGCCCAGCTAATTTTTAGTATTTTTAGTAGAGACGGGGTTTTACCATGTTGACCAGGATGGTCTCGATCTCTTGACCTCGTGATCCACCCGCCTCGGCCTCCCAAAGTGCTGGGATTACAGGCTTGAGCCACCACGCCCGGCCTACAAACAGTTCTTAAAATAGGGATGGAGTTGCTAACCTGCTTTAAACATAGCAAGAAAGCTAAATTCTTTTTTTTGTATGAAATGTAGGTTATTGGACAAATTACCCAGACATAAAACATAGTTGTTTTTTATTCAACTAGGAGCTGCTAAGACAAATGGTTGCACAGAAGGTGAAACCAAATCTACAGACTTTCAATACCATTCTGAAATGTCTCAGAAGATTTTATTTAACTGCAAGAGTACCAGCCTTACAGGTTTTACGTGAAATGAAAGCCATCGGAATAGGTGAGAATGTGTCCTTGAGTCCTCTGAAGACAGAGACTGTGCCAGCCAGAGGTTTCAGGACCACATAAACAAAGAAGATCTGTAAATTCTTCTGCTTACATAATATGATGGAAGTTTTATTTCCACATTTGGCACATTTAATTATATGTACTTATGGTGGAAGGGCCTTTATCATCTTAATGTTTATTAGTATTTTAGGTACTTTGTTTATGGATCTTTTGAATCTGAGGAGAATTGATTGCTTTGAATTAGCTAGTTTTAAATTCATAACATTTTTCTGGCATAATTAGATATTTGAACCTAAGTGTGCTAGTACCTTGTATACTTTTCATTAATTACTTTATTGAAAGTTGCTTTGGGAATCAGTTTAACTTAATATATTTTACTGTTCTGAATGAAGAATGTGACTGATAAGTATTTGGACTTTCAAAAAGTGATACAGTCTTTATGATAGTTTTTCACCTTTACATTAGTGAGTTGGAAAATAAATTTGTTCGAAGGAATAGAAATGTATCTTTTGCTTAAATATTAGCATTAGCATGTTTTTAATTCAGTGTGTCTCAGTAAGCTATATTTTGGATTGCTTGTTTTTACCTCATTCTTTATTTTTTCTATCCACCTGGTAATTTGAGAACCCTCGCTTGCGACGTATCACCATATTATTCAGCTGTTTTACCACCCTGGTATGTATGGCCCTAGATTGTGTTAATTTATATAGAAAATTGACCAGTTGTCTTAAATCCATGTGATTGTTGCAGGTTGTCTTCTCTGCACATGAATTAAGAAAAGAGAATTTGTAAATTAACCTCTACAGCCTAATAAATTATGTTGTCACATTAGTATTCAGTAGCCATGTATCTAGTGGCTACCATGTTTAGTGTAAGTTTGGAACATTTCTTTTTTTTTTTTTTTTTTTTGAGACGGAGTTTCGCTCTTGTTACCCAGGCTGGAGTGCAATGGCGCGATCTCGGCTCACCGCAACCTCCGCCTCCTGGGTTCAGGCAATTCTCCTGCCTCAGCCTCCGGTGTAGCTGGGATTACAGGCACGCGCCACCACGCCCAGCTAATTTTTTGTATATTTTAGTAGAGACGGGGTTTCACCATATTGACCAGGGTGGGCTCAATCTCTTGACCTCGTGATCCACCCACCTCGGCCTCCCAAAGTGCTGGGACTACAGGCTTGAGCCACCGCGCCCAGCGGTTCAGAACATTTCTGTCTTTGCTGAAAGTTCGTGAACATTGCTGCTCCAGAGGAAAGATAAGATTGTGAAGCCTTTTGGGAGAACCTCGAGTGTTCATTCGTTGTCAACTTTTAGGTCGATCAGTTTGAGTTGGAGCTCTGCTCTGTAGATGGACTCTGGAGAGAGGCACACCTGAGCTGAGATCTCAGCTCTACCTTTTATTTACCAGTTATTTCAAAGCGGCTGGATACCTACCTGAGGAATAGCATCAGGGTGTGCTAGTTAAATGAATTCCACACCGTGTCTGCTACCGTGCTTGGAAGGCACATGCTAGGCACTCAGAATCTTTTGGTTCTTCTCCATTTATTCTCAGCCTATGAAATAACCCTTGGGTTCAAAATTGTCGGTTCTAGTCATTCTTTCTTGTGATAGACCAGGCATCCCCAGACTTTTTACGCAGGGGGCCAGTTCACTGTCCCTCAGACCGTTGGAGGGCCGCCACATACTGTGCTCCTCTCACTGACCACCAACGAAAGAGGTGCCCCTTCCTGAAGTGCAGCGGAGGGCCGGATAAATGGCCTCAGGGGGCCGCAGTTTGGGGATGTCTGTGATAGATGGTAAAAATTACAGAAGGAAACTTGATTCTCTCTAGTTTGAAGGACTAATTTTGTAAAATCCGTATCCTCACCTATAGAGGCAAGTTTTATCTTTAGGAAAAGGAACCAAACAGTTAATTTACTGTACCGTGGAAACAGATAAACAGTTTCCATAATTGTGTCCCCCAAAATTTCACTCAACCTTGGTGAAATATTCCTTTCCTCTATAACTGTCATCACTGGTTCAATTGCTAATCAAAGTCAGATGTACTTACATTTCCTAAGTAACAGCCAGGGCTAGGGGAAAGGGGTTCTGGGGGAGCTGTGTTGGTTTGTCTTAGGTATATAAATGGGCTGTTTGCAATAATAATTTTGGCTTACACCTATAATCTCAGCAATTTGGGAAGCCGAGACAGGATGATTGCTTGAGCCCAGGAGTTTGAAACCAGCCTAGATAACATAAAGAGACCCCCATGTCTACTAAACTTGGAAAAAAATTAGCTGGCCATAGTGGTGCACACTTGTAGTCCCAGCTCCTCAGGAGGGTGAGGCAGGAGGATTGCCTGTGGCCAGGAGGTTGAAACTGCAGTGAGCTGTGTTTGCCCCACTGCACTTCAGCCTAGGTGACAGAGCGAGACCCTGTCTCAGTAATAATATTTTTAGGAATTTACCCAAAGGAGAGAGTCTAAAATAACAAAGAAACAATATATTAAAAAGAGAATATTATATAACTAATAAAATTAAGAATGTTAGCAAAGGGAAATATGCTTGAGGAAATTGTGAAACTCTTCTCTATACTGTCATTACAACTCTACTACCACTTATATACAGAACGGGTAGGGAAAGGAATGTAGAGAAGTATTTGGGAATACTGTATTGTAGATGATTTTCTGATCTGTTAGTGCTCAGTTCATGTTATTTTTAAGGATTGCCCTATCCATTAATTCTAGTTTACTTTTTCTTGACCTCATTCTCATTGTATTTAAAAGGAACGCAAATGATTACTAGAAGAAAACATTTTTGGCCGGGCATGGTGGCTCACATCTATAGTCCCAGCACCTTGGGAGGCCAAGGCGGGTGGATCACGAGGTCAGGAGTTCAACATCAGCCCAACCAACATGGAGAAACCCTGTCTCTACTAAAATTACAAAAAATTAGCCAGGCATGGTGGTAGGCACCTGTAGTCCCAGCTGTTCGGGAGGCTAAAGCAGGAGAATCACTGGAACCTGGAAGGCAGAGGTTGCAGTGAGCCAAGATTGTGCCATTGCACTCCAGCCCGGGTGACAGTACGAGACTCTGTCTCAAAAACAAAACAAAACTTTGTTTGTTTGCTTGTTTTTCTAAGTATGCTGGTTTGGAGAGGGAGTGTGTGTTACTATGTGCCTCCCACTCCAGTAGGTCAAGCTTCATGTGAAGAGACTAAAGGAAGGGGAAAGTCTCAGTAGAGCACATGGACAGAGACCTGTGATTATTCCAGATTTTACAAAGAACTCTCTGCAGGATGCAGTGGTTCCTTTACAAGCATTGGCCTCCCGCCAGCTCTATGCCAGGACTTAGGCTGGAGGTGGAGGAAGGAGAAATGTGTCCCTTTGTACTAGGTACTCTGAGTTTGGTGGTGGTAAAGGAAGGGGATTAAACACATTTGCTTTCTTGTTCTGCAGGAAACGCTTCAAAGGGATCATCTTTCATCATCTATGATATAATGAATGAATTAATGGGAAAGAAATTTTCTCCAAATGACCTGGATGATGGTATGTACAGAAATCACTTTAGTTTCCTCCTCTAAAGATAGGGCTGGTTTCCCTGAGTGCCATTTAGAGGCCTTGTAATCCCTGTAGCTTAGTAGTATTTTTTTTCTATGTTATTTTTAAATAAATGTGAGTAATAGGTGTATATAGCTTAGTAATATTTGTGGTGTGTTTTCTGAGAAAGCCAAAATGTCAATGGCACATTCCTGCCTCTCTTAAGTTTTTACATTCTCAGCTTTATCTTATATGTTACCAGTTTTGTTGGCAGGATTTTTGTTACTGTTACTGACTTGAAAATACATTTTATCCATCGTAACCAAAGCTCTTGTGAATTTTGATTTTCAGATAAGTTTTTTCATTCAGCCATGAGAGTAGTAAGTATCATTTCTTTCTTAATTCGCTATCCATTTCCTAAATTTATCTGTAATTGGAGGGTTCTCCTGGTTCTTTTCACTTTCTGATTCTTAACTTCTGTCATGTCTTTGCTTCTGGTTTTCTTCTTTCCCTAAAATCTCTCTATAATTTTGAGATGGAGGTTCGCTGTGTCACCCAGGCTAGAGGGCAGTGGCTTGCTGCAACCTCTGTCTCCTGGGTTCAAGTGATTCTTCTGCCTCAGCCTCCCGAGTAGCTGGGACTACAGGTGTGTGCCACCACAGCTGGCTAATTTTTGTATTTTTTTGGTAGACATGGAGTTTCATCATGTTGGTCAGGCTGGTCTTGAACTCCTGACCACCTCCCAAAGTGCTGGGATTGCAGGCATAAGCCACTGCACCTGGCCTAAAATCTGTACTTTTCAACTATATAGTATCCCTACCCTGTGTTTATTGTTGACATTGACATTTTTTCATACTCCTGAACAGATAAGCTTCCATAATATTTCAGATTTGCCTATTAGTAAGTTAAAATTGATAATGGTTTTTATTTTGGTTTATTTAATCATGCTTATCATAGGAAAAATTTCAGTCAGTTTTAGAATGACCCCTGTTCCCTAAGGGTAATTTAATTTGCTTTACTATTAGGTTGGTGCAAAGGTAATTCAGCTTTTGCCATTACTGTCAATGATAAAAACCACAGTTACTTTTCTAAAGTTATAATTGCTAAATCAAAATAATATTGTAATAAATTTCACAGACCTTGGGATTTGTCTCCCCCACCCCATTTCTTATAACTTATTTGCCGTCAACCAATAATATGTTGAAACAACATTAAGTATTTTCACAAGATTCTCTACTGTTTTTCTTCATTTAATAAACCACTGGCTGATAGGATATCAGAGTGATACTTACTACTTGCAAATTTTCAGTGCTCATCTCTCAGAGATCTAGAACTTGCCTACCAAATACATGACCTTTTAAATACCGGAGACAACCGGAAATTCATTGGACATGATCGTTGGCGTGATTTCTATTAGTAAGTGTGTTGGAAATGTATCCTTTTGCATGAGTTATTAGATTCTGCAAGTGGAAGGCTATTGATGTTCCCTCATACCTCGCCTCTGTTTTCAGGCAGTATGCCAATGATCTAATAGGACAGGTTAGTTGAGCCCTTAGGAATTAAAGCAGTGGTAAAACGGTCAGATTTGGAAGTCTAGTTTGTGTCCTTTGAGGTTTTTTGTTTTTTTGGCAACACTTTAAAATCCACGTATCTTTTTCCTCTACCGGCTCTCATTTTACATTTTCAAATTGTTATAGCAGGGTGAACCCTGAAGATTTCCTGTCACCCCCTCCTTGCTTTTGTATTCAAAGATCAAGAGGAACCCAGAGATACTCCCTAAATGAATTTGCTTTTAGGCAGATAAGAACATGAATTTAAGAAGGCGACCTGTTAATAGGTGTGGGAGGATTGTCTTCTGTGCATCTCCATCCTTGTTTCACATTGAATATTTTAAAAATGAATTTGAAGTTCTGTATCCATTCACCATGACCTAAGAGTATACAGAGGAAGCATGTAGAAATGACCAGTTGAGGGTAAGAAGGTGTTCAGTTGGGAAGTTGAGCACATACTGGCAGGTCTCAAACCAAGTATTGGCTCATTAACTTGAAATTGTAAATACTTTGAAATTCTTTGTAATATATGCTGTAATTTTACTCATTATTTCCCCTGTTAGACATAGGGATTTTAGACTAAACATAATTTGCTCTTCATCACAGTTCCAGGTTCTTCAATTTGATTTGTCTAATGGAACAAATTGATGTCACCTTGAAGTGGTATGAGGACCTGATACCTTCAGTAAGATGGTTCATTACTTGTTATTTATCATTGTAGGTGAATTTGTGGGTTTCTGCAGATTAATGCTTTAAAAATGTGTTTCTCTTAATCAGGCCTTCTTTCCCCACTCCCAAACATTGATTGATCTCCTCCAAGCATTGGATGTAGCCAATCGGCTGGAAGTGATTCCTCAAATTTGGAAAGGTTAGTTTCACTTTTGATGTGTCCAGACACTTCTCACCTCAGTGCCGTCTATTTTGATTAATGAATGTGCTGACATTACCGTTAGGTATGAAAACTTCCATTCTGTACTGAATGTTTTAGCTGAGATCTACTTCAAGGTCACATGCTCATGTTGCATGTTGGCTGTCGGGAGAAAACTGTGTTGAAAATGACTTAAGTCAGTCCCTTCATGACATAGCAATGAGCTGAGTCTTGAGCACTGGTTGTGTGACATGACCCAAAGGAAATAAGTATTAATGACACGGCAGCCTAAATCCGAATAAAGGTCTTTGACCCAAAAGTCTGTGCAGTTCCTCTGTGCCAGTGTTGCATCGCTTTGCTAACCACAGTCATTGATGATTATGTTTCCAATAACCATGACCATCATGGGTGTGCGTGCTGCTCTGTCTTATGTGTATAAATTGGCTGCAAAATGAAATAGAAACTCTATATCTTCCACTAGGTGACTACTGTATTATAAAGTCAGGAGGCTCTAGTCCTGCCCTCCTGCTTCACAAGACTGCTCTAATTAGAGTAATAAAAGTACATAAAAAATTTCCAAGTGCTATAAAACAGCATCTTACCATGGAGCTGGTGGCTGCTCCCATGTAGTGCACATGCTGTGATTAATACTTCACTGGAACAAGGCCTAGGCATTGGCTTTTACGTTTATTCTACCGTGAATCCTGCTGGGTTTCTGGAATCCTGGGATAAGCCTAGAATAAAAGCAACTTGGCCAGGTGCACTGTCTCACACCAGTAATCCCAACACTTTGGGAGACCAAGGCGGGTGGATCATGAGGTCAGGAGTTCAAGACCAGTTTGGCCAACATGGTGAAACCCTGTTTTCTACTAAAAATACAAAAAATTAGCTGAGTGTGGTGGTGTGTGCCTGTAATCCCAGTCACTCAGGAGGCTGAGGCAGGAGAATCATATGAACCTGGAAGGCAGAGGTTGCAGTGAGCTGAGATTGTGCCATTGTGCCATTGTACTCCAGCCAGAGGGACAGTGCAAGACTCCCTCTCAAAAAAAAAAGAAAGGTGACAGTAAACAAGAGTGTGTTGGTTTTACATAACAATGATCACTCCGTGTTCCTTTCTTGTTTCAAGATAGTAAAGAATATGGTCACAGTTTCCGCAATGAACTGAGAGAAGAGATCCTGACACTCATGGCAAGGGATAAGCACCCGCCAGAGGTAGGCCTGAAACTCACTAGCAGGTATATCCTCCCATAATGAGGTCTTTTAAAGACTAGCTTCCCTGATTTCATCTGCCATTTTGGAGAGTTCTGCCACCCAAACCCATATTTGAGTGATGATACGTCTAAACATATCTTGCCCTTAGCAGAATACTGTTCTTAAAGTTACCCTCTTTACTGTAGTTCAAAGCAAGCAACGTGAAATTAAGTTCTGTCTTCAGCTTGTTGTTTTTTTTGTTTGTTTGTTTGTTTTTTTCTTTTTTTTTTGAGATGGAGTTTCGCTCTTGTTACCCAGGCTGGAGTGCAATGGCGCGATCTCGGCTCACCGCAACCTCCGCCTCCTGGGTTCAGGCAATTCTCCTGCCTCAGCCTCCTGAGTAGCTGGGATTACAGGCACGCGCCACCATGCCCAGCTAATTTTTTTTTTTGTATTTTTAGTAGAGACGGGGTTTCACCATGTTGACCAGGATGGTCTCGATCTCTCGACCTCGTGATCCACCTGCCTCGGCCTCCCAAAGTGCTGGGATTACAAGCTTGAGCCACCGCGCCCGGCCTCAGCTTGCTTTTTTAAAAAAAATCCATCTACAGAAGAAATGCATAGCTGAATTTGAAAGGTGTGGCTAATCAGAATATTTATTCAGGACAACAGGGTCCTTTTTTTTATTAAATTACTTGTGTGATATACACATAACATATTCAAATGGTAAAATGCATTGCTCAAATTTTAAGGGTCCTGTGGTAGTCTCCTGAACTGAAATTCTCATAAAATCAGTTAGGCAGTTCTGCTGACTCCTAAAGCTTCTTAGCTCCAGGTAGCTTTTGCTGACTGTGCTGCTGATATCAAATCTACATATGAAAGCCAACCTGTCAGACAGAATGCTCCGGATTGGCCAGCCGTCTCTCTCAACTGTATAGCTGTCCTCTTTTTAAGGGCTGGGAGAACCCAGGAAGCCTGGTGAGTACAGTACCCCGAGTATACACTTTGAAGCATTTGTATTTGGCTCTAAACATTGACCCATGCTGGTAGAGGTTGTCTCATTTGGTGGTATAACACGTATTTGATGGGAACATGCAAATACCAACCAAAAAGCAAACTTTTGCTTGCAATGTGCATGATGTATTTGAGAGAAGGCCTGATTTTCTCAATCCACAGGCTGAGAATATCTTTCCCTTTCTGCCTTCTGTGTCTGTGGACAAGTAAGTCCCTTAATCTCATACTCCACTTAAATGGACCAAAGATCAAAGAAACGTAGTTTTTGGAAGTGTTCTGGTCATTTGGGTTGTGAAAGTATTTTCAGATGCTTCTGCCATCACACTCTCCAGCTTAAAATGTGGGCTGCGTACTTAAGACTTCTGGAAGCTGGCATTACACACATTAACTAAACCTGGCCTTGACCACAACCCGTTCTTGGTTGGTGCCACTGTGTTCTGGTTATGTTTTTATCAGCACTTCATTCACTTACTAATTTTTAGTGTTTTTGAATGGGAACCTTACGCATATTCATTTTTCCAAAAATGAACAAAGGGATTTGTTGTAGGGGTAGTGACAGATGGTTTTCCTGTATTTTGTGTTGTATATAAATGTGTTCCCAGAGTCACAAGTGGGGGTGCTTGTGCATGGCTCCTTGTACAAGAAAGTAACTTTATTTGAACATCTGATTGTCAGCTATCTCCAGGAAAAGATAATGAAGGCTTGTCTTTGAGGTGCGGCTCACACACATGCCTCTCTAGCAACTATGCTGCAAGTGACAGACATTTGACGTTTGCATTTGGTTGTTAGCTCAGGCAGTTTGGCACACACACTGCCTTAATGTGACCAGGCTGTGATGATTGGCGCAGGGGTACGGACCTCAGCTGATTCATGGGAGCTGAGTGTATGTGTTTCTCCTTTGTCCTGCATGTGGCAGGCTGATGGGGAGCACTTACATGAGACTGTTGCCTCAATCTGAGCCTGCTCTTCATAACAGAATTCTAAGACAGACTGAACCCATGCAGTATTTTAAGAGAGGGAAACAGCGTGGTTCTATTCCATGCCTCTTTTCCAGCTGTGCACAGGATGAATTCTTCTACAAGGGTACAAACACAATTTGAGTATCCCTTTTCCAAAATGCTTGAGACCGGTAATGTATGGGATTTTTAGATTTTGGAAAATTTTTAGATTAGGTATATTCAACCTATATCAGCAAATCTCAACATTGGCAGTATATCAGGCTTCTCTTCGAAAATTGCAGTGTCGATATATGTCGTTTGGGGAGCTGAAGCACCTGAGGTGATTCTCATGTACAGACAGGGTTGGGAGCTAGTAGAGCCCACAGATGTGTGTCTTTGGGAGCTTACAGTATAGTTAAGAAAAGGACATTTAGCCGGGCGCGGTGGCTCAAGCCTGTAATCCCAGCACTTTGGGAGGCTGAGGTGGGTAGATCACGAGGTCAAGAGATCGAGACCATCCTGGTCAACATAGTGAAACCCCGTCTCTACTAAAAATACAAAAGATTAGCTGGGCATGGTGGCAAGTGCCTGTAATCGCAGCTACTCAGGAGGCTGAGGCAGGAGAATTGCCTGAACCCAGGTGGTGGAGGTTGCGGTGAGCCGAGATCGCGCCATTGCACTCCAGCCTGGGTAACAAGAGCGAAACTCCGTCTAAAAAAAAAAAAAAGAGAAAAGAAAAGGACATTCAGTCTCTAAGTTCAGAGGGAAGACAGCTATAGTCATCTGATTGCCTTTTCTAATAGTATTCATTTTCTCCTATCTTGAGCAGGAAAATGTTGGGGCTTTTCAGGAAGCATAATAAGATCCCTAGGTAAGTTGAAATTAACCGGCCCTCCTTGGGTACAGCCTGGAAGTAGTCACATTTGGAATTTCTTCACCAGCCTTAGCCACCACATTTGGGCACTCTTCTATTAGGCAAGCATACTGTCAACTCCCTACCATCCAAGGCATCCCGAGGCAAGCAGTTTTTGTATCTGTGCTCATGGATCACAGTACATTGGGGCTAACTTGAATAGATCATCATGAAGTCACATTGAATCAATGTTGATAATCCCTGTCCCTTTAAAGTTAGACTTAACCCCACTGGAAACAAATAAAAATAAATGTTAGACTTTATGTAATCGTGTCCCTGAAAGTACTATTGGGAATTCTGTTACTGAACTTATATTGGATCTTGCCTATAAGTGTTTTACTGAAGGGTTTGGAGAAAGTTCACATTTTGCCTTTCTTTTACAGAAATGAGTTGCTGAATGAGTTTATGGACAGTGCCAAAGTGTCTAACAGCCCTTCCCAGGCCATTGAGGTGGTAGAGCTGGCAAGTGCCTTCAGCTTACCTATTTGTGAGGGCCTCACCCAGAGAGTAATGACTGACTTTGCAATCAACCAGAAACAAAAGTAAGTGGGTCCTGTATCTTCACCATGAAGGAAAGTTTGTAAAATGGAGCAGACCTTTCATCCATCTGCACATTCAAAATGTTGATCACTTTCTATCCCGTATTTCCTTGCAAAAAGCCAGAATGTATTAATTTCATGATTTCATTTGTTATGCAAGTCAGGAAAGCCTATAGATTTGACTGTTAGAACCTTTTTTGTTCCGAATATAGTTTAATGCAGCTTCAGGGTCCCTTTTTCTGATTTCAAAACTGATAGGCCACAAGTGAGTGTCAGAGACACCAGGAACCCCAGCATCCAACTGAATTACAGTGTGATCCTCTGGTTTCTTTTCTTAACAGGGAAGCCCTAGGCAAGCTAACTGCATTCACCAGTGACCATGATACTGACAGCAGCAGTGACAGTGACAGTGACAGTGACAGTGACACCCGTGAAGGCAAATGAAAGTGGAGATTTAGGAGCAGCAACAGCCTCACCATAGCTACTGGAATTGCACCTGAGAACTGAGATACGCTAATATTTAACATTATTACAAAGAAGACAAGATGCAGATTTGGTGAATTTGTTCTGTGAGGTACAGTCAGTACATGGCTGACTTATTTGCTGCTTAATAACCATTTATTAATGCACCATTAAAGGTTTAGCATTTAAGTAGCAACATTGCCATTTTCAGACACATGGTGAGGTCCGTGGCTCTTGTCATCAGGATAAGCCTGCACACCTGCAGTGTCAGTGAGCCGACCTCACGCTTCCATCGTTGTGCGATTGCCCTCTCCCTGCTGCTGGGCTTCTGCTTTTCTTGGCCTGATGTGATGCTGGTTCTTCAGATATCTTAGAAAGGTGTTCATGCAGTTACATCACAGTTGGTTTTGGGTCAATAGTTTCCCAATTTCAGGATATTTTGATGTCAGAAATAATGCATCTTAGGAATGACAAAACAGGACAGTGGCAGTTTAGGGTGCACGACTGGTAAAATGACTGTAAATAAATGTTGTAATTAATGTACATGTGTGCATTTGTTATTTTAATATAGCCATTGCGAAAGTTTTCTAACTTGAACACCCAGAATGTGCCGTGTCTCCCTCTTTTTCATCTGTAGCTGGCAGCTACTTTAGTGGTTGAAACGAGAGCTAGTGATGACAAAAGGATGTGGAATATCTTCTTGACATCATTGTGTATTGTTGGTTATCAAGTTGGTAACAACTACTTCTAGCAATTCTACCACTATGTCTTAAATGGTCTTGGAAGGCAGTAACTGGAGATTTGCAGCATGCCTGCCTTCATGAGGGCTTCTGCCACTGGCGACTTTGCACACACCTGGCTCCCAGATTTACTTAGGTACCCCATCAGTTGTCCACATGAGCAGCTTCATCTTTATTTACCCTACCAGAGTTAACGATTACGGGATGCTGTAGTCTACTATACTTGTAAATGTGTGTTTCCATCTGTCTGCCATCCTCTTAAGGCCAGGGCCCAGTCATACATCCTTAGAAATGAAAGGATGGTTTGTGTTTTTTCTTAGAATGTCTGGTCTTGAGGGACCTCCCTCCCCTAAGAAAAAAACCAGTACAGTAACTAGCTACTTAAGCATCAATGGGTATCGCTCCACATCAAAGCAGATTTACAGGACAGAGAAGATAAATTAGCCTTCAGTCTTGGTTTACAGCTTCCAAGGAGAACCTGGCCACCTGAAAGGTTAACTTGGTCTCTTCCTGTCTCTGGTTCATCAGCACCTGCAGATGCCCGACTCTTCTTAGCCTTACTATTCAATATAGTCCTTAGATTCATGGTATGCATCTTCCTATCCAGGTGCCAATTCTGAATCCTCATGTTTCTCTGCAGCTAGGAGTGATAGGAGAAAATCCATCTGGGTAGCTGGCCCATGAATTTGTAGTAGACTTTGAAAATGAGTGATTTGTACCTTGGTAATTTTAAGTTTGTGATACAGTTACTCCAAACCCATACTCTGAGCAGTTTGCCTCGAACTAAGAAAAATTAAGGCCTCACAGGATGAGTCTCCATTCTCTGTAAATGTTTACTTTATAATAGTCTTAAGCCTCCACTATCAGTAAAATGTTCTTTTGGCCAGGCGTGGTGACTCACACCTGTAATCCCAGCACTTTGGGGAGGCAGAGGTGGATCACTTAGGTCCAGGAGTTTGAGACCAGCCTGGGCAACATAGTGAGACCCTAGCTCTATAAAAAATAAAAACTTAGCCAGACTGGTGGCATGTACCTGTATCCCAGCTAATCAGGGGATTGCTTGAGCCTGAGAGACGGAGGCTGCATTGAGCTGTGATCGCGCCATTGCACTCCAGCCTGGGCAACAGAGCAAGATCCTCCTGTCTTGGAGAAACCAGTTCAGAAGAGCAAATGGGGCTGGGTGTGGTGGCTCATGCCTGTAATCCCTGCACTTTGGGTGCCAGTGTGGATCACCTGAGTCCAGGAGTTTGAGAACAGCCTGGGTAGCTGGGCATAGTGGCACATGCCTGTAGTCCTAGCTACTCTGGAGACTGAGGTGGGAGGATTGCTTGAGCCTAGGAGGCTGAGGCTGCGGTAGCCATGATTGCACCATTGCATTGCAGCCTGGATGACAGAGCAACCTTTGTCTCTAAGTGGGGGGAAGAGGCAAATGGGATTAAGGATTCCCATGGAATGGGAAGGGGAAAGGCAGTCTTAATGTATGTGGAATAAACTTGCTCAGTGTTGCCTCCATTACATTACTAATGTGTAGAAGTCAGAAACTAGACTTCTAGATTGGTTCAACATTAACATTTGCAGATTTGAGGACTGTCTTAAATTATAGCCATCAAAGTATTGAAGCAAGAGCTTGGACAGCACTCAAAGATTCTACGTGTCTAGAATCAAATCTGGCACCTAGGTGCTTCTTAGTAAATGCTTAATGCCACCAACAGTGCAAACTTCATTGATTTTGAGACCTCAGTCATCTGTTTCTACAAGTGGGGCATATGACCTCTAACTTCAAGAGAAGCACTAAGGTAACCACAGTAAATCAGACCCTCCAGTTTCAGCAATCTCAAAGCAAAAACGAAAAAAACCCTACTTAGCTGTTATATAAACACTATAACAAGCACTAGGCTATTGTACTGTCACTGGTTATATATCCATAGTCTCTAAAATAGGGTCTGCAAACTGCAGGATTTGAAATCAATTTTTGTGGGTGATTTTTTTTTTTTTTTTTGAGATTGAGTCTTGCTCTGTTGTCCAGGCTGGACTCTGCCTCCTGGGTTCAAGCAGTTCTCCTGCCTCAGCATCCCGAGTAGCTGGGACTACAGGCGCCCACCACCAAGCACGGCTAGTTTTTATATTTTTAGTAGAGACAGGGTTTCACCATATTGGCCAGGCTGGTCTCGAACTTTGTGGTCCACCTGCCTCGGTCTCCCAAAGTGCTGTGATTACAAGTCTGAGCCACTGCACCCGGCCATGATTAGAAATTTTTAATGAAATGCATTAGAACATCTAAGTACAATGCAATTTTGTGATAGTTGAGGTGCATTTTTGCATTACAGCATAGATCTGTGCATGTAGATACACACATGAAGTGTAGCAGATCATGATGTAAATTTTCCACTGCTGGTCATGGTCAAAAAGTTTGAAAAATGCTGAAGATATAGCAATTGAGTCACTAGAAGCACAGACGTGTAGGGCAGGTTTTATAGAACCATTTAGATTCAACATTAATGGTAGAGTGGCATTTTACCCAAAAAAAAAAAAAAAAAATGCATATTTGATTTGGGTGCTGTAAGGCAGTGTGCTAGGTCATGGGATAATCAGATTACACAAAATCTAGGCAGTGAACACATCTTCAGCCTGGCCCAGGAAATAGCCTATGAAAAAATGCTGTCCAGGCCAGGCACAGTGGCTCAACGCCTGTAATCCTAGCACTTTGGGAGGCTGAGGCCGGAGGATCACTTGAGTTAAAGACCTGCCAGAGCAACATAATGAGAACCCATCTCAAAAAAAAATGCTGTCCACCTGTGGGCTTTCAGGATTCAGGATTGCTGAGGATCAAGCCCAAGAACCTTTTTCATAGCTCTGTGATGTAAGATGCTTGAAAACTAAGAATGTCCAAGAGGAGTAAAGATCATGACAAAATTTACTCCCAGGACAATTTTAAATTCTGCCACAAATATCCATGGTGTCTGTTCCCCAACAGTGGCCCCTTCACAGGCTCTTGTCTTAACAACCCCTGCAGAAGCCCTTCAACAAAACAGGCTAGTGAAACCTCCTCACATGGGTAAGAGTTGTAGTGGGCAGGTGACCCTCCTCCCGGCCCCCAGCCTTTGCTTCCTCAAGCTCCCTGCCAACCTCGGGGCCCACAGATACATCAATAGGAAGGAAACCAGGGAAGCACAGACCTATAGTGTACAGTGGGGGTGTAGTGACTGCTGGACCTGATGAAGAGAATATGCCTCACATTTAATAAGCCTTTTTATTTCCCTTCTGTATTAAATGATCTGTTCTGCACTGAGCCAAGCAAGTTAGTTTTAAAACTGGTGGCACAACTCATTTGGGGCTTGGAGACTGCTTTTATCCAGAACCTGTTAAGAGAGCAGGGGATTTAAATTAATACAAAGGAATACAAAGGTAGTGTGCCTTAAAAGACTAAAGTTACATTTTAGTTTGTTACATTATTGATTTTGAAATTAAACAACATGAAAGCAGAGTTTTAAATTAGGACACATGAATTTTAAAGTGAACACTGTCCTATATCAATGAGGAGGGAGGCAATGAGGTAATTTCAGGCTAAAACAGATTGAGGATGAAAGCAACACCGAAGTAATGATTTGGCTTTTTCTGATTTTTGCTGTGGCAATGGCAGTGGTGTGACTTTTCACTTGCAGTTTAAATGCAAGGCTGAAGTGAAGCTGACCTGCCGTAATGGCTCAGGGCTATATAAACTTAGCCCTTGGGATTCCATCTCCTGGAAGTAGCACTGAGAACCCAAGAAGAGGGTCCACTGCTTTTTGCAAATGGTTACTGAGTTACATCTCAGGAAGATTTTTACTAAGCACAAGGAAGGAAAATAAAGGCATAGACAAGTAGGGACTCCTTTTCAATAGCATCTTAGTTCCTAATAAGCAACTGGGGGGTGGAGGTAGGTGTGTTGGCTGGTAAAGGAACTAAGATTCAGAAGCCTGTAATCTTCATTATTTTGATCGACAGGCCAAAATAAACCACTCAAGGCCGGTAGCAGTGGCTCATGCCTATAATCCCAGCACTTTGGGACGCCAACGTGGGCAGATCACAAGGTCAGGAACTCAAGACCAGCCTGGCCAACATAGTGAAACCCTGTCTCTACTGAAAATACAAAAAAATTAGCTGGGTGTGGTGGTGGGCGCCTGTAATCCCAGCTACTCGGGAGGCAGGAGAATCACTTGCACCTGGGAGGTGGAAGTTGTAGTAAACTGAGATTGTACCATTCCACTCCAGGCTGGGTGACAGTGTAAGATTCCGTCTCTAGATAAATAATAAACCACTCAGTATTGCTTACTTCTTTTACGTTCAGATAATCACATCTGAAGGAAGTTATTTTAGGGCTCCAAGATTTTCTTATAATCTATAATATTTTACGTATCTCATACAAGTAGAATAGAAATATGACAAATAGGGAAGTTCAGCTTTACAAGCTAATGTATTTTGCAATTCTGTGCCACTCCAAAGGGGAAGACTGAATTTAGAACAGTCCCATTATCTCCTAATAAAAACACAGTATCCCCCAGGTAGGTGCCCAGAGTGCCTCTGCCTTTGAGATTAAGGACATTAATCTCAGGAACACAAAGTATGTGTTCCAATCAGAAACTAGATCTATTTTGTTAAGTAAATCCACTTAGGAGGGAACATAAGGAATATTAACATGAACACAAGCCAAAGGCAGACCAATATATTCCCAAATCAAAGGACAAGGCCAGTGCCATAGAGACACTTGAATGCAATTATCCAAATACCACAGCTGGAATATACCTATAGATACATAAAACAGAACCTGCCCCCTTTGGGATTGCAGATGTATTGCTCAGATAAAAGTGCCTCCTCAATAATTTCTTTGTGAACACATAATCCCCAACAAAAAGTTGTAATTTTGAAGGTAGTTGACAATATTTTTAATGCAGAGATGGTGGTCTTCATGGAGTAAAAACTTATAAGAATTTGTGGCCAGGTGCGGTGGCTCACACCTGTAATCCTAGCACTTTGGGAGGCCGAGGCAGGCAGATCATGAGGTCAAGCGATCAAGACCATCCTGGCCAACATGGTGAAAACCCATCTCTACTAAATAGAAAAATTAGCTGGGGGTCATGGCATGGACATGTAGTCCCAGCTACTTGGGAGGCTGAGGCAGGAGAATCACTTGAACCTGGGAGGCGGAGGTTGCAGTGAGCTGAGATTGCGCCACTGCACTCTCGCCTGGCAACAGAGCGAGAGTCTGTCTCCAAAAAAAAAAAAAAAGTAAGACTTTGTTAGTGTTTATGCAATATGACAATTGTACTCATCTTTAAAAAGATGAACTGAGAAAGTTATCTGGGTTTTATAGCAAATCTAAATAAAATACACAACAAAACTATTTAATCTCTTCATTAAGATTCCAGGCTCCCTGTCCCCACTTTGAAGAGATTCCCAGCCCAGGTACTACTAGAAAGAACTAATGTCTATTACCAGTGTTTTAGAACTGTGGGCTTTGACCAATATAGGCTGCCAAATTAACTTGTGGGTACAGACCAACATTTTTAAAAGGCATTGGAATGACAGATCCCCAATTATAAATACATTGGCATTTTGGCCTGTATATTCCTCTTTGAGACTGAGCAGTAGGAAACAATTCACCAAAACCTTCGAAGGCAAAAAGCAGGCTCTGGACTTCTGGTAATGCAATTCAGAGGCTGGAAACTGCGTACCAGAAGTTCCTACTTCTGCTGTTGTCTCTGAAGGAAATTTTCTGTACATACAACTAGAAATGTACTTTTTGTTTTGTTTTGAGGCGGAGTTTTGCTCTTGTGGCCCAGGCTGGAGTGCAATGGCATGATCTTGGATCACCGCAACCTCCACCTCCCAGGTTCAAGTGATTTTCCTACCTCAGCCTCCTGAGTAGCTGAGATTACAGGCATGTGCCACCACACCCGGCTAATTTTGTATTTTTAGTAGAGATGCGGTTTCTCCACGTTGGCCCGGCCGGTCTCAAACTCCCGACCTCAAGTGATCTGCCCACCTCGGCCTCCCAGAGTGCTGGGATTACAGGCATGAGCCACCATGCCCAGCCAGAAATATACTTTTTGAAAAGGGATAAGGTACTCAGTTTTCATCTTGTTGTTTTATTCAGTTTGCTCGGAGGGCAAAATCAACAGTAGTAGAGATCACAAACATTATTTTGATTGGCTTCACAAGCCTGATCAGTAAAACCTGAAAAACAGAAAATGTTACACAAGTTGCAAAGAAAGCACTCCTGGAGTTCACTGACATGATAGCAAGTGGAAATAATATAAATGCAACAGGTGTTAACATTTAGAACAGTACTTGTAAACCTGCTCCTTTCTAGACAATTCTGGGACCTTTGTTGCAAACCCTTCATCTATCACTGCTGATTTCCTTTGACATGAAATATGACTTTACGAAAATCTTCCTAGACCTTACTCTGGCTGCACTTGCGTGGTTCCTATCCCTACAGCGCTGGCATATGCTGTCAGGATTTCCACTATCTGCTTAGTTTCTAGGGTCATTCGGGCTTCCTTCAGCCAGTCCTGCGCCACTCGTCTGGATTCCCCCTTCAGCTGATTGACAAACTTTGCTGCTAGCTCCAGATCACCATGCTCAATGCAATAGGAGGCATATGACAGTAATTTAAATGTGTTTATATCCTCAGGGCAGAGCTCCGGGGGCGGCTTCAGTTGCTGAGGTGGGAATAGCAGCAGGGACTGCAGGTAGGAGAGGAAGTACTGGTACAAGCTATTCCTGGTTTCATCTATCATTGCTACCCTTCGGGCCAGTTTTTGAACAGCATAGAAACGGGCTCTAAGGGTCTCTTCACTGTACACCCCACGAGTCAGGGACTCTGGAGGGATAGCTGCGGTTAAAGCTTGGGTAAATTCATTATCAGAACAGTTGGCTTTGATGGCCTCAACTGCACTACCCAGTGGGACAGTGGGCGTTTCTGCAGATGAGGTCTTCATGCTGTACTTTAATGCTTCCACTGAAAGCCAGAGTTGGTGGGCTTTTCTGGCTTCCTCTTCAGCAACTGCATGACCTACAAAGAAAAAAAGGCAAAGGCAAACATTTTTCTCTGCATCTGATGACATATATCCAAAGAACTGATGCACATTCAACAAGCTACATCTACACATGTAGAAGATGAGGCCAGAAAAGAGCTCATCCTCACCACTTATTTCTGGTATATTTTCCTAGCTGGCCTCTTCATATCAGGCAGTAAGGTATGACATGATTTGCTTGAGTGCAGTGGTGCGATCTCGGCTCACTGTAACCTGTGCCTCCCAGGTTCAAGTGATTCTTCTGCCTCAGCCTCGCAAGTAGCTGGAACTACAGGCATATGCCACCACACCCGGCTAATTTTTGTATTTTTAGTAGAGATGGGGTTTCACCATATTGGTCAGGCTGGTCTTGAACTCCTGATCTTGTGATCCACCTGCCTAGGTCTCCCAAAGTGCTAGGATTATAGGTGTGAGCCACTGCTCCTGGCCAGCATGACATGATTTTACGGGGACTTGTTTTCACTAAAGTCCTGGAGAAAACAGGGAGGATGTATGTGCACAAGCACAACTAAGTCTCCCTTCTCTCTTCCTGTGACACTCAGGACAATGCTAGGTCAAAGAGTACACAGAAGTCAATCACATCTGCATGATATCTAATCCACATATTTTTACCTTTAATAGTTGAGAAAGAAACATTATTTAAATTAGGCTAAGACTTTTGCTAAGGGTATCAGATATTTTCTGCAAAGAAATGGGAGACTTAAGGACCAGGTACAATGGCTCAAGCCTGTAATCCCAGCACTTTAGGAGGCCAAGGTGGGTGGATCACTTGTGGGCAGGAGTTTAAGACTAGCCTGTCCAACATGGTAAAACGCTGTGTTTACTAAAAATACAAAACCTAGCCAGGTGCGGTGGCGTGCACTGCTTGAACCTGGGAGGCAGGGGCTGTAGTAAGTTGAGATCACGCTACTGCACTCCAGCCTAGGTGACAGAGGGAAAAAAAAGGCAGGGGGTTCGGGGGAGAGACTTCAAATGAACTTAACAGACTACTGGATCTTGAAATTCCATGAGTACTGAGTTTATTTTTATTGTTATGTGACCAAAAAAAAAAAAAAAAATTCTATAACAGCCTTAAAAAAACCATTTTATTGGCCGGGCACGGTGGCTCAAGCCTGTAATCCCAGCACTTTGGGAGGCCGAGGCGGGTGGATCACGAGGTCGAGAGATCGAGACCATCCTGGTCAACATGGTGAAACCCCATCTCTACTAAAAATACAAAAAATTAGCTGGGCATGGTGGCGTGTGCCTGTAATCCCAGCTACTCAGGAGGCTGAGGCAGGAGAATTGCCTGAACCCAGGAGGCGGAGGTTGCGGTGAGCCGAGATCGCGCCATTGCACTCCAGCCTGAGTAACAAGAGCGAAACTCCGTCTCAAAAAAAAACAAAAAAAAAAAAAAAAAAAAACACCATTTTATTAATACCCTCATCGTCAGGACACTTCTCTTGCAATGTTGCACATGGAGGCCTCCGCATACATACTGTCCATTAGGTAGGTAGATCTGGCAAATCACCACGTCCAGATAACCCACCAAGCCTGTGGAAGGCAAGCATGGGACCATACTGACCCCTAGCTCTTACCACCAGGCACATGAGACAAAGCCAAAGGGAGCTGGGTAAATAGCCTTATAAATGGTGATTTTGTGTCTGTCACACAAAGTATAAAATTTCTAGTTATACAGATTTTGCCATTACTTTTAATGGCAATAACTGCAAGTAAGTAGAGTGACTAGTATTTTTATGTCCTGATGTCAATATATGTATCCCATTATCCTTATAAAATTATTTTAATAAATTAGACCAAGGAAAATTATCTGTGAGATAACATGGCATATGCTCACTCTGAACAGCCTGTTCAATTCCTCTGAGTCTGGCATAGGCAGTGTTTATATCCAGAGTAAAGTTGTCAACTTGCTCTTGACTGAGACGACGAAACTGTAATTCTTGTTCAGAGAGTTGCTCAGATAGGTTCTGAAATAAAACACAAATAGTTGCAGAAAAAAGTGATACTCAATGCATGTCATGTAACTATTAATCTTCCAGCAACTACCTGATGAAGCAAAGAGAGCCTTACAGTTGTCATGAAACTCCCACATTACGTGTAAACAAAGTTTCAAAAATGTCTTGACTCATATGTGATATATATAATTCCGTACAAATCTACTGATAGAACTTGTATTAGAGGAAGCATACCAAGAGAAGAGAGAAGGCTGTTAAAGACTTTTATTTTAGAGACAGAATCTCGCTCTGTCAACTAGGCTGGAGTGCAGTGGCATGACCTCAGCTCTGCAACCTCCACCTCCCAGATGCAAAGGATTCTCATGCCTCAGCCTCCGGAGCAACTGGGATTACAGGCATGTGCCACCATGCCCAGCTAATTTTGCATTTTTAATAGAGTTGGGGTATTGCCATGTTGGTCAGGCTGGTTGAACTCAGCCTCAAGCGATCCACCCACCTTGGCCTCCCGAATTGCTGGGATTATAGGTGTGAGCCACTGTACCCAGCCACAAATTGTCAACTTTAGAAAGTAAATTAGCTGTACTGCAAACCTAAACATAACTAATTAGATAAAATTATATTCCAATATCTTTTAAGAGCTTACATATTAATTTTTCTCAAAAAAAAAATCCATCAAATAGAATTTAAAATACCTTTTCATATTGACATACATTTCGATTCTCTGGAAGATTTTACTAAAGTAAACCTCAATATGTTCTTGCAAGACAAAGTAACAAGTTAATATTATTGTAAATGATTTCTTGAATAGCAACTATGATTAAAGGTATCCTGATAATTTGCTGGGATTTCAAAACTCAACTTCTCTGGGAAGTTACCTCACTTACAGAAATTTAAGCGCTATCATATCATCTACAGATCCTATACCATCTATAGTATGTCAAATATTACTGTCTGCATTCCTGAAATCCCCTTTACCAACTCTCCTTAAAGCTCTGAAGATTCCAGATGACTAGAATATATATATTAGAAACACATCTGATCATGAACACACAGGTACACCATTATGTAAAAATAAGCAATTCTGTAGACATACAAAAGCCCCACTCCACAAGGCTAGAATTGGATATCGTTCCCCATGCTTCGGCATCTTCAGAGTACATTAAAAAGAAAAGAGAGTCTGTTAATCCTGTCAGGAAGAGGGGTGTGGCTGAAGGGAGTCCAGGCTTTACCACAGGTCCTCACCTGCTCAAATTCATACTTCAGTTCTTGTTCTTGTACTCTAAGGACATCTCGCAAGTGATCAGTGTGGGCAGCTGCCTGTCGGCGAAGCTGAGTTCTCATTTCATTCTCCATGGCATCTCTGACTTCCTCTATCTGTGAAACCAAACAACAATTATTAGTTTCCAATTCTCCACATATACTTTCAGGAAAACAAAAAGACCACTATCAACTATGACAACAGCAGCTTCCATATCCCAAACCCTCTAATGTGCCAGGCATGTGGACACTTCTTATATGAAACAGAAAGCTGAATACTGGAGAGTGACTCCAACAAAATCACACAGCTGTGGCAAAAAACAGATTCCAAGGTCCAAAGTCAGTCTCGGTCTCTCTCTCTCTCTCTGTGTCTCTCCCTCTCTCTCTCTCTCTCTCTCTCTCTCTCTCTCTCTCTCTCTCTGTCTGTCTCTCTCTCTCTCTCCCCCCACCTCCTCCCCACCCAAACCTGTGTTTTTTCCCACATCATCAGGCTGCCTCTCATATAAAACACTGTCATTTCCTGAATCACATGCTCCTTTGAGAAAGAACTAAATCCAGGATATGAAGAAAAGTTAACTATACAGTTGGGATCAAGCGTAGCTTTACTACGACCATCTGTGTGACCTTGGGGAAATGATTTATCTTCTCAAATCTCCACATTCTCATTTGTGAGGAATAATGCCTACTTTGAAGAATCATTAAGAAAATTAGTAAGTATCTGGTAGTTATTGAACATAGTTTCTTCTAAACAAAGAAAACTGCTTATTTTTAAATGAATTTAAATTCAACTTGGGCCAAATAAAACAAAACATATACCTTGCCTAACAATAGTCATAGGTCACTTTTCACTTTACAAATTACTTAACACTAATTACCTGAAAGTCAGAAGTTATTTTTTCTAAGTAACAATATAATGAATCAATGAATCCATTCAGTCAGTGCATAAGTATTTACGAAATGCCAGTCCTGTGGGCCAGGCAGTGCCTACTATTTGTATGGATCCAACCGTGATTAGGGCAGATGAAACTGCTCTCACACAGTGTATATGTCAGTGGAGGAAGCAGACAGTAAACAAACAAAAGGGACATCTCAGATTGTGACATATATTTCTACCTACCTATGAATTCGAGCCAGCAAGGACCTGCTATAAAGCATCAACACCCTTCAACCTCCTTTTCCCCAACCTTACATAACAGGAATACAGAGACTCTGCTTTGGAGTAAAGGGATAGGAAATCTCAGCCTTGCTAAGAAGGTGACAGCTAAGCTTACAACTTAAGCTTAAAGCTTACAGTTTAAAGAGAGAAGACAGAACAACGTACTAGGCAGAGCAAACATAAATGTCCTAATATAAAAGATACAGTCAAAGCACAGACAAAAATATAACAGTGTGCCTAAAGCAGTGAAATGGCTTATGGTATGCAGCAATCAAGAAGCCTTTTGGGTACTGGTTCAGAATTTGGAATTATATTAAATGAAAAGGAGGATTTCAAGCCATGTAGTGTCTGATTTGACTGTGTTTTATTTGCTCGTGTAAATAGACACAGAAAGAAGGATATGAAGAAAGGGGAAATTGATCGGGCATGGTGGCTCGCACCTGTAATCCCAGCACTTTGGGAGGCTAAGGTAGGCGGATCGCTAGAGGTCAGGAGTTCACGACCAGGCTGGCCAACATGGCAAAAGCCCATCTCTACTAAAAATACAAAAATTAGTCACGAGAGGTGGCATGCACATGTAATTCTAGCTACCTGCAAGGCTGAGAGGCATGAGAATCACTTGAACCTGGGAGGCAGAGGTTGTAATGAGCCAAGATTGCACTACTGCACTCTAGCCTAGACCACAGAGAGAGACTGTTTCAAATAAAAAAGTAAACAGTGGAAACTGTTAAGATGACAGCTTGAGGTAAGGTGGTAGGAGTAATGGAGTGGACAGATTTGGAATTCAGTTGGACGCAGAACTTGTAGGATCTGAGGAGGGACTGGATATGAGTTGACAGAGAAACAACGAAGCATAATTCACGCTTGAATAACCTGAGTAAGTTGTTCAACTCAGTTTATTTAGAGAGAAACAAGCTGAGGGGCTGGAAGACAGGCTGGAGAGAATAAAGAAATCTGTTTTGGGCCAGGCGCAGTGGCTCGCGCCTATAATCCCAGCACTTTGGGAGGCCGAGGCGGGTGGATCACGAGGTCAAGAGATCGAGACCATCCTGGTCAACATGGTGAAATCCCATCTCTACTAAAAATACAAAAAATTAGCTGGGCATGGTGGCGCGTGCCTGTAATCCCAGCTACTCAGGAGGTTGAGGCAGGAGAATTGCTTGAACCCAGGAGGCAGAGGTTGCAGTGAGCCGAGATCGCGTCACTGCACTCCAGCCTGGGCAACAAGAGCGAAACTCCGTCTCAAAAAAAAAAAAAGAAATCTGTTTTGAACACGATGAGCATGAAATGACTACTGAAAATCCGGCTGGAGATACCAGGTAGGCTGCAGGATAGGAACCTGAAGCTAAGGCAGAGGTCAGAGCTAGAGATAGAAAGTTATTAGATATAGATGGTATTTAAACTTCCAAGCCACAGAACTTGACAAGAACACTTAGAGACAGTTTAGATGAAGAAAAGATTTCAGAACTAATGTCAGGTATGCCACTATTTGAGAGGCTGAGCAGAAATGGAGGTTAAGGAGTGGCCAACAAGGTAGGATAAAGGCCAGAAGAATATGGTATCTGGCAGCCTAGGGAAGAAAGAGTTTCAAGAAGGAGAGAGGCCGGGCGCGGTGGCTCAAGCCTGTAATCCCAGCACTTTGGGAGGCCGAGGCGGGTGGATCACGAGGTCAAGAGATCAAGACCATCCTGGTCAGCAAGGTGAAACCTCGTCTCTACTAAAAATACAAAAAGTTAGCTGGGCATGGTGGTGTGTGCCTGTAATCCCAGTTACTCAGGAGGCTGAGACAGGAGAATTGCCTGAACCCAGGAGGCGGAGGTTGCGGTGAGCCGAGATCGCGCCATTGCACTCCAGCCTGGGTAACAAGAGCGAAACTCCGCCTCAAAAAAAAAAAAAAAAAAAAGGAGAGAGCAGGAGAGCAGTCAGTAGGACTGCTGAGAAGACACAAAGATGGGATGAGTAGTTGGGTTCCCAAATCAGCCTATGGACACCTATTTAATACATTGTGTGCCCAGATAGAGGGCTAAAGAAGCTATTTCATCTGTGTGGTTTTTTTTTTTTTTTTTTTTTTTGAGACGTAGTTTCGCTCTTGTTACCCAGGCTGGAGTGCAATGGCACAATCTCGGCTCAACGCAACCTCCGCCTCCTGGTTTCAGGCAATTCTCCTGCCTCAGCCTCCTGAGTAGCTGGGATTACAGGACCACGCCACCATGCCCAGCTAATTTTTTGTATTTTTAGTAGAGACGGGGTTTCACCATGTTGACCAGGATGGTCTTGATCTCTTGACCTCGTGATCCACCCGCCTCGGCCTCCCAAAGTGCTGGGATTACAGGCTTGAGCCACTGCGCCCGGCCCTCATCTGTTTTTTAACCACCAACCACTTAACAACACAAGCAGAGAAAAATAAATTCAGATGCCAACAAAGATTCCTTCAGCACTGCTTTAAGGGACAGAGGCTCAGGTCCACTGGAAATATGAACTAGATAATCCTGGATGCCAGTAGCCTATGACTTTCTTATACTTCTCCATCTGCTCAACATAAAGGAACTCTACTAGATCACTGCTTTCCTAGAAGTTCTGATTAGGAGAATGAGGGCCTAAGCTCCATTCTAAAGGTCAGCTGGCATGACTTATAGTCAATATCCTAGAGTTAATGACTGTATTTTTTTTTTTTTTTTTTGAGATGGAGTCTCACTCTACCGCCCAAGCTGGAGTGCAGTAGCACCATCTTGGTTCACTGCAATCTCTGCCTCCCAGGTTCAAGGGATTCTCCTGCCTCAGCCTCCTGAGTAGCTGAGATTATAGGCATGTGCCACCACGCCGGCTAATTTTTGTATTTTTAGAAGAAATGAGGTTTCACCATATTGGCCAGGCTGGTCTCAAACTCCTGACCTTGTGATCCGCCAGCCTAGGCCTCCCAAAGTGCTGGGGATTACAGGTGTGAACCATTGCACCCGGCTGAGCCAGTATTATTTCTAGAACTAAACAATCAAGTTAGAGTCACTTTAAATGTCAGGCAACAATTCTCATTTATTTTACCTTTTTTTCTTGTTCAGCCTGTATTTCACTTCTGTGATGTTCTAATGCTTTTGCTACTGCAGAATCAAATGCCCGCTTTTCTTCCAGCTTTTGTTTCTCCAAGGCTACTGTGATGTGCTGCTTTTCTGTGGCCTTCTGTTCTGCTAGCTCTCTGTTCAGCTGATCAATGCGACGATGTGCATGAGCAATCAGGGAGTTTAGATCATCAGTAGAGAGCTTGTCAGCTAAGCAAAAGAGCACGTTAAAAAGTTAATGATTTCACTAAAATTATACTTCATTACAAGGTAATCTGCTTCAATTTACTGTAATTTAACAGCAGTAAACAAAAGTAAAATGTAACTAACATAAAAAGACATTTCAATTTTCCAGTTCAAACAGAAATTGGCTAGCACCCAATAAGGTATTTTCAACCCCTGCCAAAATTTAAGTAGGCCTTCAAATAATCAGTTCTTTTCCAGGAACTCTCTTTTAATCTGAACTAATTATAAATAAGCTTTCTAATCTACTGTAACTTTGCCTGTAAAGACAAAACTTAAATATACAATCACTTCTATATTTTCTTTCAGGCATAACTATGATTAGTTAAAACAAGCATCTAATTGAAGATTCTTTTCTGCTAAAACTAAAAATCAAATTCAAGTTTTCTCAGACTTTTGCTTAATAAGTTTTTTTTCCCTTTTCTGAAACACATATGACCTAGGATAGTGAGCTGCAGCAACCACAGCTGTCCATCAGAATTATCGCAAAGCTTTTAAAATACACCCAAAGATTCTCATCTAGGCTTAAACAAATGTCTGTTTTTCTAATAAATCTCAATCCAAAAGTGTTCCAACATATACACAGATTAAGAATTATGGCTCTGGCCAGGTGTGGTGGCTCATGCCTGTAATTCCAGCACTTTGCGAGGCAGAGGCAAGAGGATCATCTGAGATCAGGAGTTCAAGACCAGCCTGGCCAACACTGGTGAAACCCCATCTCTACTAAAAATGTAAAAATTCGCTGGGCATGGTGGTGGGCACCTGTAATCCCCGCTATTCGGGAGGCTGAGGTAGGAGAATTGCTTAAATCCAGGAGACAGAGGTTGCAGTAAGCAGAGATCACTCCACTGCATTCCAGCCTGGGTGACAAAGTAAGACTCCATCTCAAAAAAAAAAAAAAAAAAAAAAAAAAAAAAAGAAAGAAAAATTATGGCTATGGCTCCATCAGCTGGATGCAGCAGCCGATGCCAATAATCCCAGCACTTTGAGAGGCCAAGACAGGCGAATCATGTTAGGCCAGGAGTTTAAGACCAGCCTGGCCATCATGGTGAAACCCCTTCTCTACTAAAAATACAAAAATTAGCTAGGCATGGGGACACATGCCTATAATCCCAGCTACTCAGGAGGCCGAGGCACAAGAATCGCTTGAACCTGGGAGGTGGAGATTGCAGTGAACTGAAATTGTGCCATTGCACTCCAGCCTGGTGACAGAGCAAGACCCTGTCTCAAAAAAAAAAAAAAAAAATTATGGCTCCATTGCTTCTTGGTCTTTGGCTGAGATGAAGAATTATGGCTCCAACAGCAAAATATAGAATGTAGGAAATTCTATATGATTAATGACTCAATTTCTTAAAAAATACATTGAAGAGCAAAAAACAAAAAGGGGCAAGAGATTTACTGACTAAACTCGACATATGATTTGAATAAAAAACTGTAAAACCTCATTCTATGAAACCACAGGGGATATTTCAACACTGAATGGACATTTGGTGACTACAGAGAATTGTTACTAAGTTTTAGGTATAATAACAGTATGGTGATTATGTTTTTAAAACATACTGAAAGTATTTACAAGTAAAAGAACATGATATTTGAGTCTGCTTCTATATAAGCTAAGGCAGAGTCGGAGCAGATGAGACAAAACTGGCCATGTGCTGATGACTATGGTCCTGGAAGTTCTTTAGTTTTCTTCTTACTTTTTAATGTTTGAAATTCTCTAATCAGTTAAATTCATTTTTTACACACACACACACACACACACACACACACACACACACACTTCACATCTATAGGATTCAAATCACTTGATGAAACATTTTCGTTCCTGAGACCATATGGATGCCAAAAATATCCAATTCAGATTTATCATGTGACATAATTCTACTTTATATCTATCTAGAATATTTTGCGTAAGAATCATAGGCACAACAAAAAGACACTAGTCTTTTAAAATTCAAAACAAAAGACTTTAAACATGAAATATACATTAACACTCACCTAGGTCAGAAACACCTACAAAGGAAAAAGAAAAACGGTTTGAAAAAAAAGGATGCACATACATTATTGATCATTAAACAGAAATATCTAAAAGGAAACAGAAGGATTCGGAGACTAGTACCAGGAAAAGCTATTTTAATACTGGAAAGTGAAATGATAGAGCTATTTCCTAAAATTTAAAGGAATTGTAAAACAAGACAAATCAAGGTAAATAACATTTTAGAAAATAAGAGAATCATTCATATTAAATGTGATTTTGGTTTTAAAGAACTTATCTCTGTTTCACAGTAATCAACTTAATATGTGTGTGTGTGTGTGTGTGTGTGTGTGTGTGTGTGTGTGTTTGAGACAGTCTGCCTCTGTCGCCCAGCCTGGAGTGCAATGGCTCAATCTCAGCTCACTGCAACCTCCACCTACTAGGCTCAAGTAATCCTCCCACCTCAGCCTCCCAAGTAGTTTGGACCAGAGGTGTGTGCCACCATACCCAGCTAATTTTTGTATTGTTTTATAGAGATGGGGTTTTGCCATGTTGCCCAGGCTGGTCTCAAATTCCCAGGCTCAAGCGATCCACCTGCCTCAGCCTCCCAAAGTGCTGGGATTACAGGAACAAGCCACTGTGCCCAGCAACTTAAACATTTTTTCTTCTTTTTATTTTTTTGAGACTGTCTCGCTCTGTTGCCCAGGCTAGAGTGCAGTGGTGCAATTTAGGCTCACTGCAACTTCTGCCTCCTGGGCTCAAGCGATTCTCCTGCCTCAGCCTTCTGAGTAGCTGGGACTACAGGTGCCTACCACCATGCATAGCTAATTTTTGTATTTTTAGTGGAGACGGGTTTCACCATGTTGGCCAGGCTGGTCTTGAACTCCTTACCTCAAATGATCCACCTGGCTCAGCCACCTAAAGTGCTGGGATTATAGGTGTGAGCCACCGCACCTGGCCTCAACTTAAAGATTTCATAGAAACTATAATTGTCTTTTATCTCTCCCATTTTCATTAGTTCACAGAGTATTTTACTAAATCATAGTTTTGACTCTCTGTTCTCAGTACCAGTCCTCTTTCAACATTTCAAATACTTAATAAATTCATTTTTTCTTTGGAAATTTTAAAACAGTGAATTCATACTAAATTTTCATTTAATCTGTGCAAATTAAACAAAGAACTACAATGGCCTGATTTGACAGTAAGAGGAAAAAATGGCATTCTACATAATTTGAATGATGTCCCCCCCCCACCCCCCATGATCACAAGTACCAACAAAAGTGTGACCATGTGACAGGAGAGGGGGACTATAGCCAGTCTCAGCTACTGCCTCCCAGGATGAGGTACTCAACACCCTGGTCAGCACTGTCTGACCTTCTTTTTTTTTTTTGAGTCAGAGTCTTGCTCTGTTGCCCAGGCTGGAGTGTAGTGGCATGATCTCCACTTACTGTAACCTCCACTTTCCAGGTTCAAGTGATTCTCTTGCCTTGGCCTCCTGAATAGCTGGGACTACAGATGTGTACCACCATGCTTGACTAATTTTTGCATTTTTAGTAGAGACAGGGTTTCACCATATTGGCCAGGCTGGTCTTGAACTCCTAACCTCAGGTGATCCATTCGCCTCAGCCTCCCAAAGTGCTGGGATTATAGACATGAGCCACTGCACCCAGCCAGTCCTGACCTTCTTAATAACCTTTGGATACAACAAGCCCAAAGACAGGTATTTTTCATCCAAGGGGGTCTAAACATCAACCAACTAAACATCACTCCCTCCCGCACTATCAATCTCATATAAAAATAAATTTTTCTCCTCATTATAGTTACATCATTCCTCTTCTCAAAAGGCCAAAAGGGAATCCCATGCTGCTGATACAAATCATTCAGGCAGGGAACAGTGAGGCTAGTGGGGGAGAAAGAAATCCCAGCCCTACCCCAACCTTGCGCAAATTACTTTTCTGCCCCAGTTTTCTCATTTAAATAATTGGGTTAACAAAATTTATCTTTCAAGGCTGAAAGATCAATTAATACATGTGAAGTGCTTAGAACTCAATGCCTAGTACAAAATAATGCTCAATACCACTAGGTAGTATTACATTTGGAAACTTGCTCAGCTACAGATAACACAGAAAGAGTACTGGACAACACCAGGACATTTGTCCTTTGGGGAAATAATTAAGAGCAATCCCAGAACTTAAAGTATAATTAAAAAAAAAAAAATACTAAGAGCAAAATGCCTCATTAGACAAACTGGCACTAACAAATTTGGTTTAGATCTTAGTGTGTTCTGATTTCAGAAGTGAGGACATCCACCAAGGGCTGGGATAATCACGGAATAATGACTATCTCCAGAAATAAGCAAGAAATCGGTAATGGGGTTGTCCCTGAGGAGGAAAACCACGTAAGTGGGAAGGAAACCTCAAATGCCAATTGAATCTTTCAAATTTTGTACTGTGAATATGTACTCTATTTTATAAATTAGCAAACATTTAAATGGAGGTCACTCAAATAAGAAACAATTCAGAGATTGCTCCACAATGGACTCTCACTTTCTACATGACACCTTTCTTTAGCACAGGTTTCTCAACCTTGGTGTTACTGACCTTCTGGTCCAGACAGTTCTCTGCTGTGAGGGGCTATTCTGTGTACTACAGTATGTTTAGCAGCACGTCTGGCCTCCACCCACTAAATACCAGTAGCTCCCTCCAGTTGTGGCAAACAAAAATGTCTCCCAGCATTGCCAAATATCCAGGGAGGGACAAAATGCCCTCAGTTGAGAAACAGTTTAATAGTTTAATGTTTTGCTATAGTTGGCCGGATGCAGAGGCTAAGGTGGGCGGATCATTTGAGGTCAGGAGTTTGAGACCAACCTGACCAACATGATGAAACACCAGCTCTACTAAAAATATAAAAAAATTAGCCAGGTGTGGTGACACAAGCTTATAATTCCAGCTACTAGGGAGACTGAGGCAAGAGAATTGCTTGAACCTAGGAGGCAGAGGTTGCAGTGAGCCAAGATCGTGCCACTGCACTCCAGCCTGGCGACAGAGTGAGATGTCTTTTAAAAAATATTAAAAACATCAGAGCTGACTTGGAAAAATTAGTAGAATTTAGTCTACTGGGAAGACCAAAGACAGATAGAATGCAAATTCTTAGGGCTAATGCTTGTAAGTAACTCTCCACAAATAAAATTTGTCCTGCCCTGTCAATCTAATTTCATTTTATTTGAGCTAGTGGAGACTCCCTACTACCTACCATGTCAAGTTTATGCCAAGGAGCTTACATCTACCTAATGCAGAGACAACAAACAAGCCAATGAATAAAAATTTCAGGAAGATAAAATAAGGTAACATGGTAGAGTGATTTGTGGAGGAATATAGTCAAGGAAGGTCTCTGAGGTGCTCACATCTGTTTCAGTTGTAACCTCAACGAAGCAAAGACAACCCCTTGAGAAATTCTGACGAGGGAAATGGTGCCAACATGGCTCAAATTTATCCTTCTCAAGGATGAATGGTCCACAATGCCCTCTTTGCTAGATGGTAGCTATTCAGTGTCTAAACAAGTCACTGGTCCCAGACTGAAATTTGTATTTCTCCACATTATTCTCTCTCATAAATCGTACTGTCACTTTTTTACTGGACAAGAGTCTGACATCTGCCTCCTGAGTCAACTGCATTCAAAGAGCTAAATATTTGAGTTATCTTTTGACAGGCTTAATTCCACTTCTTGACATTCAATATCCTTGGGTGGCCATTATGCAGAATTATTATAAATCCCTGCGTTGGTCTTTATTATCTTTGCTCCTTAGACCAGCCATAGTTCTGTGATGCAACCCTGACACCTTCAGCACAGAGAGACCTATCACATGAGAAGTCTGCTTTCTAATAGATGCTAGCTAGCATTTAAACACTATTTTAGGCCAAGTGTGGTGACTCACGCCTATAATCCCAGTACTTTGTGAGGCCAAGGTAGGTGGATCACTTGAGGTCAAGAGTTCAAGAACAGCCTGGCCAACAGGCGAACCCCTGTCTTTACTAAAAGTACAAAAACTTGGCCGGGCACAGTGGCTCATGCATGTAATCCCAGCTACTTGGGAGGCTGAAGCAGGAGAATCACTTGAACCCAGGAGGCGGAGGTTGTAGTGAGCCAAGATCGCGCCATTGCACTTCAGCCTGGGCAACAAGAGTAAAACTTCATCTCAAAAAAACAAAAAATAAAATAAAATAAAATAAAATAAAGAAAAGAAAAAAAACAAGTACAAAAAATTAGTTGGGTGTGGTGTCGCACTCTTGTAATCCCAGCTACCTGGCAAACTGAGGCAGGAGGATCGCTTGAACCCGGGAGGCAGAGGTTGCAGCGATACAAGATTGCACCACTGCACTCCAGCCTAGGCAAGAAATAATAAAAAATAAATAAACAGTATTTTAATTTTGCTGAGACTGGTGATCTCTGTGATAGTAGTGTCACAGAACTTCAGGGAAATGTGACTACTATAGTTATACCGTGTAACGACTTCAGCATCTAAGTTCCCTGTGGTCTCGGCTTGAGGAAGTGCATAGCCAGACAGATGATTTCCTGCTTAATGCAGGGTCCCTAGGTGAATTCTCAACAAAGTGTTCTTTTGTCATAGAGCAGTCATAAGGTGTGCTTTAAATAATTCACTACAAATACTTTTAAAGTAACAAGGTCTTTTAATACTTATAAATAATATTTCAATAGCATCAAGGTTATAATGCCACTTTAGTTCACTTGAATTCCAAACTTTTTTTTTTTTTTAAGAGTAGCAAAGAACAGAACAGAATCACAGATTATGGAATTAAACACTAGCTGGAACTCATGTTCACCACAGCTAAAACTATAGGAATATTGTCGCGGATGTGTCATCTGTAATGACTGTGATTAAAATGAAATGTTGAAACAGTATACTGTACACAAAAGAGATATGCATGCCAGAGGGATTTGGACTACAAGTTTAGACTCGCTGATTAGTTGTTAAAACATAAAAAAAAAAAACATTACTTCAGTTGTACTTACTCATTCCTTTCCACCCAGGAAGAACTTCTGGAGTAATACTGTCCAGCTCTCGTTTAAAGTCATCCCGAGCTTGGACCACCAGCTCATGATACTGAGATACAACCTTAGCCTCAGACTGAGCTGCTTGGACCTGAGCAAATACAAAGGGTATATCGTTAAACTGAACAAAAATTACCATAAACATTCCAAGGGGCCAGGCGTGGTGGCTCACACCTGTAATCCTAGCACTCTGGGAGGCCAAGGCAGGCAGATCACAAGGTCAGGAGTTCAAGTCTAGCCTGACCAACATGGTGAAACCCCGTCTCTACCAAAAATATCAAAATTTTGGGGCATGGTTAATCCAACTACTTAGGAAGCTGAAGCAAGAAAATAGCTTGAACCTTTGAGGCAGAGATTGCAGTGAGCCAAGATCACGCCACTGCACTCCAGCTTGGGCAACAGAGCAAGATTCCATCTCAAAATTAAATTAAATTAAATTAAAACATTCCAAGACCTAGAAGTAGTATTTCTTCATTTGTTTACATTTTGTTGGAAATGTGCAAGGAAATCTGAAGCTCAGAAAATGGAACATAATCTTTGTTTGTTTCCTTCTAATTCCTATTCAAATACCATGGACAGGCCCTTTCCCATTTTATTATGCCCCCTCTCCCCTTTCTGTGAGTCACAAGAAACTACCCATACAAATCATATAAGTCCAGGGGGGAGATCTGCTACAAAACAAACATTTTCACAAGTGACATTAACCATAACCAAAAACGCTATTATAGAAAATATCAACAATACAAAACAATCCACTTGGTTGGTATCCAAGGCAAAAAAAAATTTTTTTTTTTTTTTTTTTGACAAGGTCTCACTCTGTCACCCAGGATGGAATGCAGTGGCACCATCTCAGCTCACTGCAGCCTCAACTTCCCAGGCCCAAGCCATCTTCTCACCTCAGTCTCCTAAGTAGCTAGGACTACAGGTGCACACCACCATGCCCATTTAATTTTTTTGTGGTTTTTGTAGAAACAGGGTTTCACCATGTTGCCCAGGCTGGTCTCAAACTCTTAGGCTCAAGTGATCTGCCCGCCTAGGCCTGCCAAACAGCTGGGATTACAGGTGTGAATCACAACACCCAGCCATGGCAAATTTTTAAAAATAGTAACAACTAATATACTTTTACTTTGCAGGAGAAAAGATTAGGAGATGGTAGGAATTTATTATTTTCCTAAATCCTTAAAATTCTTTGACAAAGGAATTATATTTTAAAATACAAAATACTGTAAGACCTAGGAAACATACCTTTTTGACCACATTATCCAGATCTACTATCATGTTGTGAAGTTTACCCTCTGCAGCAGTTATATGAGGCTTGGCCGCAGCGACCTCTTTTTTCTTTGCATTTTCAATCACACTTTTCATCTTCTCTAACTCTTCTCTGCAAACCAACAAACAAAGATTTAATATAATCTGTCAACTGTATTAGAGTTTTGATGTCTGTACAATATATAATTGTTAAAAGTCCATGAAAGAGGCCGGGCGCAGTGGCTGATGCCTGTAATCCCAGCACTTTGGGAGGCGAAGGCAGGAGGATAACCTGAGCCCAGGAATTCAAGACCAGCCAGGGCAACAAAGGAAGACCATGTCTCTATTTTATTTTTAAAAAACAAAGAAAGAAAAGTCTATGAAAGAAATGTATGCCGGGCGCGGTGGCTCAAGCCTGTAATCCCAGCACTTTGGGAGGCCAAGGCGGGTGGATCACGAGGTCGAGAGATCGAGACCATCCTGGTCAACATGGTGAAACCCCGTCTCTACTAAAAATACAAAAAATTAGCTGGGCATGGTGGTGCGTGCCTGTAATCCCAGCTACTCAGGAGGCTGAGGCAGGAGAATTGCCTGAACCCAGGAGGCGGAGGTTGCGGTGAGCCGAGATCGTGCCATTGCACTCCAGCCTGGGTAACAAGAGTGAAACTCCATCTCAAAAAAAAAAAAAGAAATGTAATTGCTTTTTCTTTCTCTTTTTTTAAGATTAGTCAAGTGCAATAGTGAGAAAGGAGGAAAGAATAGAACGAGCAGCTTGGTCCGTAACTGACTGTGATCAACTGATCTAACTCACTATCTCTGGACCAGCATCAATGCTTTTTTTTTTTTTTTTTTTTTTTTTGAGACGGAGTTTAGCTCTTGTTACCCAGGCTGGAGTGCAATGGCGCGATCTCGGCTCACCGCAACCTCCGCCTCCTGGGTTCAAGCAATTCTCCTGCCTCAGCCTCCTGAGTAGCTGGGATTACAGGCACGCGCCACCATGCCCAGCTAATTTTTTGTAGTTTTTTAGTAGAGACGGGGTTTCACCATGTTGACCAGGATGGTCTCGATCTCTCGACCTCGTGATCCACCCGCCTCGGCCTCCCAAAGTGCTGGGATTACAGGCTTGAGCCACCGCGCCCGGCCCATCAATGCTTTTTTGTAGTTAGTAAACAGAGAAGCTTTTCTCACCAACAACTGAAAACACTTGGTTAGAAGCTAGATTCACCAGAGTGAATTAGAGAGGTAGCATGGTATATGAGGTGACCCAGACTTCAGAACAAGACAGCCCCAGATTCAGCTCCCATATCAGCCTCTCATTTCCTACATACTTTCATGTAAGGAATAGAAGTAATTCATGAGAAGTACTTAGTGCCTGGCCGTATCACAAGCACGTGATAAACAGCAGCTCTTGCAAGGATCAACCTGACTCCCCAGCCAATCAGAGAGAGCCACCAAAGGCAAAGGCATAGGAGAAGGCCAAAAACCTCACGAAGCAAATACTTAACTGGCTCTCAGGGAGCCCTCACGATTCACAATGTTTCATAAGACAGACAGACTGTGGTCTACCCATCGTAAAACACAGAACTCAAAGTGATATGAGCATAATGCCTTAACTCTCCAAAAAGATATGCTGGTTTTATCAGACTTCTTTCTCTACTACTAATAAATATTTTCTTAAGAAAGACAGCAAAATTTTGAGTGACAAATAACGATTCCATACTGCTGATGATGATCGTTAGTCAAATGTAGGTTTCCACCAGCAGAGGCTGATCTTATACCTGGGTTTGTTTGCTTGATCCGAGTTTTAGCCGACTTCCAGGAATCAAGGTCAAGGTGGCATACCTATTACATACTCATTATTTTGGTAGTTAAGGCAAACAGATTGTGGCATACTTTCTACATACTGGGATTACAGGTGTGTAATCTCGCCTAATTATATTATATTTCGCCATGTTGGTCAGACTGGTCTTGAACTCCTCTGGCCTAATTATATTTTATTCCTTCTCTCTTTTTACACCTTTGTACAAGTTCCTAATGCCAATTCAGAACAAGCACAGGTGGAAAAGGGAGGGAAGGGTTTCTCTATCTCCTCTATACAGACAATACAAAGAAAACCCAGCCCAAAGAAAGCCACCAGGAGGCCCTAATTACTTGTTAAAGTCCATGAGTAATTACTTGGCTTTGAGAAGGGCATCGGCAGCTTCATCTACTGCCTTTCTGCGTTCCTTCAACGCACTCTCCACTGTGCGCCACTGAGCAGACTTCTTCTCGCCTGCAATCTAAACAAAAAATTGTAATTACATAAACATAAATAATTGCTACTATTGTCATATGGTAGGCCAACAAGATTAAACACAGAAACATGTGACATTAAATTCAAAGGTGAAAATTTATATTTTCTCCAGAGTAAGAACTCTTAATTTAAGGCTTATGTTTTGGTGCAGTGAAGTCCATGATGCATCTCCCATCAACTGTCTTTCCACAAAATTGTTCAAAAAAAAAGTTTGTGTCCAGTACATAAAAGCTTTTTTTTTTTTTTTTTTTTTTTTGAGGCAGAGTCTTGCTTGCTCTGTAGCCCAAGCTGGAGTGCAATGGTGTGATCTCAGTTCAATGCAACCTCTGCCTCCCAGGTTCGAGCAATTCTCCTGCCTCAGCCTCCTAAGTAGCTGGGATTATAGGCATGTGACACCACGCCCGGCTAATTTTTGTATTTTTAGTAGAGATAGGATTTCACCATGTTGGCCAGACTGGTCTTGAACTCCTGATTTTGCAATCTGTCCACCCTGGCCTCCCGAAGTGCTAGGATTACAGGCATGAGCCACTGCCTGGCCATATAAGCATTTTCTAAGGAGAGGTTTTTTTTAAGATTCTCAAAAGAATTTATGAACCAAAATCAGAGTTTAAGGATAAATAGCAGGTTTACACATTTATAGGGTCCTTATTCCTCCTAAATGTTACTCTAAAGAACAACCCTCCCTAATTTGCTATGTATAAGTCAACTATTGTCAAAAACCTCCCTTAGGGCTGGGCATGGTGGCTCACATCTGTAATCCCAGCACTTTGGGAGGCCGAGGCGGGTGGATCACGAGGTCAAGAGATCGAGACCATCCTGGTCAACATGGTGAAACCCCATCTCTACTAAAAATACAAAAAATTAGCTGGGCATGGCGGCGTGTGCCTGTAATCCCAGCTACTCAGGAGGCTGAGGCAGGAGAATTGCCTGAAACCAGGAGGCGGAGGTTGCAGTGAGCCGAGATCGCGCCATTGCACTCCAGCCTGGGTAACAAGAGTGAAACTCCGTCTCAAAAAAAAAGAGTTTCTACGTTTAGCTGGGTATGGTGGTGCATGCCTGCAGTCCCAGCTACTCAGGAAACTGAGGTGGGAGGATCGCTTGAGCCCAGGAGTTCTGGGCTGCAGTGCGCTATGCCTATCAGGTGTCCGCAGTTAAGTCTGGCAACAATATGGTAACCTCCCAGGGGCAGGCGACCACCAGGTTGCCTAAGTAGGGATGAACCGGCCCAGGTCAGAAACGGAGCAGGTCAAAATTCCCATGCTGATCAGTAGTGGGATCATGCCTGTGAATAGCCACTGCACTCCAGCCTGGGCAACATAGAGACACCCCATTTCTTAAAAACAGAAAACCAAAAATAAAAGTCCCTACTTTTAGAAGAAATATTAGTACTTCTTTTCTTTGCGTACTGCTTTTTAAATGTTCTATGTAAAATTTTGCAAAGTATATCTTATAATGTGAATAATAAAGTTGATGTTTCAGTGAATTCCCACTTTAGTCATCTTGCAAATAAAATACATCAAAAATGGATGCTGATTTGGGGCCAGGCACTGTGGCTTACACCTGTAATCCTAGATTGTGGGAAGTAGAGGCAGGTGGATCACTTGAGGTCAGGAGTTTGAGACCAGCCTGGCCAACATAGTGAAACCCTGTCCCTAATAAAAACACAAAAATTAGCCAGGTGTCGTGGCGGGCACCAGTAGTCCCAGCTACCTGGGAGACTGAGGCAGGAGAATCACTTGAACCTGGGAGTTGGAGGCTGCAGTAAGCCGAGATCACGCCACTGCACTCCAGCCTGGTGACAGAGCAAAACTGTCTTTAAAAAAAAAAAAAAAAAAAGGCCAGGCTGGTGGCTCACATCTGTAATCCCAGCATTTTGGGAGGCTGAGGTGGGTGGATCACAAGGTCAAGATATCGAGACCATCCTGCCAACATGGGGAAACCCCATCTCTACTAAAAATATAAAAATTAGCTGGGTGTGATGGCGACTACAAGTCCCAACTACTAGGGAGGCTGAGGCAGGAAAATTGCTTGAACCAGGGATGGGGAGGTTGCAGTGAGCCAATATTGCGCCACTGCACTCCAACCTCATGACAGAGTGAGACTCTGTCTCCAAAAAAAAAAAAAAAAGGATGCTGATTTGGGCCACATGAATATCCTGTCATATATGATAACTTTTCCAAGACTCTAGAGTATGATGTTAGAAGAATCTGACCTCGTACTAAAAGTTCTCTTTATAACTGACCTAAACAGACTCACAAATCATGTAAATGTCAATGACGTATCTGGAGGCCAAAATTTATCACCCTTGTTGAAGGTACTCCTGCTTACAGAGGTCCAAAGAAAACCTACCCTGTAACAGACACAGGTTCCCCTACAATCAAACGAAATCCTACTATTACCAAACCCAACTCTTCACAAACACTGCTTTGAGAAAATTAATCAGTATATATTAGGAATTACATGTGCACCTGCAGCTTCTTGTACTAGAAGAAATGAAAGCTGGGTCATTCTTAACATTTCAAAACACATGTTCATACATTTTTCTAATTATTTTGTACATTAGCTAATACTCATTTCTTAACTGCTACCATTAGATTGTAAAATCTTGATTGCAATAGATTTTACACTGTCTAATAGACATGTGCTACCCATTATGTGCACTGGGGAGCAGAGATACCCCCTCATGGAGCCTTATACCCAAGTAGCACCAAGGCATTGAAAGCTTCTAATCTGTGTCCTTCTGAGGGATACTGGTCTACTTGGGTTTGAACCTAATACCCTGACATCGTGCAACTTCTAGCCTTCCCCTATCTGTAACCAGCAAATTAAATTTCCTGTGTGGTTTCCACTTTGCTGACTGAACTCTGACATTTAAATACTTTTCTTGAACTTTTAATAAAATGGAATTTTCCTTAAGTTTTCAAATGTTGTATTTTCTTTCTACTAACATCAGAGGTCTAATTTAAACTGTTTTGCAATATATATACATAAACTATGTAAAGTGTGTTTAAATTTTTTTTAAAAACTACAGTTATGATGGCAAAGTAACTTTACTGATCATGAATGATCCTGATCCTTAAGATTTATATTTTATGTTTTTACGTTTATATTACTCCTTAAGTGACTTGGAATAGAGATACATTTATATATACTGAATAACTTAATGTAATTATAAAATAATTTATTGAATCCCAGTATTATATTTGAAAAATCAATATTATTTCATTCTTTGAATTGTTTGGCATAAATTAAATAATCATAAACATTTCAAATAGCTGGTGTTTTGGGAAACACAGGCTCTCTCCAAATTATTTCTTTCTTTCTTTTTTTTTTTTTTTGAGATGGAGTTTCGCTCTTGTTACCCAGGCTGGAGTGCAATGGCGTGATCTTGGCTCATCACAACCTCCGTCTCCTGGGTTCAGGCAATTCTCCTGCCTCAGCCTCCTAAGTAGCTGGGATTACAGGCACGCGCCACCACGCCCAGCTAATTTTTTGTATTTTTAGTAGAGACGGGGTTTCACCATGTTGACCAGGATGGTCTCGATCTCTTGACCTCGTGATCCACCCGCCTCGGCCTCCCAAAGTGCTGGGATTACAGGCGTGAGCCACCGAGCCTGGCCAAATTATTTCTTAAAACTGCATGTCAACTGACAAGTACCTTAAAAAGTTCATCTATGGAAACGGCAATTTTAAAGAAAACAAAAAAAACGCTTAAGCACTATTAAAATATGAAAGTAAATGTTAACTAATTCTTGTATCAGTATTGTAAGATAAAATAAAGCACAATGTAGAAAATTCATTCTGAAAGTTTAAAGGCTTTTCAGGGATTTTTTGTTTTTGAGACAGAGTCTACCAGGCTGGAGTGCAGTGGCATGATCTCAACTCACTGCAACCTCCTACTCCCTGGTTCAAGCTATTCTCCTGCCTCAGCCTCCCAAGTAGCTGAGATTATAGGCACGCATCACCATGCCTAGCTAATTTTTATATTTTTAGTAGAGATGGGGTTTCATCATGTTGGCCAGGAAGGTTTCGATCTCCTGACCTCGTAATCCACCCACCTCGGCCTCCCAAAGTGCTGGGATTATAGGCATGAGCCACCACACTCAGCCTTTTAGTTTTTTAAAGATAATTATCCTAAGGCCAGGCGCAGTGGCTCACACCTGCAATTCCAACACTTTGGGAGGTTCAGATCACTTGAGGTCAGTGAACCCAATCTGGCCAAAATGGCAAACCCTGTCTCTACTAAAAATAGAAAAATTAGCTGGGCGTGGTTGCAGGCACCTGTAATCCCAGTTACTCAGGAGGCTGAGGCAGAGAACTGCTTGAACCTGAGAGGTAAACGTCGCATTGTGCTGAGATCGCACCACTGCACTCCTGCCTGGGCAACAGAGCAAGACTCCGTCTCAAAACAACAAAAACAAAAAAAGATCATTATTCTAGACTGTTTTCGCCTAGTGAAAGCCCATACCATAGGGAAGAAAGCAGTCTATTAAATATTATACTTCTCTCAAACCCCATTTTTTTTTCTTTTTGTCCCACAAGTCATGACAGCCAAAAAACTTCTAATCATTCATTGGACTCACCTCAGAATTGTCCATGGCGGCTTTCAGTATGTTGGAGTGTGCATTGACAGCCTGGACCGCAGCATTCTGAGCTGCAATAGCCTGCAGAGTGACACTTGCAGTTTGCCTCAGAGCATCTTCTAAACTCTTGGCTAGAGCTTAAAAAAAAAAAAAAAATGAACAGTTAAACAAATCCCTAACTCCATAAATGACTGGAAACTTTTGCTGTTCTCCTATTGAGCCTTCCATTGTATTTCTCAAAAAAATATGAAAAGGAACAACAAAATACATGAGACTCAAGTTTAGGGAATCAAAGTTTCACTTAAAAGTATGGTAAAATACTGACAATTTAGTCTGGATGATGAGTCTATGAAGCTTTATTACACTATTTTTTCTTGTATGTATATCTAAACTTTTTCAAAATAAAAAGTGTTTTTTTTTTTTCCCCCAAAATTATTTAAAGAAGGACAAAAGGACTCAATAGCAGACACCAATGTTCAAGAGGCTACCACCTATTAAGATCATATTTCTATATGCTGTTTCAGGAATACCAAAAAGTAAAGCAAAGAATAATTTTAGGTAATTTACTAAAATGCAAAAAAAAAAAAAAATGGTCATTTGAAGAAAGAAGGTTAGTGAGAATACTAGTAATAAATATGACAAAAATAAAAAATACATTTGACAAATGAGAAAAACATGATGATTTTGAGCGAAAGCAGCATAAACTAGCAAAGAACAAACAGAATCAGATGAACTATAAACAGTACCTCTGCAAGAAAGATAAAAGAGGAAAGCTAATAAGGAAAAAATAAAAATAAATTGACAGAAGTGATAGAAGTGAAACAACAGCAGCAGGAAAAAAGAGAGAAGGAGGCAAGGGAGGGAAACGATGGTATTTGGATCTCACAACATACGTAAGGGAACAGTAGACACCAACTACAGGTAGTTGTGAACCACTTTACGGAGGCCACAGAAAGTGGGCTGCTGGAAGGCACCTGCTGCTTCCAGCCCTCTTCAGAGTTCTAGTCACTGTATTCTGATCCTTGATAAATGTTACACATGCAAACATATGCATGTACATTTTTAAAGTTAAGTTTGAGAGAAAAATAAGAGGTGATAGATAAAATTCTGAAAATTTTCACTTGGCCCAAAATGAAAGATGAGAGGAACCGGGCAAAGAAAGTAACAGCTGAAACAGCAGACATCTCCATCTTACATGTATAGCTTAATTTCAAAGTGCCCGTGTGATAAATGATAAAGAGAGACAAGTGAAAAGTGAAGAAAAAAAATAGGACTAAAAGAAAAAAGAAATATTTCACTTAGAAGTCATTTTTTAAATATTCTCAACTATTTGTAAGACAGCCAAGAACTCAGAAGAATACAAAAAAAAAAAATCAAAAATCCAAATCCGAGTAGTAAAACTAATGCCATAGGCAGAGAATGACACCTATGCTCATTCTGTGTCTTCTACTGGTTTATACGATTCTAAGAAATTTGGCTCCTCAGAATAGGACAGAACCACCACATTACAAGGGAAACAGGAACAAAACAAATGTTGAGGAGATCAAAAAACTATAAATAGCTGCTGTGAGTACTTAAACAACTCTCTGACCAGCAAAAAAGCTACATCCCATGACCTCCAGAGACATTAACATATAGCACAATACAAAAAATTATGTTACATGTGCTTTAAGACAGAAATAAAAATTTTTAAGCATCTATTATCTTTTTTAAACTATCCAAAAACTTAATCCTGACCTACCGAAGACAGCAAAAATAATAATAATAATAATAATAATAATAATAAAAAACTTGGCCAGGTGTAGTAGCTCATGTCTATAATCCAAGCACTTTGGGAGGTCAAAGTAGGAGGATTTCTTGAGGCCAAGAGTCCAACACTACCTTGACCAACATAGTGAGAGCCCATCTCTTAAAAAAAAAAAAAAAAAAAGTAAAATTGAAAGTTAAAAAAGAATAGGCTTGTTAGCTGGAAACCACCAATGCACAGAACATTCCATGCCCTACCAGTGTCAGATAAGAGCACTACTAGAACTACTAGAGTCCAGAGGCTAAGTGATAAGGCAGTGTAAGCCATTCTGATTCCAACAAGTAAATTTACAAGATTAACAATTATTAATAAAAGACTCTTAGAGCTGGGTACAGTGGCTCACGCCTGTAATCCCAGCACTACGGGAGGCCAAAGTGGAAGGACCACTTGAGCCCAGGAGTATAACATCAGTCTAGACAACATAATGAGATGCCCATCTCTATAAAAACTTAAAAAAAAAAATTAGCCAAGCATAGTGGTACATGCCTGTAGTCCCAGCTACATAGGAGGCTAAGGTGGGAGGATGGCTTGGACCTGGGAGGTTAAGGCTTAGTGAGCCACAATAGCGCCACTGCACTCCAGCCTGGGTGACAGAGAAAGACCCTGTCTCAAAAAAATAAATAAAGGACTTTCAGGCAAGCTGCTAAAACATAAGTAATCAATTTCTGTTTCCCAGAGTATAAAGAATCTTTAGCACTAATCTAATCTTTAGTATTATTTGGAATTTTCACCAACCACACACTAAGAATAGTCTTTTGTCACTTGGGTAAAAGAAATTTAGATGAAATGAAGGTGGTGAATCAATCAATGAGGAAATGAAGACAGAGAGGCTAAATAACTTGCCCAAGCTCACACAACTAGTGAGTGGCAGAGCCAGATGTGAACCAATCAGATTTAGAGGAAAAACAACCTAGCCAACAAAAGAAACCACAACTAGCTGGTAGATGACAAACTTGTGCTGACAGTTTAAGAAGAGAGCAACTGGGAGATGACTCAAAATCCTTAAGAAGCTGCTTGGTTTACATACACTCAATTTTAACTTGTTCTTGTTTTTCCTGTTGTGCAAGGCGAGCTGCAACTTCTTCAGGTGGTCGCTCCCTTATAGAAGATGAAGATGCTTCTTCTTGCAGCAAAAGTAAATAAGAGGAAATCAAATTTCAGAAAAACACCATCATTTGTACTGGCCAGTTATAGCAATGCAGGGCATTTTTGTGGTAAGAATTCTAAAACCGTATCATTACTCTTAATGATTCCAAAATGAAGAAATAGGAACCCACTTTTAATCTCCTTGTCTAAAAAGATGTATTAGAACTTTCAAATTTTTAAAAACTTCCTAAGACAGTCTGAAAACCTGAAGCTAGTGTAAATGTATACATAGTGTCTAGGTGTTGCCTAGGCATTAAGTAGTTCTGATGAGCATATCATGCATAAAAGAGCAAATGTAAATAATTAAATTACCTGAAAGTGCAGGTGTGGGTTTTCCTTCACCAATTTCAGGGTGATCAGTTTTTAAAGATTCCTCATGCTGAACTGCAGGGGCTGGGACCGACGGTGTATCACCTGCTGCAGAAATAATTTGAGCTGCTTCTGTAGGTGCTATAAATATATGTTACTCATGGTATTTATACTTTCCAGGGTTAACAGAGAAACACAAAGGAATTTACTACCAGCACCACCCACTTCACAACTGATTCAAATAGGAAGACACAAATATTTGTACTGCCGCATGTTTGAATAACACACAAACGGGAGCAATGACTACTGCATATGTAAACTCACACAAAATGGACAATGGTTGGGCCGGGCGTGGTGGCTCAAGTCTGTAATCCCAGCACTTTGGGAGGCCGAGGCGGGTGGATCACGAGGTCAAGAGATCAAGACCATCCTGGTCAACATGGTGAAACCCCGTCTCTACTAAAAATACAAAAAATTAGCTGGGCATGGTGGCACGTGCCTGTAATCCCAGCTACTCAGGAGGCTGAGGCAGGAGAATTGCCTGAACCCAGGAGGCAGAGGTTGCAGTGAGCCGAGATCGTGCCATTGCACTCCAGCCTGGGTAACAAGAGCAAAACTCCGTCTCAAAAAAAAAAAAAAAAAAAAATAGACAATGGTTGAGTAAGAACAAAATTAAGAAGTCCTGTCTGCATCCACCTGCATTTTAACCATCATTATTTCCAGGCAAGGCTTTTAGTAATATTAAATATTAACATACAAGAAGTGGACATTTAGATAACATAGAAGAAGAATAACAAAGGAAAAAGAGTCTGTTAATGAGGAAGACAGACAAAAGAAAGCAACTAAACAAAGAATATTTTGTAATTGCTTTGAAGAGTGGTAGAAGACATGTGAGCAGGAAAAAGTACAGTTTTAAACACAAAGATGAAAGGTCAGAGTGAACAAGAACAGAACTCAGTTAAAAGACATACATATATTTTTGGCACTTTGGGAGGCCAAGGTGGAAGGACTGCTTGAGGCCAAGACCAACTTGACCAACAGAGCAAGACCCCATCTCTATCAATCAAATCAATCAGTCAATCAATACTGTGTGTGTGCAGTATGATACACATGTATATATTTTTTCTTTTTTTCAGACAAGGTTGCACTCTGTTGCCTAGGCTGGAGTAAAGTGGCACTATCATAGCTCACTGCAACCTCGATCTCCCAGGCACAAGCAACACTCCCACCTCAGCCTCTGGTATGTAGCTGGGACTACAGGTGTGCACCATCAAACTTGGCTAATTTTTTATTTCTTTTGTAGAGACAGGGTCTGCCTCTCTTGCACAGGCTGGTTTCAAATGCCTAGGCTCAAGTGATCCTCCCTCATCAGCCTCTCAAAGTGCTAGGATTACAGGTGTGAGCCATTGTGCTGGGCCTTAGTTTTAAAGTAAAAGTCAATTATCAATCCCCTGGCTCAACATTCTCTTCCCATCCCACTCAGAATATAAAACAATTTTTTTGTTTGTTTGAGACGGTCTTGCCCTGTCACCCAGGCTGGACTGCAGTTGTACAATCACAGCTCACTGCAGCCTCTACCTCCTGGGCTGAAGTGTTCCTCCCTCCCGAGTGCTGGGATTACAGGCGTGCACCACCATGCCCCGTTGATTTTTAATTTTTTATAGCAACAGAATCTTGCTATGTTGCCCAGGCTGCTTTCAAGCTCCTGCGCTTAAGCAATCCTCCCGCCTTCGCTTTCCAAAGTTCTGGGATTACAGGCATGAGCCCCTGGAACCGGCCTAAAACAAAATTCTTACAATGGCTTCCAAGGACTGCTACAATAAGCTTTTTGCTCCCTCTCTGACCTCATATGCTCCTGTTCTCCCCTTAATCAATTCACTCCAGCCTCATTACCCTTTGCTTGAGTATGTTGAGCCTCTACACCAGCTAAGCTTGCTGCCTGGGATGCTTTTCCCCACCACCCTTTTACATGACTTACTCCCCTTATCTCTTTCTAACCGTTGCTCAGATAACCCCTTTCAGGTAAGGCATTCCTTACACACTCCATTTAAAACTGCAGTATTCCCTCCCATAATGTCTGACATCCTATGCTTTTTACTTGTTTATTCCCTTTCCTCATCCAACCAAGAAATATCAGCTGAAAAAAAAAGTTTTAACTGTATTGTTCATGGCTATTTCCCCAATGCTTACAAGAATGTCTGGCACAGAAAAGACAGTAAATATCTGCTGAATTAAAGAAAGTCTGGTGACTTAACCAAGGACAGATGTAACTAAGGAGAAACATAAGAAGTTCAAATGTATACTGAACAGGTTAGAGTTCAACAGGCAAGTACTGTAAATTAGGGTGGGGTGACTGGTAGTTTCTGAAGTCAAAAACTATCTGCAGGGATAAAAGCAAGACAGTTTCATCAGTACGAAAGAGAGGATAAAGAATTGGTGAAGAGATTTACCTATAATTTAAAAAGGATGGTTCTAAATATTTAAGTACCTGTTGCTGAAGCTGGAGCATCTCCCTTTTGTTTTTGGAGTTGTGAGGCAGGCTGTTTAGATTCTTTCATTACTTCTGATACACTAGAGATTTTTAGTGGACCAGACTGAATCTTGGAAATAAAAAACATTTAACATTTCAGATATACTATTTTTTAAAAGGGTACAGTAATTTGCAGTATTTCAAATGTCAAGTCTTTCAGGCTTTTAACATAAAGTTATCAACACTTTACGACATATGTATTTTTATAAATATAGTTGAGAAAAACCACCATTACTAAAAAAGTGCAGTCCAAAGATTTCATTCCAAACGACCAGCCCGTATTTTAGTAGTAATGAAGGCTTCTATTAGGGTGACCAATAAAGTCCATGACACATGATCTTCTCATTAAACATCATTCCTTGTACTTACACAGTATTAAGAAGACTATTATCATTTCCTTTCTAAATCAAATTATCATGTCTTCTGTATACATTCAATTAGAATCAAATGATTATTAAAGGCTCTGAGTAAAAATACAAATGAATTTTTTGTTTCTTCGATCTCTAGGATTCATGCAACTACACAATAAGATAAACGATCAATTTGTAAGTAATGCTTGCTTTCCTCTTTCCCAATTATTGCCTGCCCTAAGTTTAAGACACTGTTCATTTAAGAGGGTTGCCAGATGATGTGCCAGAGAAAATTACTTTTACTTTTATTTCCACGTATGTTATTCGACTTTTTGCCCTAACTTGGCAGTAGGACTCAAAGATATCCCTAACATGACTACTTAAACATAACAGAGATGGTTCTGAATTTTGTCACTACCAGAAACTAGAATTATTCCCATTTTCATTAAAATATTATTTTTGAATGATGAATGTTTACTGTAACAAGCAAAATAATACCAAGATACATCAGTGGCTGTAACTTGCCTCTTCATTGCTTCTTTCCCTTTCCACTCTCTCAGGTAGCCACTGCTAATAGCCTGTAATCCATCCTTCTACTCCCGAGCAAAAGCTCAAATACATACACATAAACGATGTTTCACTTCCTTAAACCAAAATAGGATTATACAAATTACCTTGCAACTTGCTCTTTCTTTCATTTAATACTGTACCACAGACCTTCTCCTTCAGGTCAATAAATTATTTGTAGTTGCATAATATCTTCATGTACCGATTTCCCATAATTTGGTCAACTCCTCTATAGTCATTCAAGTTGTTTCCTGTTTTGTTTTGCTTTGTTGCTACAAACAAAGCAATGAACAACCATCCCTGTCCGTTTAAACGAAAAGCACCATAGTGTGACATCTATGGGATAGTTTCCCAGAAGAGGAACTGCTAGGTCAAAGGGTGTTTGTTTGTGTGTGTGTGCGTGTGTGTGTGTGTGTGTGTGTGTGTGTGTATTTTTTGACACGGAGTCTTGCTGGAGTGCAGTAGCACAATCTCAGCTCACTGCAACCTCTACCTCTTGGGTTCAAGTGATTCTCCTGCTTCAGCCTTCGGAGTAGCTGGGATTACTGGCGCCCACCACCACTTCTGGCTGATTTTTGTATTTTTAGTAGAGACAGGGTTTTGTTATGTTGGCCAGGCTGGTCTTGAACTCCTGACCCACCTCGGCCTCCGAAAGTGCTAGGATTTACAGGTGTGAGCCACTGTGCCCGGCCAGGGTTGTATATTCTTAACAGATGTTAACAGATCACTTTCACTTAAGGTTCTAGTGACTCACATTCTCACAGTAAAAGTGTGTGTGTGATCTATTTCCAAATTCAGTTGTTCTATTCCTCTAATTTCTTTTCCTGTGTCCCAACTTTATTTTATTAAAAGAGCAGTATAAAAACGTCAGTATCTAGAAAAGCACCCCCCTCATCCCCTTTTCAAAATATTCTTGAGTAGTCTTGTACATCATTAATTTCTCCATATGAACATTAACAGTGCATTAACTGGTTCCTCATCATCTAGAAAAATTCACTCAAATTCTTACTAAAGTTGTGTGTATAGACACACCATAAAAACATCATTCCTCTCAAATATATACATTTCTCTCATATATATGTATGTTATATATATTTGGTACTATCTTAATATATATTTGGTACTACCTTGGTATTATCTTTAATGACATACATATATATTTGAGAGAAATGACATTTTTATGATATGAAGTTCTATCCATGAATATAACATTTGGAATCATTTAGGCATTATTCCATGTCCAACAAAAAGATTTTATGCATGGACAGTTAAATACAAAGACAATGTTATAACAAATCATGTTGCCGTTAAAAAGGTTACCAAGTGACAGGCGCAGTGGCTCACACCTGTAATCCCGGCACTTTGGAAGGCCAAGGAAGGTGAATCACGAAGTCAGGAGATCAAGCCCATCCTGGCTAACACTGTGAAACCTGTCTCTACTAAAAATACAAAAAATTAGCCAGGTGGGGAGGCACAGGACTGTAGTCTCAGCTACCTGGGAGGCTGAGGCAGGAGAATCACTTGAACTTGGGAGGCAGAGGTTGCAGTGAACTGAGATTGTGCCACTGCACTCAAGCCTGGGCAACAGAGCAAGACTCTGTCTCCAAAAAAAAAAAAAAAAAAAGGTTACTATGAAATAAAATGCACAAGCAACAAGTTGACACAATGTTTAACAGAACAGAGTGCTTGAATAAATGGTAAAAAAAAATAAAATAAAATAATAATAAAAACACTAACTGCTGTTATACTTCAGAGGTGAGAAAATTAACTTAGGTCTGCAGTGTAGGATGATGCCCTTGAGGAGAACATTAATGGGCAAATGGAAAGGAAGTCATTCTGGGTAGGAAACCATCCTGAAAAAACTTGTGCCAATGAAAGGGATCTTAGGTGAGTTCTCTCTTTAACCATGGCCCTTGGAACAGTGCCTGTAACATAATAATCACTTGATTAACACTGGTTGAATAAATGAATAAACAGAAAGCACAGACATATCTGTAATGAAGGGCAACTGGTATAGAGCTAAGGGCTTATGTGTAGGACCCAGAGATAAGGCTGCAAAGGTAAACAAGTGCCAGATTGCCACCAAGGGTACTGAATATCAACTTAAAAGCTAGCAAAGACCACAAACTACAGAAATAAAGGTCCCCAGTGGCCAGTACCTAGCCTAACATTTAAGCACTCCTGGCTTCGTATTCCTTATTCAGAGCATGAGACAGTCTCTTAAGATTTCTCTAGTTTTTACATCCTATGGTCTTCCGACTTTTAAATAATAGGAAATATTTGAAAGTACACTAATAGGTGTTATCATGAAAATATCATAGCACTTCTTTTAGAAGATTATCTGGTATTGACAGGAGGATGACCCAGATTCTGTTAGGAGGCAGAGATCTAGTGGGATGGAGACTGGGAGGAAGATGAGAAAGACTATGCATGGAGAGCAACAGGCCTAGTTCAGAAGACAATTTGAATATGAAGGGGTAGGGATAGTGGTAATACAAGAAGGAGATTAAATAAGGTAAGACAGCTAACAAACTATGGGTAACCTGTAATGAATCTAAGAATTCTGGCCTAGCTACACTGGACAGCTTGGTACCATCTTTAACACAAAACAGTACATCAGGAGTAGTGTAAGTGTGGAGTTGGTGTAGTATAAATATGCTGAGTTATTAAGTGGAAATGTTCTGCAAAGTAGCTAAAGTGGAGTGAAGAGAGGCCAAGGCTATTTGGAGAAATAAAGGATTAAACTACAAAGAATGACATCTGAAGTCACGTCAACTGAGAAAAGAACGCTGCTCTGAATTTTTCAACTGTACTCCATGCTCCTAGAACAGCTTCCAGCTATTTCTCCTGGGTCATGCAGCTTAAAATAGATCCAAGATTTTAGAATAAATCCACAGGATTCTGTTCCTTGACTTATGAAGCTGCAATATTATCTCCCTCAGCCAGTATGGACATTTCAAAGTCCATACAGAAGAATAAATGATGCAGAAGACTAGTCAAAAACATTTTGAAAAAGCATTGATGATATTTGTTTTTCCAAATGTTAACTTTGCTATAGGATTGGTCTCTAGATCATGCTAGATGCTGGATGGTAAATCCACCCGGTTTCTAACAATAAACTGATCAGCCATGTCCAGCCTCATAGCATAAAGAAATATTCAATACCAACGGGTCAAAAATCCAAGCTTTTTCACAGAAGTTTTTTTTACAAGAAGTTGTATGTGAATGAAGAAAACATTTAAAATTAGAGTTTAAAAACATTTTTTAAGTCTGGTGATTAAAAAAATATACACAAAGTTACAGGAATAATAGAAGATATCCTGTCAACTAATTTGTATCTAGCTGAAAATTCTGTGACTCTGTACTACAGTCTAAAAGAAGCCATTACTAACCATAACATGTGGTTCTGGCCAGGCGCGGTGGCTCATGCCTATAATCCCAGCACTTTGGGAGGCCAAGTGGAGTGGATCACAAGGTCAAGATATTGAGATCATTCTGGTCAACATGGTGAAACCCCACCTCTACTAAAAATACAAAAATTTGCTAGGCATGGTGGTGCATGCCTATAGTCCCAGCTACTCGGGAGGCTGAGGCAGGAGAACTGCTTGAACCTAGGAGGTGGAAGTTGTGGTGAGCCGAGATCTCGCCATTGCACTCCAGCCTAGGTAACAACAATGAAACTCCATCTCAAAAAAAAAAAAAAAAAAAAAAAAAAAAAACGTGGTTCTATGTCATGACCATTCTGCACTTGTTTTTGTAGTGTTCTAAGTAAGAGCCTGATATCTGCAACCGTACGGGATTACATATATAGACGTCCCCCTTGGTCAACAGGGCAACCATGGTTACCTCTGCCCAAGATATCCCCTCCGTTTACCCTTGTGTGCAGCACAATTATTTTCTATGTGGTATGTACTGAGAACACTTATGGGACTCCAAAAGAATAAATATCCATCTGTACCAGTTACTATTAGTTCAATTTAAAGAAAACTGGCCAGGTGCGGTGGCTCACGCTTATAATCCCACCACTTTGGGAGGCCAAGGCAGGCAGAGCACAAGGTCAGAAGTTCAACACCAGCCTGGCCAACAAGGTGAAACCCCATCTCTACTAAAAATACAAAAAATTAGCTGGGTATGGTGGCGCACGCCTGCAATCCCAGCTACTTGGGAGGCTAAGGCAGGAGAATCACTTGAACTCAGGAGGTGGAGGTTGCAGTGAGTGAGACTGCACTATTGCGCTACAGCCTGGGCAACAGAGCAAGACTCTGTCTCAGGAAAAAATAAAAAAAAAAAGAAAACTAACATACATACATCTAGCAAGTTGCACTGAATACACACAAAATACCATTGGCTCTCTGTATCTGTGGGTTCTACATCCATTGATTGAACCAACTACAGATCGAAAATATTTTTTTTAAAAACTGCACCTGAGTCCAGGCACAGTGGCTCACACCTGTAATCCCAGCACTTTGGGAGGCCAAGGCAGGTGGATCACCTGAGGTCAGGAGTTCGAGATAAGCCTGGCCAACATGGTGAAACCCCATCTCTACTAAAAATATAAAAAAATAGATGGGTTTGGTGGCAAGTGCCTATAATTCCAGCTACTCAGGAGGCTGAGGCAGGAGAATCACTTGAACCCAGGAGGCAGAGGTTGAGGTGAACTGAGATCACACCACTGCGCTCCAGTCTGGGAAACAAAAGCAAAACTTTGTATCAAAAAAAAAAAAAAAAAAACAACCTGCTCCTGTATTGAACATGGACAGACTTTTTCTGGTCATCTTTCCCTAAATAACACAGTATAACTAAAATTTAGATAGCATTTACATTGTATTAGATATAACATCTAACCTAGAAATGATTTAAAGTATATAGAAAGGTGTGCATAGATTATATACAAATGCTGTAACATTTTATATCTGAGGCTTGAGCATCCATGGGATTTTTTATCCATGGGAGGTCCTGAACCACTCCTCCATGAATACCAAAAGACAACTGTATTTTCAACATGAAAACAATTTGCTTTTAAAGTATTTCATTGGATAAGCTGAAATATTGTTTAAAAACTCTTACCGATTTCTTTGGCAATGGAACATTATAAGCTGCGGAACCAAGAACCATCTCGAAGAGTTTGTCTGAGTAAGGTATGGTTTTCTCCACACTTTCCCGGAAATGGGAATCCCATTTGGCATATAGGATAGTGCCACCAATACCTCCGCCAACAAACAAAAGGCCGGCTCCAGCAATTTTGCCAGTAGTCAACCTAAGTGAAAGAAATAGGAAATAGATTTATATTTCTTGGCTCTCCTACATCTACTTTCCTACACCAATGTGAGCATCTCAAACACCTCTAGCTTCTACTTATCTACTACTAATTCAGATCATAGCAGCCAAATTTACTACCACATCTGCACATCACCTTTTCCTGATTTGTTTCTAACTTGTTGCCACTAAAAATAATATTTATTCATTTTGGGAGGCCTAACGGAAGGGCTGCTTGAGCCCAGGAGTTCAAGACCACCCTGGGCACCATAATAAGACCCCAACTCTACCCCACCCCCCCTTAAAAAAAAAACATTAGCCAAGCGTAGTAGCACGTGCCCCAGCTACTCAGGAGGCCAAGGTAAGACGAATGCTCAAGCCTGGGAGATCAAGGCTGCAGAGAGCAGTGATCATGTATGCCACTGCACTCCAGCCTGGGGCAACAGAACAAGACCTTGTCTCAAAAATAAACAAATAAATAAAATGTATGAATAACTATACATTTTTAAAAATACAATATCTAAGAATCTACCCTTTAATGTTTAACTCAACATGTTCACAATAATGAAATTCTCTCTGAATCCAAACAAGAACTATCACTAACTTTCAAGGCTCCTCTTCCTTAATCAAACATTTCTATAAACACAATAAACTCTTTACAAAATACCAGCCAGGTGTGGTGATTCACACCTGTAATGCCAGCACTTTGGGAGGCCGAGCTACACTGGACAGCTTGGTACTATCTTTAATACAAACAGCAAAGAAGGATCACCTGAGGTCGAGAGTTCGAGACCAACCTGGCCCACATGCTAAAACCCTGTCTCTACTAAAGATACAAAAATTAGCTGGGCATGGTGGCAGGCACCTGTAGTGCCAGCTGCTGGGAAAGCTGAGGCAGAAAAATCGCTTGAACCTGAGAGGTGGAGGCTGCAGTGAGCCAAGATGGCACCACTGCACTCCAGCATGGGCAATAGAGTGAGACTTCATCTTAAAAAAATACATAAAATAAAATAATGCCAAATAGAACTAACAAATACTTGTTAAAGTCACACCATGCTGGGTTCTGGATATAAATCTATTTGTCAGAGAACAGAAGACTGCACATGCAAAGAAGGCTCTGACTTGGATACCATCCGATTACTGAAGAGCCAAAAGGTGCATTATTAACAAATTTTTACCTACAAACAGACAATGCTCCAGAAGGTACCCCAACAATGTTACAGCAAAGCTTCAGCGTATGTTCCCCTTTAAAAAAAGAGGTTTAAGCAGCTATTCCCATATTCAAGGAAAACACACACATACCCACTTAGCAGCACACAGTAAAAAGCCTGGTTACAGGGAGACATACTACATACCCAGAGCTGCCTGAAGTAGAGTATCTGCGGCATGGTCGCAATGGACGGAGAACAAACTTCCCACAGAGACAACTCTAAAGAAGGAAAACATCACAACCAATACAGTTAAAGGAAACTGGTAAGCTTCCTTAGGGTTGGTAATACAGAAATAATACTTTTATTAAAAATGTCTTCATTAAACCAAAAATTACTTTATTCCAGAAGTCAATTTATCATGAACCATATTTATAGACTCCTAAAAGCAGTGATGCTTCTTATACCTCAAGGCTCACATAAAATTACTTTTAGTATTTTTTAAAAATTATCAGACTATGATCAATTAGCACCTTTAAGTGTTATGTATCCTAAGTATTTCTTGAATACAACTGGGATTTGCCACGTGTTTTCTTAATTGGCCAAAAAAAAATCTATTTTTACTTTATAAGCTTAGTTCAGACATCTGAAAAATCACCCACAAAGTTAAGGTAAAAGCATGGCATTATAGGATACACAGTCAAGGAAGAGATCTAATCTCAGCTAACTTATCTAGAAAATCAGTTTTCTCATCTCTAAGCTAATTACATAGCTGGCCAACTCCTAGAGGCATTCATTTAAAAGCTGATTTTTGGTTTATCTCAGCATATTATTAGTCTAAAAGCCAACCATGTTTAGAAAAACATTTTAATTGGCCGGGCGCAGTGGCTCACGCCTATAATCCCAGCACTTTGGGAGGCAGAGACGGGTGGATCACGAGGTCAAGAGATCGAGACCATCCTGGTCAACATGGTGAAACCCCGTCTCTACTAAAAATACAAAAATTAGCTGGGCATGGTGGTGCATGCCTGTAGTCCCAGCTACTCGGGAGGCTAAGGCAGGAGAATTGCTTGAACCCAGGAGATGGGAGGTTGCGGTGAGCCGAGATCGCGCCATTGCACTCCAGCCTGGGTAACAAGTGCAAAAAACTCCGTCTCAAAAAAAGAGAAAAACATTTTAATTAACATTGTAAATGCTCAGGCACACCTGTCCCCATAAAACTAGTCTATCCGTACATAAAAACAAATGATCAGGGCTATATGCTTTGTGATTGGTTTTAATAAAACACACCTAAATATTTCTTAACATGTGGATTCCCTAAATTAAGCAAAGGAACAAGCATCTAAATACTATTGGGGAAAGTTGTCATAAACTTAAAACCATTCATACTATCAATCTGAAATTTTACACTTATCAAATCCATAAAAATACCTTCTTTTAAAATAACTAAGTAGAAAAATCAAACTGCAACAAGTGGGAAAGTGCTTTCTCTAGGTTCTTTAATGAAATTGTATTTAAGGAATATCAAGAATAACAGAAACTTCATTTTAAAAGTATCTATAGTTTTGGCCAGGCGTAGTAGCTCACGCCTATAATCCCAGGACTTTGGGAGGCTGAGGCTGGCGGATCATGAGGTCAGGAATTCGAGACCAGCCTGGCCAACATGGTGAAACCCCGTCTCTACTAAAAATACAAAAATTAGTTGGGCATGGTGGCAGGCACCTGTAATCCCAGCTACTCAGGAGGCTGAGGCAGGAGAATCACTTGAACCCAGGAGGCAGAGGTTGCAGTGAGCTGAGACTGTGCCACAGCACTCCAGTCTGGGTGACTCATGTCAAAAATAAAAAGTATCTATAGTTTTAAGAAAACATATCACATAGTCATAGGACATATGAAATTACTTTAGAGTTGCAGTTATAACTTACACTCTACTGGTCAAAGCTTAGAGGTAAACATCTAACTAATGTAGTAATACATTTTGAAAAACAAAAAACAAACTAGATGTTTTAAAACACGTAAAGCAGATACAACTGGTATTAAAAAGTATTCCAATTATTGGCGCAGTGGCTCATGCCTGTAATCCCAACACTTTGGAAGGCCGGTGGTGGGGAGGGTGACCGCTTGAGCCCAGGAGGTCAAAACCAGCCTGGGCAACATGGTTTAGGCAACCATTCCCATATTCGAGGAAAATATACACATCTCTACTAACAATACAAAAATTAGATGGGTTTGGTGGCATATGCCTGTAGCCCCACCTACTTGGGAGGTTGAGGCACAATAATCACTTAAGCCCAGGAGGTGAAGGTTGCAGTGAGCCAAGATTGCACCACTGCACTCCAGCCTTGGCAATAGAATAAGACCCTGTCCCCACCCCTACAAAACAAAAACAAACCAGAAAAAAAATCCAGTATTTCAATTATTACCCACCTGTAGAAATCCCAAAACTTTTGAACCATTTTTAATAGAAAGGGGTGTTTTCTTTCTATTCTGTAAAGCAGGTAGTATGAAATTGTAAAAAGAAATGCATCTATTTTTATAAGTCAACAACTCCATTTTTGTGACTCAGAGAGAAAATATTAAGAACACTGAAGTTGTGTTTTATTTAAGGTTGCATTTTTTTATCTGTCTAGGTACAAATACATATTCAGGTCAAAAGTTAAGGCACTGCTAACATAATTAGCTAACTGGAGTATCAAGCAGCAAGCATAATGAATAACTGACTCCAGGCAATCAGGGACAAATTCAGCCCTAGAGTTGAGACTACCCAAATTCATATCCGTTTTTTTCTTTTCTTTTCTTTTCTTTGAGACAGAGTCTCATTCTGTCACCCATGCTGGAGTACAATGGTGCGATCGCAGCTCACTGCAACCTCTGCCTCCCAGGTTCAAGCGATTCTCTTGCCTTAGCCTCCTGAGTAGCCAGGATTACAGGCACATGCCACCACACCCAGCTAATTTTTGTATTTTTAGTAGAGGCAGGGTTTCAACATCTTGGCCAGGCTGGTCTTGAACTCCTGACCTCATGATCCACTGCCTCGGACCTCCCAAAGTGCTGGGATTATAGGCATGAGCCACCGCGCCCAACTGTAGTTTCTCTTTAAATAATATTTTTTTTTTGTTTGTAGAGACCGAGCCTTGCTATGTTGACCAGGCTGCTCTTAAACACCTGGCCTCAACCTATCCTCCTGTCTTGACCTCCCAAAGTGTTGCAATTATAGGCATGAGCAACCATGCCCAGCATCAGTATTTTTAAATGTTTCTTTATCTACCTTCCGCTTTTGTTTGACTTTCCATTCTCTCTTTGACAGAATGTATTTTGAATATAAGTTAAAACTTTCTAATATTAAACAAATTTAAAATCTGAGGTTTTAAATAATTTAAAAGGTTTAAACATGCATAGAGTGAAATCTCCCTCATATTTCTTTCCCCAGCCCCCTTATTCTTTCCATAGGCAACTGATACTGTCAGTTTTTTATCCAGAGACATTCTATGTATATTTATTCAAATGTGCATATTCTCCTGACCTTCCCCACCTTTACACAAATGGTACCATAATATAGATGTAGTTCTCTACTAAACTTTATTCAAGGATATATACTTTAAATCACTGTATATCAGTACATGAAAAGCTTCTCAAGGGATCTTACAGTGATTTGGTATTCCATTGTTACTTAATGTTTGTTAACCAGCCCCTATTGATGGACACTGAGGTTTTTCTAAATTTTTGTTATAATAAATAAAGCTACCTGAGTAACACTGTATACACAATTTTGGGTCTATTCTTAAAAGTAAAATTTGCCATGTTGATTAATACCGCCAAATTAGCCAAACTGCCCTCTAGTAATACCAAAGTATGTTTTCCCATATCTTCTCCAACACACTGTATTGTACCAAGGTTTTATTTTTTTTTTTAAGCACTGACAATCTGAGGGATGAAAATATAGAAATATGGTGTTTCAAGCATATAAATAATTTTTTTAAGAGACTGGGTCTCCCTCTGTTACCAAGGTTGGAATGCAGTGACATGATCATAGCTCACTGTAACCTCAAACTGCTGGGCTCAAGTGGTCCTCTAGCCTCAGACCCCTGAGTAGCTGGGACTACAGGCAGATGCCCACTATACTCAGCTAATTTTTTTGTTCTTGTTTTTTATAGAGCAAGGTCTGCTATGTTACCCAGGCTGGTTCTGAACTCCTGGACTCAAACAATCCTCCTACCTTGGCCTCTCAAAGCACTGGGTAATTTTTACTTAATTTATATATGAGGCTGGTCTGATGGTAGTGGGTTATCAGAACTTATTAACATTAATGTCACTAAAGTTGGTATACAACCCCCCACTGCTAAATTTGGCTGGCTTAAAAAAAAATTTATATATGAATACATGTTACTTTATTATTAATATAAGAGAATAAATAATTATAATCTTGTTGCTATTTAATACCACTAAGTTTAGGGTGGTCTGTTACACAGCTAGATAACCAAACATATGTTTGTACCTAGAAGAGGCGTGCCACCACAAAACAAAACATAAACATGAGGTCATGACTTTGGGACTGGTGTTGGGGGTGGCAGAAGCTGGAAGAGTCTTGAAGAAATTGTTAGCAGTAGCCTAATGGCCTTCACAGAGCCTGTGGGTGAGGGCTTAAAGAAAAGCAAAACAAAACAAAACAAAAATAAGTTTTTGGAATCTGGAGGAAAAGATATTCTTGTTATGTAGTGACAGTTGTTTATCAAAATTGTCATCTGTAAGACGGACATGGAAAATAGAAAATTAAGCATAGCTATAGCTACACCTAATGAACTGATGTACTTGATTAAAGAGTTCCAAGTGGAGTGTTCAAAAGTGCTGTTTTCTTTTAGCTGAGTATAAAGACAGAGATGAGCTTTAAGAAACAAAACAAAAATGTGTTGAGGTTTCAAGCAAAATTAAAGGAAACATAAAAGAGCCAGGATTTGGTGGGTTCAAAAATAAAACTGTTTCTCGTTTTCAAATAGATTCTCATACAGAGAAGGGCTTCAAGCCAAAGAGGAAATCCAGTGTGTGACCAAAAGATCCTTTGAGATTTCAGAAAGATCCAAGGAGGTGCCCCTCAGAGTCCTTTTACCTTGAGAAAAGGCCCTCTAAGAATCTTAAGGATGTGTTTCCCAGATTCTATTAGAACAACAAGGCTATTCAAAACATTAAGGATGTTATCCCACAGCAGCTTCACAGGAAGCCCAAAATGGAGAAGGGCTTCTCTTGATGAGATGTGTGGGTATGGCTTGTCTAATGAAGAAAACTGCATTAAGATTCAAAGGAAACCCAAAAAGTTTTTTAGAGTTGTTTTAATAAAAAACATGCTGGCTTATATAAAAAAGAGGCCAAAATGAAAAGAAGCTTTTAGACTCTTAAACTTCTACAGACAGGAAGTAGGCTTTGGAAACAATTCATCTGCAAACAGCCTATATATTCTGGAAACGAAAGAATAATTCAAGTGTAGAACCAGGAGCCCAAAGGGTAGAACCCAGAGCTGAGGAGAATCATTCCCAAGCAGTAGAACTGAGCTCTAATCAAGGAATTAAAACATAGGCCCAGCTGAATTTTACACTTGTTATCGAATGGTGACTGCTGTGTGCCTCTTAGTTTCTGCCTCTTTGAATAAGAGTGTCCAGAGTGATTATCCTGTTCCTGTCATACCACCATATGCTGAATATATGGGGAGCAGATAATTTGTCTCTTTAGTTTACAGGTCTTTAGATCACAAAGAAAAGTGTTTATGAAGCTATATCCTAGGGACCACATCCAGATACCTTATCCATAGTAGGATCTGATTTAGATGACAAGATCTTGGTCCTAATGATGATGCTTTGATGGCATTAGACTTTGGAAGGTCTTGAAGAAGGTTATGAGTGTATTTGCATGTGGGAGAGATGTCATTTGTGTCCAGAAGGCTGAGGATAATATCCAAAATTGACTGCAACAATACTTCCTGTGCCATATGCTCTTCCAGAAACGTGCCCCTCTCCCAACAATAAGTTTTATGTACACTTCCCTTAAACAAGGGCAGGCCTTTGTTACTAATTTCACTAATAAAGGGCAGTAAAAGTGATGCTCTGTAACTTCTGAGAGTAAGACATAAAAAGGATACAGCTTCTATCTGGCTCTGTGTCTTGTCACTGTTGCTTTTGGAACCCAGCCACCAAAGTATATGGAAGTCCAGACACTTAAAAGATGCCAGAGATGGATGATCCAGCCAACAGACTCTGGTCAGGTATCAGTTGCAGCCAGTATTCGCTGCCACACACGACAGTAAGGAAGACTTGGGGTAGACTGTCAACCTACTAACTATCTAACTGCAACTTCATGAGGGTCTCTGAGCAAAAAATTTCCAGAACTGAGTAAGGCAATAAATACCGCAAGCTCAAGGTGGCTTGTTATGCAGTTATAACTCAACAGAACAGATCTTAATTCATGGATTTAAACACTTTTGATGGATTTCAACCATTTGCAACTACTGTCTTTTTGCTCAAATTTTCCTATCTTGGGCCCATGGAAGCCTCTTCAAGTATAGGGTGTGCATGCATGTATTTAGCTCTGCCTTTATACTTCAGGCCACCTGCAAAAATCTGGTGGCAGGTGTTTTTTTCCTGCATGTGACAAAATTCTCTAAAAAAAAAACAACTCACCATTTTAAAATGTACAATTCTGTGGTATTTTAGTACATCCACAATGCTGTACAACCACCATCACCACAGCTGAGCGCAATGGCTTAACCTGTAATCCCAGCACTTTGGGAGGCTGAGGCGGGTGGATCACAATGTCAGGGGTTTGAAACCATGATGACCAACATGGTGAAACCCCACATCTACTAAAAATATGAAAATTAGCCAGGCATGGTGGCACATGCCTGTAATCCCAGCTATTCAGGAGGCTGAGGCAGGAGAATCGCTTGAAGGAGGTTGCAGTGAGCTGAGATTGTACCACTGTACTCCAGCCTGGACAACAGAACCAGACTCTGTCTTGAAAAAAACAAAATACTAACAAAAACCCCATCACCACCATCTAATCTTAGAACATTTTCATCACCCCAATAGGAAATCCTATACCCATTAAGCAGTCACCCCCCATTTTCCTCTCTCCCTAGCCCCTGGCAACCACCATGTACTTTCTGTTTTTATGAATTTGACTATTTGAGATATTTTGTATAAATGGAATCACACAATGTACATCTTTTTGCCCAGCTTCTTTCACTTAGTATGTTTTCATGATTCATCCACATTGTAACATGTATCATATATATAGCACATACTTCATTCCCTTTTATAGCTGAATCAAGTATTTTATTATATATATAATTATATATATACACACACACACACACACACACACACACACACTATATTTTGTTTATCCAGTCATCAGTTAATGGACATTTGGGATGCCTCACCTTTTGGCTATTGTGAATAATGTTACTATGACTATTAATCTAACCTTACCTTTTGGCTATTGTGAATAATGCTGCTGTGAATATTAATCTAAAAGTTTTTGTTTAAACAGCTGTTTTTTTATTCTTTTGGTGGGGAACTTCAGGGTCATATGGTAATTCTATGTTTAAATTACTGAGACACCACTAAACTATTTTTTCATACCAGCTGCACCATTTTACATTTTCACTAGCGATGTATGAGGGTTCCAATTTCTCTATACCTTCACCAACATCTGTTATTTTCCATTTTTGTTTTGTTTTTGAGACAGAATTTTGTTCTTGTCACCCAGGTTAGAGTGCAATGGTACAATCTCAGTTCACTCCAACCTCAACCTCCCAGGTTCAAGCAATTTTCCTGCCTCAGCCTCCCAAGTAGCTGGGATTATAGGCGTTGACCACCATGCCTGGCTAATTTGTTATTTTCCATTTTTATTATAACCCTCTTAGTGTGTGTGAAGTGATTATCTCACGGTTTTAATTTGCATTTCCCTAGTGTCAAACAATGTTGAGCATCTTTCCAAGTGCTTCCTGGCCATCTGTATATCTGCTTTGGATGAATGGCTATTCAAATCCTTTGCACATATATATATGTACATAAATATACACACACACATATATATGTATATATTTGGAGACAGGGTCTCACTCTTGTCACCCAGGCTGGAGGGCCATGGCACCATCATGGTTCACTGAGGCTTCAACCTCACAAGCTCAAACAATCCTCCCACCTCTCAGCCCCCCAAGTAGCTGAGACTACAGGTGCATGCCACCACACTCAGTTTATGTTTGTATTTTTTGCAGAGACAACGTTTTGCCATGTTGTCCAGGCTAGTCTCGAATTCCTGTACTCAAGCAGTCCGCCTGCCTCAGCCTCCCAAAGTGCTGGGATGACAGGCATGAGCCACAGAGCCTGGGCCCTTTGCCTATTTTTCACTTGGGTTGTCTTTTTTGTTACTGAGTTGCAGGAGTTCCTTACCTAAAAAGGAATAACTCATCAGATATAATGAGGGTCTAGTACTCAAAATATCTAGTATCTATTAGAATACTTTCACTCTTTTTACTCTCAAGTATCTCTTTGATGCACAAAACTTTAAAATTGTAATGAAGTCCAAGTTATCTTTAGTTTCTTTTGTTGCTTGTGCTTTTGGTGTTATAGCTAAGAAACCACTGCCAAACATAAAGTCTGTCTCCAGGGCTCTCTTTCTTAAGTACTAAGCTAACTATTAATATAACCCATCAATACACAAAATATTGGCTACTTTTTTGTCCTGGAATTCTTTTTTATTAATAAGGACATACGACATAGAAAGGACAACACTGTTTCAAAACAATCCGTCTAGCCATATAAATATAATAAGGTTAGCCTTGCTGCTTCTAACCTGCAGAAACATGGTATTAAAAAAAAAAAAAAAGGAAACATACAACTTCCATGTAATGTTCTTTTTTGTGATGGAGTCTTGCTGCAACACCCAGGCTGGAGTGCAATGGTGCAATCTCAGCTTACTGCAACCTCTGCCTGCCAGGTTCAAATGGTTCTCCTGCCTCAGCCTCCTGAGTAGCCGGGATTAGAGGTGTCCGCCACCACACTAGGCTAATTTTTGTATTTTTAATACAGACATGGTTTCACCACATTGGCCAGGCTGGTCTTGAACTCCTGACTTAAGTGATCCGTCCCACGTAATGTTCTTTTTTTTTTTTTCCTTCTTCCTCTAACATAGATCATAGAAAACAATTTTTCTTTTTTTTTTTTTTTTTTTTGAGACAGAGTCTCCCTCTGTTGCCAGGCTGAAGTACAGTGGCATGCTCTCAGCTCACTGCAACCTCTGCCTCCTGGGTTCAAGCAATGATTCTCCTGCCTCAGCTTCCCAAGTAGCTGGGACTACAGGTGCATGCCACCATGCCCAGCTAATTTTTGTATTTTTAGTAGAGACAGGGTTTCACCATGTTGGCCAGGATGGTCATCTCTTGTCCTCATGATCCGCCCACCTCGGCCTCCCAAAGTGCTGGGATTACAGGCATGACCACCACGACTGGCCGTAATGTTCTTAAACAGATCATTTATTTCTTAGCTCTACCAAACTAAAGTGAAGATATAATAAAATAGACTGCTTGCGGTCAACTGATAACGTTTTGGTGGATTTTGTCATAAGGACTCCGCCCACACAAACAAAAAAGGCACCCATAAGTTAATGGGCAGTTCTACATTTGAAATATAGATTGATATGGAACAAATTAACTTTTTCTACTGTTAAAAGTTTCTAAGAATCATGCATTAAGGTTAAAAAGTATATCCTGCCAAAATATCCAGCAAGTTTGGCATTGAAACAGCATTATATTTCAGTGTAAACATATTCTATTCTAGGAGAAAAAGTGTTCTTTAGTATAGAAATGACAGATAGTGCCGGGTGCAGTGGCTTACGCCTGTAATTCCAACACTACAGGAGGCCAACGTGGGCGGATCATGAGGTGAGGAATTCGAGACCAGCCTGACCAACATGGTGAAATCCCCGTCTCTACTAAAAACACAAAAATTAGCTGGGCATGGTGGCAGGCGCCTGTAATCCCAGCTACTCAGGAGGCTGTGGCAGGAGAATGGCTTGAACCCAGGAGGCAGAGTGTGGTGAGCCAAATCGTGCCATTGGACTCCAGCCTGGGCAACAAAAGCAAAACTCTGTCTCAAAAAAAAAAAAAAACAAAAAGAAATGGCAGACAGTTATCAGTATGGCAAAAGTGGGAACTTGATACTTTAGTTTTCCCTGCATATATGTGAATACATTTTATATGTTATCACTTGGGTGTAGTAAGTTATGGCATAAGATGTATTTCAAAACAGCTTGAAAGCTACTGGTCTAGAGATACCAAAAAAAGGAATAATGATGAGGATTTTAGCATGGGTAGAAGCAAACAGTTGGCTGCATGATCTACTAAACTACTTTCTAGCACACATTGTAAGCTGCCTGTCTCTATCACTGAGGAACAAAATGTTTCATAATCCTAACAGAAAGAAAGAATTCTAGTGCCGGGCGCGGTGGCTCAAGCCTGTAATCCCAGTACTTTGGGAGGCCGAGGCGGGTGGATCACGAGGTCAAGAGATCGAGACCATCCTGGTCAACATGGTGAAACCCCGTCTCTACTAAAAGTGCAAAAAATTAGCTGGGCATGGTGGCGCGTGCCTGTAATCCCAGCTCCTCAGGAGGCTGAGGCAGGAGAATTGCCTGAACCCAGGAGGCGGAGGTTGCGGTGAGCCGAGATCGCGCCATTGCACTCCAGCCTGGGTAACAAGGGTGAAACTCCGTCTCAAAAAAAAAAAAGAAAGAAAGAAAGAATTCTAGACAATAGCTCATGTCCACAAACAAGTTCAATCCTAAACTAGCTGGGTTATCAAAATTGGTCTTAAGTAAGCTGGGTTGGTTGATCCTCAAGAAGAGTATTTCTTCTTCTTGTTTCAAGTTATAAGCAGGAAAGACTACTCCATATGTAAATGACTACTTCCAGGTTTGTAGTTTGACAGCAAGCTAGTCTAGATGGAAAGCCCATGTCTTCCAAACTCAATGACCACTTCAAAAAGGTTGGGCCTGGCCAGGCGCGGTGGCTCAAGCCTGTAATCCCAGCACTTTGGGAGGCCGAGGCAGGTGGATCACGAGGTCAAGAGATCGAGACCATCTTGGTCAACATGGTGAAACACCATCTCTACTAAAAATACAAAAAATTAGCTGGGCATGGCAGCGCATGCCTGTAATCCCAGCTACTCAGGAGGCTGAGGCAGGAGAATTGCCTGAACCCAGGAGGCGGAGGTTGCGGTGAGCCGAGATCGCGCCATTGCACTCCAGCCTGGGTAACAAGAGTGAAATTCCGTCTCAAAAAAACAAAAAAAAAAACAAAAAGGTTGGGCCTGGTGATGCAATACTGGGACTAAGAGAAGAAAGATGGTGCTAGGTCTGAGGAAAAAAAGAAAACAAAACAGGAGGGACCAGAGTTCTAAAGCACATTTACTGAATACTGACATCTAAGGAATCTAAGGATGATGAGCCCCAACATGAAAATAAGCCCAAACATAAAAATAAGGAAGATACTATCTGTGATGGTTCATTTTATATGTCAACTTGAATCGTGTTTTTGGATGAGATTAACAGTTGAATTGGTAAACTAGTGGCCAGATATGGTGGCTCATTCCTATAATCCCAGCACTTTGGGAGGCAAAGGCAGGTGGCTTGCTTCAGCCCAGGAGTTTGAGACCAGCCTGGGTAATACTCGAAACCCTATCTCTACAAAAAAAAAAAAAAATACAAAAATTAGTTGGGTGTGGTGGTGCATGCCTGTAGTCCCAGCTACTCAGGATGCTGAGGTGAGAGGACGGCTTGAGCCTGGTAGATGGACGTTGCAGTGAGCTGAGATTGCATCAATGCATTCCAGCCTAGGTGACAAAGCGAGACTCTGTCTCACAAAAAAAAATAAAAATAAAAATAAATTGCCCCCGTAACATAGGTGGGCTTCAATCACTCAGTTTAAGGCTCAAACACAACAAAATCCAAGAGGCAGTTCTCTAGCAGACTGCCTCCAGACTGAAACTGTACCATCTACTCTCCTGGGTCTCCAGGCTGCTGCCCATTGGACTGAAATTGCAATACTGGCTCTCCTAGGTCTCCAGCCTGCCAACCCACACAGCAGATTCTGGACTTGCCAGCCTCTATAACTGCATGAGTGGAGTCCTTATAACAAATCTTCCTAGGCTGGGCACCATGGCTCATTCCTGTAATCCCAGCACTTCTGGGAAGACAAGGTGGGGGGATCGTTTGAGCCCAGAAGTTTGAGATGAGCGAGACCCCATCTCTACTAAAAGTCCAAAACACTAGCTGGGAGGCCGAGGCGGGCATATCACTTCAGCCTAAGAGTTGAAGACCAGCCTGGGAAACATAGTGAGACCCCATGTCTAAAAAACTTTAATTAAAAAAAAAAAAGCCGGGCGCAGTGGCTCATGCCTGTAATCCCAGCACTTTGGGAAGCCGAGGTGGGTGGATCAAGATGTCAAGAGATAGAGGTCATCCTGGCCAACATGGCGAAACCCTGTCTCTACTAAAAATACAAAAATTAGCTGGGTGTGGTGGCTACTTAGGAGGCTGAGGCAGGAGAATCACTTGAACCCAGGAGGCAGAGGTTGCAGCAAGCCAAGATCACACCACTGCATCCCAGTCTGGCAACAGGGCGAGACTCCGTCTCAAAAAAAAAAAAAAAAAAAAAAATTAATGCACACATTACATTCATTCATTCATTTATATATGTCATAAACATTCACTAAGCATCTACTCAGAGCCAGGGACTATTGTTAGTACTGGAAATATAGCAGTAAACTATATGGACACAGTTCCATTGCGGAGTTTACATTTTAAAGGTGAAACTGTGCAATAAATGCACATTCTAACATCAGGTAGTGCTAGGAGCTACAAAGCATAATAAAGTAGGATGGGATAAAAATACAGTGATGCAGGGAAGGCGAGAGTAGTCAGAACACTATTCTGGATCAGGATGCCCTCTCTGAAGGGAAGGTGACATATGAGAAAATAACTGAAGGTAATAAGCTGCAAACATGTGTGAGTAGAGGCCAGGGCAAAAGAAACACCTAATGAAAAGGGAGTGAGGTACATGCTGGAGATTACCAGGAGAATCTGAGTGAGGCAGTAGAAAAATGAAATATGAGAAGAGTCAGATCAGGGGCCCACGGCAGACAGTTTAGATTTTATTCTGAATGTGATGGGATGTCTCTAAAGGGCATGACATCATGTTTGCCTTTTACTAACTAAATGTCTTACCGGTTTTACTATTCCCTCCTAAACAATGGATGCTAGGATGAAACCGTAAAAGCAATAAGACATTTAAGATGGGGTTGCTGGGCACAGTGGCTCATAACTATAATCCCAGCCATTTTAGGAGGCAGAAGTGGGAGGATCACTTGAGCCAAGGAGTTTGAGACCAGCTTGGGCAACACAGAGAGACCCCGTCTCTACAAAAATTTTTTAAAAAATTAGCCAGGGATGGTGGCACATGCCTGTGGTTCCAGCTGCTCAGGAGGCTGAGGTAAGAGGATCCCTTGCACGCGGGAGGTCAAGGCTGCAGTGAGCCATGATCATCCCACTGCACTTGAGCCTGGGTGACAAAGTGAGACTCTGTATTAAAAAAAAAAAAAAAAAAAAAAAAGGTGATGGCGTTTAATAAAGTGGAAAGGATCCTGGCAAGTGGAATATTCTGGATACGTTGACAAAATCAAGTACGATGAGGTTACAGAGTCATCTGCTTGGGGATTAAAGTTCTGAGAGTTGATAAGATAGCAAGTTCAGGAAGCTTAGACATCTTGACTTAGAGCTATAAAAGGGCACATTTTTTATTAACAAGTTTTAATTAGTTTTCTTATTCCCCAAATGGGATCCCAAAAAGCTGACTGAATTAAATGAAAAGGAGGTCATTCAGGTGGGTTTAGTCTAATCACATAAGCCTTTTAAATCTGGGTCTAGAGAGGAAAGACAGAAGTAAAAGAAATTTGGAAGTCAGAGAGACAAGCTCCTGGTAGCTTGCACGAAAGCAAACATCCATGGTACCAATGGCCTCTGGAGACCTTGCTGTAGAAGCTGGGTGCAGTGGCTGCAAGAGGCAGCAAGGAAAGAGGGACTTCAGTCCTGTAACTGCAAGGGATTGAATTCTGCCAACAGACTGCATGAGCCTGGAAGAGGACCCTGATCTCCAAAAGGTAACTACAGCATGGCTAACACTTTGCAGCCCTGTGTGACCCTGAGCAGAGAACCCAGATCATCCATGCCCAGACTCCTAGAAACTACAGGAGTCATTCATGGGTGTTGTTTTAAGCTGCAAAATTTGTGTTATTTGTTACGTAGCAATAGAAGTCTAACATAGGTTCATTCCACTTTCCTATGGAAGGGGCTGCTTCTGTTACCCTAGAAGCAAATAGAAAGAGAAGCGAACTTGAAAAAACAAAGCTTGACTTTTATGATCTCTAACTCACTATTCCTAGAGATTCTGTTCAATTACTGCTTGAGTCACATTACTTGTTTTACTATCTACAACATTTTGCCAAAATACGAACTTTCTGAAAATCATGAGCAATACAAACAGGTTTATTTTCAATTTTAGAAAGTAACTTTGGTAACTACGCAAAACTAAAAGTAACTGGGTGTTTTGGCTCCTTGAACGTCAAACTAGTCCTAGCGCCTGGAGACACAGATCCTTGTCCTAATCTTAGAAATGAGCCACAAGGTCATGACTCCTGTCTTTCCTTACCAGGAGTTTCAGCTCCACAAAGGAAAATCTTTCGCTTTTGTTTGAATTAATAGTGGGTTCAGAGGTGTTCTCAGCTGCGAAAAGACAGTCCCTTCCAGATAATTACAAGCTTGACCCTTAAAATGTGGACTCTCTCTCTCGAAGTCCACGAACCTCCTGATTAAGGATGCAACAAGCCGCGGCTCCGCTCGTCCTGCCGGGAACTGTAGTTCTCCCCCGTCGACCTTCAGCACTGGAAACCTATCGCGCGCCCAACCGGCGACCCAGACGACAGCAGCCAGGATTGGTCCTGGACGGGGGCAGCGCGGCGCTGATTGGATGGCACGCCCGCGAAGCCGCGCCTCCCGCTACTCTCCACACCCCACCCTGCTGTGGCAATAACCTCAAATCATCCCCCTCCGACGAACTCCCTGGTGGCTGCCTCACTGCCAGCCCCGGCCTCTCCCAACAAGGTTGGCCCTAAGACTCGCCTCTGTCCTGGAGGCTGGGCAGCGTCCAAGACTCCCCAGTTTTCCGCTGACGGTCTTAGGTCAGCTTCCTCACACGCCCTCGGTAGCCCCAGTGCTCACCTGGGCGGCGGCGGTCACGCCCGGTAACTGACAGGCCCGCAGCATCTCGGTGGAGCGGACGGCGCTACTGGTGAACGCTGGAGCTGCCGCCGCGGCGCGAGTAAGTGAAGGCGTGCGTGCGTATGTGCGTGCCCGCGTCCGCGCCCGGCGCACCGGAAGGGCAGCCGACTCCACTGCGCACGCGCGAGGTCCTCTCCGGTCCCCGACTCGGCAGCTCTTAAAGGATGGGTTCTGCCCCGGCTGCGGAAACGCCAGCTCCGGGCGATTGGTCCGAAGGAGGCTACAAGGACGGATTCACTTTCCGGGTCGCACTCGGGCTACAGGTCCTTATCCCCAAGCTGGGGTTACTAGGTGAACGCGGCTGCAGGGAGGACCTTCTGAAATCCAGTCTTCAGCCGCACGTGGACAATGGACAGCTGTGACTCTTCAAACAATTAAAGCAAGAAAGCATCTCAGCGGGCTTTGTGAGCTGGATATTTCGTAGGAAGGAGTGGATTTGGCCAAAGTTACGTAAACAATGGAATTGTCTCAGTTTGCGGGTTTGTTTCGTTTGACAGCCCTTCAGGGAGTCATCCTGATTCCTGGAGACGGTGAACGAACACTGTAGGAACCCTTGTGCAGAACGTGTCAAGTGGCACAACAAGGATAAGAACACAGGTTCTTGGACTCCACAGCTTCTGCTCCTTCTAGATTAAACCACACTGCTTTCTCCAAGTTTTTATTTTAGTAACATCATTTTGGCTGCAATTTGTGGATGGGTTGGAAGATGGGAAGTCAGTGCAGAAGCACGGTTGAAAGTATTCCATTAGGCCAGGCGCGGTGGCTCACGCCTGTAATCCCAGCACTTCCGGAGGCCGAGGCGGGAGGATCGCTTGAGCCCAGAAGTTCGAAACCAGCCTGGGCAACATCGTGAGACCTCGTCTCTATACAGAAAAACAAAAACAAACAAACTATATATATACATATATGTGTGTGTGTGTGTGTATATATATATACATATATATATATAGTGTGTGTGTGTGAGTGAGACAGAGTCTTGCTCTTTCCCCAGACTGGAGTACAGTGGCACAATCTCAGCTCACTACAACCTCCGTCTCCCGGATTCAAGCGATTCCCCTGCCTCAGCCTCCTGAGTAGCTGGGACTAGGCGTGTCCCAACACCTGGCTAACTTTTTGTATTTTAGTAGAGATGGGGTTTCATCATGGCCAGGATGGTCTCGATATCTTGACCTCATGATCCACCTGCCTCGGCCTCCCAAAGTGCTGGGATTATAGGCGTGAACCACCGCGCCTGGCCCAAAAAATTTTTTAAAAAGAAAGTATTCTACTGATTCTATAATCAAAACATGTTAAATATTAAAATATGGTATTAATACTCCATGTATACTCCAGTATTAATATGTTAGTATTAATACTATTAGCATCTTATTGCAATATCGTGGAAACTAACTTTTCTATTTTCTATTGAGTTTGCCAAGTATTCCAAGTCTTAACTGGATAATTTATTACAATATAGTATTCTCTCTAGAGGTAGACTGTGCGATGACTTGTAGCATGGAGAGATGGACTTGAAAATTATCTAAAATCAAATGATTATGTTTGTATATGTTCTATGATTTTTAGGGAACTATAGTAATTACATATACTCAGTTTCATGTATCCCTTAGCTTCCAGAGCAGTCTCCCGTTTTCTTTAGTAATTTTAGCAATTGAATTGCTGCCTCTTGCCCACTGCTGTCATGCTCAGTGGTGCCGGTGACTTTTCTAACACCCTTGGCCTTGAACCTCTCAGTGCTAGTGAGCAGTTTCATCCTGCTTCAGTCATGTATGTCACAGCCACAACTTGCACCTGAACATCATTAGGAACCAACCTCTCTAGCTTCGAGATCTCAAACCTCAAAATCAGTCTCCCAATCCCTCATAACCCAAGTCCTTAATCCTCACTCTCCACATGCAAATTGTGAATATTTTTGCTTTAAAATGTTATCAGGGTGGCTCATACCTGTAATCCTAGCACTTTGGGAGGCCGAGGCGGGTGGAATACGAAGTCAGGAATTTGAGACCAGCCTGACCAACACGGAGAAACCCCATCTCTACTAAAAATACAAAATTAGCCAGTCATGGAGATGCAGGCCTGTAATCCCGGCTACTCGGGAAGCTGAAGCAAGAAAATCGCCTGAACCAGAGAGGCAGAGGTTGCAGTGAGCTGAGATCATGCCACTGCACTCTAGCCTGGGCGACAGAGCGAAACTCGGTCTCAATTTTTTAAAAATGTATCGGGGCTGGGTGTGGTGGCTCATGCCTATAATCCCAGCACTTTGGGAGGCTGAGGTGGAAGGATAACTTGAGCCCAGGAGTTTGAGACCTGCCTGGGCAAAAGAGGGAGACCTCATCTTTATTAAAAAAAAAAAAAAAAAAAATTAATTGGCAGGTCATGATTGTGGTGCCAGCTACTTGGAAGGCTGAGTAGTAGGATTGCTTTAACCCAAGAATTCCAGGCTGCAGTGATTGTGCCACTGCACTCAGACCCTTTCTCTAAAAAATAAAACTTAAATCAAATCACTCACTTGTTCAAAAAATGTGCAGCGAGGCCAGGCTTGGAAGGTCACGCTTGTAATCCCAGCACTTTGGGAGGCTGAGATGGGAGAATTGTTTGAGTCCAGGACCAAACAGTTGAGACCAGCCTGGGCAACATAGTGAGAGCTAGGTCTCTACAAAAAAATTAAAAATTAGCCAGGTGTAATGGTGTGTGCCTGTAGTACCAGCTATTCAGGAGGCTGAGGTGAAAGTATTGCTTGAACCAAAGAGATCTAGGCTGCAGTGAGCTATGATCATAGCACTGCACTCACCTCATCTAAAAAAAAAAATGTGCAGTGATTCCCACTGCCAATTCAAAGAGCTTTTATGAATGTCTGAATACTTGTCTAGCATATGTGGATGTTTCTGGACTCAAAGTGGCCACCATAGGTTGGCAACAATAGTGTTCCAAGGTTATACACCTGTATCTCAGACAAATTGAAGTATAACCGTCTCAGAGGTTGTTTTTGTTTGTTTGTTTGTTTTTGTTTTTTGTTTGTTTGTTTGTTTTTTTGACACACAGTCTCCCTCTGTTGCCTAGACTGGAGTACAGTGGCTCAGTCTCGGCTTACTGCAACCTCTACCTCCCAGGTTCAAGTGATTCTCCTGCCTCAGCCTCCCGAGTAGCTGAGACTACAGGCACATGCCACCATGCCTGGCTAATTTTTTGTATTTTTAGTAGAGATGGAGTTTCACTGTGTTAACCAGGATGGTCTCAATCTCCTGACCTCGTGATCTGCCCACCTCGGCCTCCCAAAGTGCTGAGATTACAGTGGTGAGCCACTGCACCCGGCCATCTCAGAGGTTCTTAAAGCATGTTCCAGGAACCGCTAGGGATCATGAAACCCTTTCAGGGACGTCTATAAAATAAAAACTATTTTCATAGTAAGATATTATTTGCCTTTCTCTCATCTCATGATTGTACAGCATTATACCAGAGGCTACCTGACATATGATATCACAAGAAATTGAATGAAAAAGCAAATTTCAGAATCTAGGTTTTGGGATTTTTTAATGTTAGACTTTAAAGACATTGCAGGCTGGGCGCGGTGGCTCAAGCCTGTAATCCCAGCACTTTGGGAGGCCGAGGCGGGTGGATCACAAGGTCAAGAGATCGAGACCATCCTGGTCAACATGGTGAAACCCCGTCTCTACTAAAAATACAAAAAATTAGCTGGGCATGGTGGCGCGTGCCTGTAATCCCAGCTACTCAGGAGGCTGAGGCAGGAGAATTGCCTGAACCCAGGAGGCGGAGGTTGCGGTGAGCCGAGATCGCGCCATTGCACTCCAGCCTGGGTAACAAGAGCGAAACTCCGTCTCAAAAAAAAAAAAAAAAAAAAAAAAAAAAAAAAAAAAAAAAAAAAATTCTGTATTAAGACATTGCAAAAAGGTAAAACGATACCATCCTTCTCATTATTCTTTTTTATTTTAGAATAGTTATTTTACATTAAAGTGTGTTATTTATGTTAACATGTAATGGGTACAGGCTGGGTGTGGTGGCTCACACCTGTAATCCTTGCACTTTGGGAGACCAAGGCAGGAGGATCACTAGGTCAGGAGTTGGAGACCAGCCTGGCCAACATGACAAAACACCATCTCTACTAAAAATACAAGAAATTAGCCAGGCATGGTGGCAAACACCTGTAATTCCAGCTACTCAGGAGGCTGAGGCACAAGAATTGCTTGAACCAGGGAGCCAGGTGTTGCACTGAGCTGAGATTGAGATGGCACCACTGCACTCCAGCCTGGGTGACAGAGCAAGATTCTGTCTCAAAAAATAAAAATTAAAAAAATGTAATAGGTTTATAATTGTTATTATTAAATAAGTGTGGTAAGCAAAATAATGTTCCCCCCAAAGATGTCCTCATTCTCCTAATCTCTGAAACCTGTGAATATGCTACCTTACATGACAAAAGGGACTTTGTGGATATGATTAAGGATCTCTTGAGATGAAGGGACTAGTCTGTGTTATCTGTATGGGCCCAGTGTAATGACAAGAGTCCTTATGAATAAAAGAGGAGGCCAGGCGTGGTGGCTCACACCTATAATCCCAGCACTTTGGGAGGCCGAGGCGGGTGGATCACGAGGTCAACAGATCGAGACCATCCTGGTCAACATGGCGAAACCCCGTCTCTACTAAAAAAAAAAAAAAAAAGTTGGGCATGGTGGCCCACGCCTGTAGTCCCAGCTACTCGGGAGGCTGAGGCAGGAGAATTGCTTGAACCCAGGAGGTGGAGGTTGTGGTGAGCCAAGATCGTGCCATTGCACTCCAGCCTGGTTAACAAGAGCGAAAATCTGTCTCAAAAAAAAAAAAAAAAGAGGAATGGGCCAGGCATGATGGCTCATGCCTGTAATCCTAGCACTTTGGGAGGCCTAGGCATGTGGATCACTTGAGGCCAGGAGTTTGAGACCAGCCTGACCAACATGGTGAAACCCTGTCTCTACTAAAAATACAAAAATTAGCTGGGCATGGTGGCGTGTGCCTGTAATCCCAGCTACTTGAGAGACTGAGGCAGGGAGAATCGCTTGAACCTGGGAGGCAGAGGTTGCAGGTGAGCCAAGATAACACCACTGCACTCCAGCCTGGGCAACAAAGTAAGACCCTGTCTCAAAAAAAAAAAGAATGTAGGAGGGACAATCAGAGGAGATGTGATAATGGATAGAGAGATCAAAGTGATACAATTGCAGTCTTAGGATATAAAGAAGTCATGAGCCAAGAAATGCAGCTTCTAGAAACTGGAAAAAGCAAGGAAAAGAATTCTCTAGAGCCTCTGGAAGGAACACAACCCTTTGGTTTGATTTTACTTTGATTCTAGTGAAATCTGTTTTGGACTTCTGACCTACAGAACTGTAAGATAATTTGTCATTCAAGCCACTAAGTTTGTGGTAATTTGTTACAGCAACAATAGGACACTGACACAATAACTTTTTAATTTTTCACAATTTTAATTTTCAAGAGAGTAAATACCAATAGATATAATCCATAAAAGAAAAAGCCTCTTTGGGATCCCCAACGATTTCTAAGAGTGCAAATGGGTTCTGAGATGAAAATGTTTAAGAACTACTGCTCTATAGGCCGGGCGCTGTGGCTCAAGCCTGTAATCCCAGCACTTTGGGAGGCCGAGGCGGGTGGATCACGAGGTCAAGAGATCGAGACCATCCTGGTCAACATGGTGAAACCCCATCTCTACTAAAAAAATACAAAAAATTAGCTGGGCATGGTGGTGCGTGCCTGTAATCCCAGCTACTCAGGAGGCCGAGACAGGAGAATTGCCTGAACTCAGGAGGCGGAGGTTGCGGTGAGCCGAGATCGTCCCATTGCACTCGAGCCTGGGTAACAAGAGTGAAACTCCGTCTCAAAAAAAAAAAAAAAAAAAAGAACTACTGCTCTAAATATTAATAAATCCTGTGTCTGTCTTGGCACCTCTCCCTTGACCTTAGCTCTTGCTATTCTCAACTGCATAGACTGGCTTTGCCTTTGCTAAAGTCTTCCCCATTGTTTAAGATCCATCTTATAGGCTCCCTGCTCATCTGAGATCACTCCAGAGACTTCTCTCAACTTTTAACTGCCCCAATGAATCATCTATCTGCCTTGCCTAATTTATGTCCTGTGCTTGTCTCCTTATTAAATGTGAACTTCTTGAGATCAGGCGTTTCACCCTTACCCATTTCACCCAGTAATTAATGTTGTATATTGTATATGCATGGATGATGTTGGATATTCCCTATGGAGAAAATCTCAGGCAGTGGGATAGAAGAGACAGTTTTGTTGTGGGGTTCCCTCCCCCATATTTGAATAAACACCAGAAAAAATATATATACTCACCAATTCTCAAGAATAAAATAAGGAAGGTAGAATTGTTCAGGGAAAGTCGAGATGCTGTTGACAAAATGACCAAATGACATTGTTACTGATTTTTTAAAAATAATGTGTGTATGTGTGTGTAGTATCTTTAGAATATTTACATTCATTTGATATAGTTGACAATCCAGTTTTCTTCCAAAACAATTTTTTGAAGACAAGATCTCACTGTATGGCCCAGACTGGAGTACAGTGTGGAGTACCGTGGTGTGATCACAGCTCACTTTAATCTTGAACTCCTGAGCTCAAGCAATCCTCCTGCCTGGCCTTCCAAGTGGCTGGGACTACAAAAGCACACCACCACAACTGGCGAATTATTTCTTTTTCTTTCTTTTTTTTTTTTTTTTTTTTTGAGACAGAGTTTCATTCTTGTCGCCCAGGCTGGAGTGCATTGTGGGGCAACCTCGGCTCACTTCAGCCTCCGCCTCCCAGGTTCAAGTGATTCTCCTGCCTCAGCCCCTGGAGCAGCTGGGATTATAGGCACCTGCCACCATGCCTGGCTAATTTTTTGTATTTTTAGTAGAGATGGGGTTTCACCATGTTGGCCAGGCTGGTCTTGAACTCCTGACCTCAGGCTATTCAGATGAATAACTTGATGAATTTAAATTTTTTTTTGTAGATAGGGGTCTCACTATATTGCCCAGGCTGGACTAAACTGGGCTCAAGCAATCCTCCCACCTCAGCCTCCCAAAGCACAAAATGATTTTAAATAATATTACTAACATCTTCCAGTTTTGGAAGGTTAACATTTATTATTTTCTCAAATGAATTTAATAAAAAGAGCAGAAAGAAATCTTCAACTATGTTGTGTACTTTGTCTTTCAATTACATACTTAATTAGAATTTTGTTATTTTTTTTCTTTTTTCTTCCTTAAACATGCATGCCATTGTAGAATTTTTTTAATTAAAAATTTTGTTTCGCGCCGGGCGCGGTGGCTCAAGCCTGTAATCCCAGCACTTTGGGAGGCCGAGGCGGGTGGATCATGAGGTCAAGAGATCGAGACCATCCTGGTCAACATGGTGAAACCCCGTCTCTACTAAAAATACAAAAAAATTAGCTGGGCATGGTGGCGCGTGCCTGTAATCCCAGCTACTCAGGAGGCTGAGGCAGGAGAATTGGCTGAACCCAGGAGGCGGAGGTTGCGGTGAGCCGAGATCGCGCCATTGCACTCCAGCCTGGGTAACAAGAGCGAAACTCCGTCTCAAAAAAAAAAAAAAAAAATTTTTTCTTTTTCTTTTTTCTTTCTTTCTTTCTTTCTTTCTTTTTTTTTTTTTTTTTTTTTTTTTTTTGAGGAGTCTTCCTCTGTCACCCAGGCTGGAATGCAATGGCAGGGTCTCGGCTCACTGCAACCTCTACATCCCGGGTTCAAGCGATTCTCCTACCTCACTCTGCCGAGTAACAGGGACTACAGACATGTGCCACCATACATGGCTAATTTTTTGTGGTTTTAGTAGAGACAGGGTTTCACTATGTTGCCCAGGCTGGTCTCGAACTCCTGACCACGTGATCCTCCCGCCTCGGCCGCCCAAAGTGCTGGAATTACAGGTGTGAGTCACTGCGCCCGGGCTTTTTTCTTTTTTTAAGATCGGGTCCTTCGCTTAAAATATTTGCCCAAGCGGGAGTGCAGTGGCGTGATTGCATCTCAATGCAGCCTCGACCTCCTGGGTTCAAGCGATCCTCCGACTTCAGCCTTCCGATTAGTGTAGCTGGGACTACGGGAGCGAACCACCATGTCTGGCTTCAATAAGAATTTTTTAAATAGAAATTTTGTAGAAGCCTCTATAGGCAGTTTCACAGCTGCGAAGGGCAGAACCTGGCGATGACATTCAATACGGGTTGAGGGGACCACTCCTTTGTTCTTTTCCTCTTCCTTGACTCCGCCTCCTTGCTTTCTCTACGTTCCCTTTTCCCTTGTGCTTTTAAACCCAAAGCGGCCGCCGTAGACGAGGCTGGCAAGATGGCTGCCTGTGCTTTTGCTGGTGTGATGAGAACGGCTTCAGGTTAGTGTAAAGTGACTTGCTCCTTGCATGCCTTCACGGAATGGGGAACTGGTGCGGGCTGGAATGGACGTTTAGATTGGAGGTTAACAAGTAAAAAGGGTCGTTATTTAAGATAAGAGGGTTGCGCCCACTTTTCTCTGAGGCCGTATGACCGGCAGCCAGGGTCCCCGACTCGCACTCGGGCGGGCCTGTGTGTCCCGCATTTTACGCTTCCTTGCCAGCTTTTTCTTTTTTTTTTTTTTCTTTTTTTTTTTTTTGAGACGGAGTTTCGCTCTTGTTACCCAGGCTGGAGTGCAATGGCGCGATCTCGGCTCACCGCAACCTCCGCCTCCTGGGTTCAGGCAATTCTCCTGCCTCAGCCTCCTGAGTAGCTGGGATTACAGGCACGTGCCACCATGCCCAGCTAATTTTTTGCACTTTTTAGTAGAGACGGGGTTTCATCATGTTGACCAGGATGGTCTCGATCTCTCGACCTCGTTATCCACCCGCCTCGACCTCCCAAAGTGCTGGGATTACAGGCTTGAGCCACCGCGCCCGGCCCAGCTTTTTCTTCCCTAGAAAACCAGCCAGAGAAATTAGGGCGAAGGGAGCGGGGGAGACCAAAAAGGCGCTCCTAGCTTTCTGATTTAGAGACTAGGACCTGCTGCCATTCACGACCTTTGACCTTGAGAATTAATTTCTCCTAAATTCAGATTCCACACCTGTAAAATGGGGGTAATACCACCTATCTGGGGATTAAATGAGATCATGCACGTAAAGCGTCTTGGGAAGTGCCTGACACATAGTAAGCTTGAAGGCTAATTTTTAACTACAGCCCCCGGCACAAAGGCTGGCATGAGGACTTCTTGATTGAGAGAGAGCAGAAGTAAAGACCACTAAGTAAAGTTGCCGTCACTGCCGTTTAGAACTTGTTGCAAAAAGTTAAAGAGTAAATACCATAGGATGCTCAGTAAGTTACTTTCACACAAAATAAGTTAGGATAAAATTTTGTGGAAGAATATACGAGTTTAGTAAAGAAAATGCAACGATGTAAATTTTCCCGTTAGAGAAAAGCTTTTTTTACGTGGAGTATTTTTTGTGTTCGCTAAATATAATACATATAAAGATAGCTGTATATAGTGTGCATGAATGGTTTAACAAATCTAACGTAAACATCTGTTTTAACATTCAGGTCAAAACACTGCACCACCAGAATGCTCCTCTCCACTGTGTATCAAAATTCTCTGCTTCCCCCAAATAGAAGCACTGTTCTCATTTTAGTAGTTACCATTAGGTTGCCTGTTTTTCCTGTAGTAGTTTTAGCATCTATATGTGCATCTCTCAAAAACATAGTTTGCCTGGTTTTGAACTTCACATGAATTGATTCATACAGTAAACTCTTCTCTTCAGTGTCTTTTACATTGTGACATTCATTCTTTTTTTTTTTTTTTTTTTTTTTGAGACAGAGTTTCGCTCTTGTTACCCAGGCTGGAGTGCAATGGCGCGATCTCGGCTCACTGCAACCTCTGCCTCCTGGGTTCAGGCAATTCTCTCCTGCCTCAGCCTCCTGAGTAGCTGGGATTACAGGCACGTGCCACCATGCCCAGCTAATTTTTTGTATTTTTAGTAGAGACGGGGTTTCACCATGTTGACCAGGATGGTCTCGATCTCTTGACGTCGTGATCCACCCGCCTCGGCCTCCCAAAGTGCTGGGATTACAGGCTTAAGCCACCGCGCCCGGCGACATTCATTCATTTTGCATAAATATAATGCTTTCTCATTGCTATGTAATATCATATGACTGTTCCACAATTCTCCATCTCCAGTTTGGGGCAGTTAGGTACAAAGCTGATTTGATCTTGTCCTGGTGCATGAGTGTAATTGTTTCTGAGGGATTGTATGTGTGTGTAAAACTGGCTGTGGAATTGTTGGGTCAGAGAATATGTATATATTCAGCATTGCCTGGTATTGCCACACTGTTCCACATCCTCACCAACACCTGTTATTGTCAGACCTACAAATTTTTGTTCATCTGGTGGCTTCGTAATGATATCTCATTGAGATTTAAATAAGCATTTCTCTGATTAGTGACAAGCTGCAGTGTGTTTACACATGTATATTGGCCTTTTGAATTTCTTTTATGAAATATCCACAAATATTTTGCCCATTTTCCTGTTGGGTTGTCTTATTTAGGTTTTTGTTTTTGTTTTTTTAATGTGTATCCTTTATCTTCTCCCACTCCGGCTGGTCTTTTTTACATTATTTTGGAGTGTGTTAATGAAAAGTTGTTGAAATCTGCTTGAATTTATAGTTCTTGTATTTTTTAAATAGATGATGTGGGTAGTTATCAACTTACTATTTAGATTCTATTGTAAACATTTTAAAGAATGATGTGACAGCTTATTTTTAAATGTCAGTAATTTTAAAATGTGGGAAATTATAGCTTTTTAAACAACTTTAACTATTTGATATTTTAGATATTAATAATTTGTGAAAGGGTAGTTTTTCAAAATTCTTTTAGGAAACATGAGATCAAAAATCTGTCACGCTCTACTCCACTCCCACCCAGTGTAGTTGATGTCCCCCATTCGGTCCTTTGATTCATGCCACACATGGCTATTTGTAATTCTCCAAATGTGCATCGTCACCTTTGTAAGTCCTGTTCCCTCTCTCTCTTCTTACTCTTTCAAAACTCTGGGTTTGTGTTACCTCTTTTGTGAAAACATCTGTGTACTCTGTACAAGAGTATGTTTAGAGTAGACTAGTTTGTATGAAAATACCCAGACAGGGACAGAGAACTGAAGGAAATTAGTTACTTTCCTTGATGTACTGTACTTTTGTTAACAAAGCTAGGCTGTTAGGTTTCCATTACAGGCTTAATCACATGATTGGTCCACCAGAAGGTGCAGTAGATAGAGCCTCCCGCCATCTTTTCCCAGGAATTGCTCTCAACTAAGTTCCCCATTCCTGTTGTTCCAGTAACCATTTTTTCTAACTTCAGTGTATTTTTTCCTGATTTTATTTTGCTAGTTTTGATCTGCTTTTTCTTCCCCGCCCCTCCCAAGATGGCGTTTCGCTGTTTTTGCCCAGGCTGGAGTGCAATGGCGTGATCTCCGCTCACTGTAACCTCTGCCTCTGGGGTTCAAGTGATTCTCCTGCCTCAGCCTCCTGAGTAGCTGGGATTACAGGTGCCTGCCACCACAGCTGGCTAGTTTTTTGTATTTTTAGTAGAGACAGGTTTTCACCATGTTGGCCAGGCTGGTCCTGAACTCCTAACGTCAGGTGATCCACCCTCCTTGACCTCCCAAACTGCTGGGATTACAGGTGTGAGCCACCACACCGAGCTTGTTTTTCTTTCTTACTAAAATCACTTGGAGTTCTGATACTCTGTCTCTTCACAAATACATTAACAAGACATCATTCCCAGCTTGTTCTTTATGAAAATTGATAAGTATACCTTATGCAGCCTCAGGATCTTCATAAAATTGAGAACAAAAGAATTTGAGTTTTAAAAAAATTTTTAACTGAGTCATAACAAAATCCGATGACCTATGAAAATTGGAACATTTTTTCTTTCTTTTTTAAATTTATTTATACCCTTGGTGCTAAACCAGAAAATTGGAACATTTTCTTATCTGCAGCCCTCCAATACACTTCATCTTCCAAAGATTACCTCCTGCCTTGTTACATCTGCACATCTTTTCAGTTCTTTGAGGTTTAACTTATTTATGCCCGGAGACTTTAATTCCTGCAGTGGGTAGAGAATTTGATTTCCAGAGACTCTATGTAAGGGCTCTCATCAGTTTTCTGCTCCACTGTTTATACTATTTTCAGTTGCAAATTGTTACCTCTTTTTTGGGGGTGGGGGGGAGACAGAAACTCATTCTGTCACCCAGGCTGGAGTGCAGTGGCATGATCTCAGCTCACTGCAACCTCCACCTCCTGGGTTCAAGTGATTCTCCTACCTCAGCCTCTGAGTAGCTGCAACTACGGGCACGTGCCACTCTGCCCAGCTAATATTTTTGTATTTTTAGTAGAGACGGGGTTTCACCATGTTGGCCAAGCTGGTCCCGAACTCCTGAACTCAGGTGATCCAACTGCCTTGGCCTCCCACAGTATTGGGATTACAGGTGTGAGCCACCTCACCCCGCCATGTTATCACTGATGGAGAAAAATAAAATAGAGTTTTAAGTGTGTTCATCAGCCGGCCACCTGTTAATATACAGGTTAGGCATCTCTAATCTGAAACTTTTTGAGTACCAACGTGACACCACAAGTGGGAAATTCTTTACCTGACCTCATGTGATGGGTAGCAGCCCAAACTTTGTTTCATGTACAGAATTATTTAGCCGGGCACGGTGGCATGTGCCTGTAGTCCCAGCTACTCAAGAGGCTGAGGTGGGAGGATCACTTGAGCCCAGGAGTTCTGGGCTGTAGTGCGCTATGCCAATCGGGTGTCTGCACTAAGTTCAGCATCAATATGGTGACCCGGGAGCGGCGGACCACCAGGTTGTCTAATGAGGGGTGAACCAGCCCAGGTTGGAAACGGAGCAGGTCAAAACTCCCGTGCTTATCAGTAGTGGGATCACATCTGTGAATAGCCACTGCACTCCAGCCTGGGCAACATAGTGAGACCCTATCTTTTAAAAATAAAAATAAATAACAAAAAGGAAAAAAAAATTATTTAAAATATTGTATAAAATTAACTTCAGCTTATATGTATAAGATGTATATGAAACAAACGGATTTCATGTAAGATAACTCCTTTATGCAAAATTGAAAAAAAATCCAAAATACTTCTGGTCACAAGCATTTCAGATAATATTCAACCTGTATCATCTTTGCTAAGTATTCCTCTTCTTTATTATCTGCTGTTAGTATTCATTATATGTTTTCTCTGTGCTAAATATTTTCCAAGCACTTTACATGCTTCATCTCATTCAAGTCTCATTACCTCTTCATAATTAACTTTATTTAAATTTGAGGAAACTGGGGCACAGAGAGGTTAAGTAACTTGCCCATAGTTACACAGCAAGGAAGTCTGTGAGCCGAAACCATCTGATTCAAACCCTAGCACTTCTACACCACACGGCCCCTCATCTTTTACAGGAAATCATTGCAGTGGAAAATACCAGAGTAGTTCTAAGTCCCAGCTGAGCATCAGACTCAGATGTACTACTAACCAGCCTTATTGAGGTAGAATTTACATGCCATAAAATTACCCATTTTATGTGTACAGTTTTATGATTTTTTATTAATTTAACAAGTGGTAGAACCATCCCCACATTTTCTTTTTTAGTTTTGTATTAGTGTGTGTTTTTTACATTTCTTTTTTTTTTTTTTTTTGAGACAGAGTTTCGCTCTTGTTACCCAGGCTGGAGTGCAATGGCGCGATCTCGGCTCACCGCAACCTCCGCCTCCTGGGTTCAGGCAATTCTCCTGCCTCAGCCTCCTGAGTAGCTGGGATTACAGGCACGCACCACCATGCCCAGCTAATTTTTTGTATTTTTAGTAGAGACGGGGTTTCACCAGGTTGACCAGGATGGTCTCGATCTCTCGACCTCGTGATCCACCCGCCTCAGCCTCCCAAAGTGCTGGGATTACAGGCTTGAGCCACCGCGCCCGGCTAGTGTGTGTTTTTTAATACTTTAAGTTGTGAGGACATTTTCATCATCCTGTGGAACTTCTATAACACGTACAGTTTTGAGTCCCATACTAGACTTTAGTCAGAATTTATGGGTGGAGTCAGAGCTCCATGAGTGATTCTAATTTGCAGCCATGAACTATTAGTCTGGCCATAGTGAGAAGGACTGGTAAGAGGACTGCATCCAGACCACACATCTAGCTCTCTGAAATCTGCCTTCTCACCTGCTCCATCTCACTGCCCACTCCTCCCCAGGCATCTCTGATAGTCAGGCGAGCAGTCTCAGCCTCTGAGGCAGGTCTGGTCCTTAACCTGTACATGTACAGCTGGCCCTGGGAACAACACAGCAGGTGGGGTGTCAACTCCCATGCAGTTGAAATCCAAGTATAACTTCTGGCTCCTCCAAAGCTTAATTACTAATAGCCTACTGTTGGCCAGAAGCCTTAACAATAATAAAAACCATTGGTTAACATATATTCTCAGGCCGAGCACAGTGGCTCACACCTTTAATCCCAGCACTTTGGGAGGGCAAGGCAGGTGGATTGCTTGAGCCCAGGAGTTCAAGATTGGGCCGGGCAACATGGCAAAATTCTGTCTCTAGTAAAATTAATCAGGCATGGTGGTACGTCCTGTAGTCCCAGCTACTCGGGAGGCTGAGGTAGGAGGATTGATTGAGCCCAGAAGGTCAAGGCTGCAGTGAGCTATGATCATACCACTGCACTCTAGCCTGGGCAACAAAGCGAGACCCTGCTTCAAAAAAAGAATTTTAAAAATACATATTTTGCATGTTATGTGTATTATATACTCTATTACAATAAAGCAAGCTAGAGAAAAGAAGGTCATAAGGAAGAGAAATTGATTACTGTTCATTAAGTGGAAGTGGATCATAAAGGTCTTCATCATCTTTACATTAAGTAGGCTGAGGAGGAGTTGGTTTTGCTGTGTCTGGGACTGCAGAGAAAGAAGAGGTGGAGGAGGTAGAAGGAGAGGCTGGACAGGCAGGCACACGATGTAAATTTTTTTGAAAAAAATCTGTGTGTAAGTGGCCCTCTGCAGTTCAAACCCATGTTTTCCAAGGGTCGCCTGTATTAGTTTCAGTCCCTGTGCTTTTGCTTATGTTGTTCATCCTGCCTGAAATGTGTTCCTCCTCTTCTAAGAGCGTGTTCACTTTCTAGAGGAGAACCCAAGTGCCTCTTCTCTTTTCTTCAAGATTCTTTCCCTTGCCACTCTTGTCTCTTCAAGAAGGGTCCAAGCTCTTGTATCCCTGACCTGCCATTGTACTGTGTGTGAGAGTTCTGTCTCACCAGAATATAAGATCTGAGAGGTGGGAACAAACATTACACACATCTTTTTTCCTAGTACTGGACATAGCAAACATCTGACTGAATTGTGATGATGGTTGCACAGCTCTCTAAATTTTCTAAAAATTGTTGAATTGTATATATAAAATGGGTAAGTATATTATGGTTATACCTTAGTAAGGTGCTAAAAGCTTCACAGGTGAATCTGATGCTCAGAGCACATTAATTATATATGATAGTTGGTGGCATTGATAAATCTCCTAATTTTTTTTTTTTTTGAGACAGAGTTTCGCTCTTGTTGCCCAGGCTGGAGTGCAATGGCACATTCTCAGCTCACCGCAACCTCCGCCTCCTGGGTTCAAGCAATTCTCCTGTCTCAGCCTCCCAAGTAGCTGGGATTACAGGCATGTGCCACCACATCCGGCTAATTTTTTGCATTTTTAGTAGAGACGGGGTTTCACCATGTTGGCCAAGATGGTCTCGATCTCTTGATCTCGTGATCCACCCGCCTCGGCCTCCCAAAGTGTTGGGATTACAGGCTTGAGCCACCGCGCCCATCCCTCAAATCTCCTAATTTTTAATATCTGGATGCATATTTTAGAGTATTATTAAGTATATATGCTTCTGTCTTTATAGGAATCCTACGGCACCTGAATATTTTGACATCTTCAACCTACCGAAACTGTGTCAAGAATGCCTCTCTTATTTCTGCATTGTCCACTGGACGTTTTGGTCATATTCAGACACCAGTTGTTTCCTCCACTTCCAGACTTACCACATCTGAGAGAAACCTGACATGTGGGCATACTTCAGTGACCCTTAATAGGTAGAGTATATTTCCTTTTTTTTTTTTTTTTTTTGAGATGGAGTCTCACTCTGTCACCCAGGCTGGAGTGCCGTGGCATGATCTCGGCTCACTGCAACCTCCACTTCCTGGGTTTAAGCGATTCTTCTGCCTCAGCCTCCTGAGTAGCTAGGACTATAGGTGAGCGCCACTGCATACGACTAATTTTTGTATTTTTTGTAGAGATGGGGTTTCACCATATTGGCCAGGCTGGTCTCAAACTCCTGACCTCGGGATCTGGCTGCCTCAGTCTCCCAGAGTTCTGGGATTACAGGCATGAGCTACCATGCCCAGCTGGCAGGGTATGTTTCAGTAAATGTGATGCTTAGGCAAACTTTCCGAGATATTTATGCCTGCAAAGGTATCCTAGAAATAGGTGATATTCTTTGCCTACCTGCAGTTAGTTATGCAGACTTCTACTTGATTCAGTGGGAGACTCTAACTAACATCCATGTATCTAGGTGCCTGCAGCAGGAAAGTGCCAAACACAGCACGCTTCTGATGCTGTATGTATGCTTTCCTGCATGGACGCTGTCATCCAAAGTGGAGGGTGAACAAGATGCTCAGCTTATAAGGCTGGGTTGCGTGTGTTGGTCATTCAGTCAGCAAATATTCAGTTAAACACCCCTGGGTGCCTAGCATTGTACTTGGCAAAAAGGACATAAGAATAAGCAAGTTGAAGTCCTCAAGGAGTTTGCAATCTGGTGGGAAGATGGGTAAGAAATTAAAGTATGATAATAGAGTGAATTCTTTCACAGGGACTGAGGGGGTGGGTTTTAGAACACTTGTAAGTTGGTGATGGTTGCTATTCTTATTCATGATTAGTCTCGTGGATCATTTGAAGTAACATTGTATATGAAAAGTTAGCTCCATTCCATTGGAGTAGCTTCACTCATTTCTTATTAGAGATATGAATTTTAATCCTTTATATCAGTCTGATTACAAGCTAAAAATTTTTAAATATATTTTAGAGTGGCCCCCTTGCTTCCAAGTGTCCTGAAGCTGCCAGTCAGATCTCTAACGTACTTCAGTACACGAAAAGGCAAGAGAAAGACTGTGAAAGCTGTCATCTACAGGTTTCTTCGACTTCATTGTGGCCTTTGGGTGAGGAGAAAGGTGAGTCTTCACACTGTTACTTAGTTGAAAAAGGAGTGTGAGCAGATTAAAATGAAGCAGAATTCAGCTGGACATGGTGGCTCACTCCTGTAATCCTAGCGCTTGGGGAGGCCAAGGCGGGCAGAACACTTGAGGTCAGGAGTTCAAGACCAGCCTGGCCAAAATGGTGAAACCCCAGCTGTACTAAAAAGACAAAAATTAGCTGGGCTTTGTGGCAGGTGCCTGTAATCCCAGCTACTTGGGAGGCTGAGGCAGGAGAATCACTTGAACCTGGGAGGCAGAGGTTGTAGTGAGCCAATATTACACCACTGTACTCCAGCCTGGGCAACAGAGCAAGACTGTCTGAGAAAAAAAAAAAAAGAAAGAAGGAAAAAGAAAGCAGCAGTTCCCTTTTATTACTTGGAAATTAAATAATTCTTTAAAGATCAAAATCTGGTTCCCTGTAAAAATAAAATAGTTGGCAGAACTTTCTTGCTGTTTAAAGGGTTGAGAGGATTCTCCCATCTTATAGTCTTAAATTTGTAAATAAATGGGTTGATTGGAACTCTCGGCTCATTTCTCTATTGAAACACTGTGGTGGATGGTTTTCTACACCAGTCAAAAGAAGCTCATATAATCCATAAGTAGCTGAAGTAAAGTTCTGATGGTTCTGAGTTCTGTGAATTTGGGACCATCGGACACATTTCTTACCTTTTGTGTGTTGTGTTTTCTTTTTTTGAGACAGAGTATCACTCCATCGCCCAGGCTGGAGTGCAGTGGTAGGATCTTAGCTCACTGCAACCTCTGCCTCCTGGATTTAAGCAATTCTTTTGCCTCAGCCTCCCAAGTAGCTGGGATTACAGGTGTGTGCCACCGTGCCAGGCTAATTTTTGTATTTTTGGTAGAGAATGGGTTTCACCATGTTGGCCAGGCTGGTCTTGAACTCCTGACCTTAAGTGATCCACCTGCCTCAGCCTCCCAGAGTTCTAGTATTGTAGGCATGAGCCAAGGCACCTAGCCACCCCCACCCACCCACTTTGTTTTTATACCAATTATTTCCAGGTCCTCATCTAGCCCTCAGTAAAATAAAATGGGTGGATTTCCTTGCCTTCCTTTCTATTTCCCTCTTAACTTGGCTCTGGAGTCCTCATGTTACTGTAAAGGACCTGATCATACTCTCCAATCATAATCCTAGTTTCATTTCAGGGCTCCCAAAAGTATACCATGTATAGAATGCCCTGCTTCAAAATCTAATTTTCAGAGGAAAACAAAAAAATCGGGGTAGATTAATTTATACTAGTGTGTAAAACAAAGTATTTTCCATGTCATGATTTTATCCAGTAGTCCTTGATATTTATTGTTTATTTCCTTCTTCTTTTTTTTTTTTTTTTTTTTTTTTGAAGTGGAGTTTTGCTTCTGTTGCCCAGGCTGCAGTGCAGTGGCACGATTTCGGCTCACTGCAACCTCCACCTCCTGAGTTCAAGCGATTCTCCTGCCTCAGCCTCTTGAGTAGCTGGGATTACAGGCATGCACCACCATGCCCAGCTAATTTTTTTGTATCTTTCGTAGAGATAGGTTTCTCCATGTTGGTCAGGCTGGTCTGGAACTCCCAACCTCAGGTGATCTGCCTGTCTCAGTCTCCCCTAGTGCTGGGATTGCAGGTGTCAGCCACCGTGCCTGGCCCCTCCTCCATTTTTGAATCGAGATTGTCTAAAAAATTTCAAGCATTTTCATAGTGGTTCCATTCCATAAATAATCTTTAAAGGATCCTGGTGGTAATGAGCAGGACAGGAAATTAGGTATTTGTACGTCAGAGATCCATAGTAACCTCGTTTGGCCTGCAAACTAAAAAACTTACTGCACAAAGGTAGAGATTTGGCTTTGAATCTTTGCATTTAAAATTGTGAGCAATGAGTAGCAAAAATCTAACTTCCAGCATTTTAAAGCCAGAACTCTTAAATAACCTTTTCTTATTTCTCATCACTGTTCTTACAGAAGTTGATGGTCACAGTGATGATACTAAGACATGTCAGAAACCCATGGCGTGTTCTCAGCAAACAGCCATGGCTTTGTTCAGTGGGTATTGTGCCATAAAGAGCCCTTGGCTTGAAAGGACCCAAGGGCTTGCTGTGTGGTTTTAGCCAAATGTTAAGCTGGGTGGCACCTAAGATCCCTTGTGGTTTAAACAGGCTATGATTATAGTGTTGGTTCTGTTTTTTGTTTTTTGAGATGAAGTTTTGCTCTTGTTGCCCAGGCTGGAGTACAGTGGTGTGATCTCAGCTCCCCACAATCTCCGCCTCCCAGGTTCAAGTCTCCCAAGTAGCTGGGATTACAGTCATGCACCACCATGCCTGCCTAATTTTGTATTTTTAGTAGAGATGGGGTTTCTTCTTGTTGGTCAGGCTGGTATCCAACTCTAGACCTCAGGTGATCTGCCTGCCTTGACCTAGTTTTTATATTCAATCTAATTTTCCTTGTCTTTTTTTTTTTTTTTTTTTTTTTTTGAGACGGAGTTTCGCTCTTGTTACCCAGGCTGGAGTGCAATGGCGCGATCTCGGCTCACCGCAACCTCCGCCTCCTGGGTTCAGGCAATTCTCCTGCCTCAGCCTCCCGAGTAGCTGGGATTACAGGCACGTGCCACCATGCCCAGCTAATTTTTTTGTATCTTTAGTAGAGACGGGGTTTCACCATGTTGACCAGGATGGTCTCGATCTCTTGACCTCATGATCCACCCGCCTCGACCTCCCAAAGTGCTGGGATTACAGGCTTGAGCCACCGCGCCCGGCCTAATTTTCCTTGTCTTTAAAAATAAATTCTTCAAAATGAATAATACATGTATGGGTGTATATGAAAGTTCTGGGATAAACATATGGATTAACCATTCTTTCACTACTCATAATGATAGTCTTACCATATTCATAATTCCTTAGAAAAGTACTTCCTTTTAGTCCCTTGTGTGTGAAATTTAGTTCCTTGTGTGTGAAAAGTATAAATGAAGTCATATTTGAGAACTATGTGTCTCAGCTCTTGTTATACTCAGCCTCCTTAATAAACATTAATGTTGTTACCCTAGCTAGCACTCCATTCTGCTCTACATTAGGAAAGACAGTAGTTAAGAACTCTTATTAGCCTGGGCAAGATGGTGAGACTTTATCTCTATAAAAATTTAAAAAATTAGCTTGGTATGGTGGTACACACTTGTAGTCCCAGCTATATAAGAGGCTGAGGCAGGAGGATCACTTGAACCCAGGAGGTAGGCTGCAGTGACTGTGATCATGCCACTGTACTCCAGCCTGAGTAACAGAGTGAGACCCTGTCTCAAAACAAGACAAAAAAAGAACTTTTATTTGCTCTCAGAATTCTGTCTGCTCCCTCTCTAATCAATGGTTTCTTTTTTAAAATACGTAAAATGAGAATAATAGTATGTTGTTAAAGATTGCTGAAGAGATAGTAAGATCATGCCTATAAAGTTAGTGATTATAATTCTGTTACCTCGTACTTTCCCAGCCACATTTAGTTTTATTTTCTTTGAGTTTAATTTAAATAGTATTTTTTTTTTTGAGACGGAGTTTCGCTCTTGTTACCCAGGCTGGAGTGCAATGGCGCAATCTCGGCTCACTGCAACCTCCGCCTCCTGGGTTCAGGCAATTCTCCTGCCTCAGCCTCCTGAGTAGCTGGGATTACAGGCATGTGCCACCATGCCCAGCTACTTTTTTTTTGTATCTTTAGTAGAGACGGTGTTTCACCATTTTGACCAGGATGGTCTCAATCTCTTGACCTCGTGATCCACCCGCCTCGGCCTCCCAAAGTGCTGGGATTACAGGCTTGAGCCACCGTGCCCGGCCAACATTTTAAAAATATATATTATGTATTACTATTTCTTTTTCAAACTACACATGCTTTCTCCATCCACCTCCTATTGAGAATCACATCTTTCCAAAAAATATTCCAGCCCCTATGAAGTCTGGTTTTTGTTCTTACTGGGTCTATAAACCTTGAGTTGTGAAGATACCTGTTGTCTTCTACATAATATGATGTTTTACATTTCTTTCTAATATCTGATAGGCTGGTTATAAGAAAAAACTGTGGAAAAAGGAACCTGTAAGAAAAAAGCGACTGAGGGAATTTGTATTCTGCAATAAAACCCAGAGTAAACTCTTAGATAAAATGACAACGTCCTTCTGGAAGAGGCGAAACTGGTATGTCAATGATCCTTATCAGAAGTATCATGATCGAACAAATCTGAAAGTATAGATCAGAAGTTTCACTTGTTTCTCAGTTATTGAATTGTATCTTTGTGTACATGATATCTTTGCAAAAATGAATAAGCATAAAACTTTATGTAAATTGTACCACTGAATATGTAAAGATACAGTGACAACATTAAACATGTACAAGATCTAAAACTTAATGGATCAGACTTTGCCAGACTTGGTTAGGGAAACATAAGTTTAGAATTGTGCATTATTTTTAACAAATGGTATTGGCTTAACTAGTTGTTTCAATTAGACTTACTTAGTTGCAAGGAATCTCAAGTGGGACAAACAAAAGACTCAAAAGCTGCAAGTTAGCTCAAACAGTGTGACATTATTTTAAGGATATGGGCCTGGGAATTCAGGAGCCACCTCACTAACCCCATCTCCCACCCAGAAATCACCCCCCAGCATCAGGAAGAGCAGAAATTGGGTGGTGTTCCTCAGCAGGAGAAGGTGGATGTTTAGGCTTGGGCTCTGCCACATATTTGACTTGATTCTTTTTACATTGTTAACTCCATTCTCCCTGTACTCACCAACTTCTCTAATTTATAGCTTTTGCATACTTACAGTTTCTGTTTCCTTGTAATAACTTTAACTTGCACCTTTGAGGTTCTTTTCTACATCATGACTTTCAGCTCCTGTCTCCAGTCTCTAATTGCCAGGGGAATTTAACTGGGCTAGACTACCTTTTTATACTAGGTCTGGTCAGGTCATTGTCTAGAGTAGGGATTGGCTGCTATTCTTAAGTCAGGAGCCCACCCTAGCCCACAGTGTCTTAGCAGGTTTGCATGCAGCAAAAAAGTTATGTGAGCAGTTTCACTTGGAGGTTCACATGGGGTGACAGCACACTTAATGTCTAACATACCAGGTTCATTGTATACATAACACTTCTCATTTATTGTAACAACATTTTTTCTTTCTTTCTTTCTTTCTTTCTTGAGACACAGTCTCACTGTGTTGCCCAGGCTGGAGTGCAGTGGTGCAATCTTAGCCCACTGCAACCTCCACCTCTTGGAGTGATTCTTCTGCCTCAGCCTCCCAAGTAGCTGAGACTACAGGCCCGCGCCACCACACCCAGCTAATTTTTGTATTTTTAGTAGAGACTGGGTTTCACCATGTTGGCCAGGATGGTCTCGATCTCCTGACCTCATGATCCGTCCGCCTCAACCTCCCAAAGTGCTGGGATTATAGGCATGAGCCACCATGCCCAGCTGTAACATTTTTTCATAGAGAGGAGAGTAAATAGCCTTTCAGCATGCCTGTTCATGAAACAGAAGAGGCTAAACAAGAGAAGACAAGGGCTTTTTATGCAAATTTGAAAGCTATGTATTTATTTTTTTTAGAGACAGGAGTCTTGCTCTGTTGCCCCGGCTGGAGTGCAGTAGTGCAATCATAGCTCAGTGAAGCCTCTCACTCCTGGGCTCAAATGGTCCTCCTGCCTCAGCTTCCCGAATAAGGATATGTATTTCTTAGAAATTAGTCTATCCACTTGAGATTTCATGTTTTCACTTGTAAGGACAAACTTTTCCCACAATTTTCAATTTTTTTTTTTTTTTTTTTTTTTTGAGACAGAGTCTCACTCTGTTGCCCAGACTGGAGAGCAGTGGTGCGATCTTGGCTCACTGCAACCTCCACCTCCTGGATTCAAGCAATTCTCCTGCCTCAGCCTCCCAAGTAGCTGAGACTACAGGTGCCCATCACCACGCCCAGCTAATTTTTTGTATTTTAGTAGAGATAGGGTTTCACCATGTTCTGCAGGCTGGTGGCAAACTCCTGAGCTCAGGCAGTCTGCCCGCCTCAGCCTCCCAAAGTGTTGAGATTACAGGCGTGAGCCACCACGCCTGGCCAGTTTTTCAACAATCATTGTAGAAACTAGTGGTTCCGGGAAAGAGTAATCTCAGTTGTTTTAGAAACGATGAAAAGGTTTAGCATTGTTTACTTGAAGCAGCTGGGAAGCAGCACTGACTGAGTAAAATTCAATTGAGTGGTTATAGTCTAGGGCAGTGGTTCTCAGCTCTCCCATCAGAGTCATCTGGGAAGCATTTTCAAACAGCAGAGCACTTTGAAAACCATTATTAAATAGAATTATGCATGAATTACTGTTTCACATCCTTTAATATAGTAGTTGGTGATAATAAGATCAAATTCCTCAGTTGTTAGTAAAATTTTTTTTTTTTTGAGACGGAGTTTCGCCCTTGTTACCCAGGCTGGAGTGCAATGACACGATCTTGGCTCACCACAACCTCCGCCTCCTGGGTTCAGGCGATTCTCCTGCCTCAGCCTCCTGAGTAGCTGGGATTACAGGCACGTGCCACCATGCCCAGCTAGTTTTTTGTATTTTTAGTAGAGATGGGGTTTCACCATGTTGACCAGGATGGTCTCGATCTCTTGACCTCATGATCCACCCGCCTCGGCCTCCCAAAGTGCTGGGATTACAGGCTTGAGCCACCACGCCCGGCCCCTGTTGTCAGTAAAATTAAAGTAAAAGATAACTGAATTGAAGTTCTGCAGCCTGTCAGGCCAGGATTATTAGAGGTATTCCTTGAAACCAGTATGTGTTCATTAACAGAAGAAGGGATAACAATAGAATTATCTAAAGTGTGTGTCTATTTATGGGATCAATAAATAAAGAACAGACATTTGATTTGAGCTGAGGTAAGAGCCTAAAACAGGGAATGGCATTCTGTTTTGATGGATTTTCATTTCTTTGCACTTCTGAGATGGCAAAGCCAACCACTTACAAGACTTACGCATCTTTCTCACCTGCCTGGCTCCTGCCTGCTGATGTACCTCTGGGTAGTGGGATGGAAATGGTACCTGCAGAAGTTTGGGAGAAGGACAGTTTTGCACAGTCTCCATGACTTCTTTAATGCAAATATGGACGACAAGGGTCTCTGTTACAGGGGCCTCAGAGCACCTTTGTTTCTCCTCTAGACCAGGGACAGGAGGAATAGAGATAAAGACTGGCAACCAGAGCCTCAGCATCCAAACATGGACTGAAGTGGGAGGGCTGACAGGAATTTCTTACATACAATTTTAGTTTTGTGGGTAGGAGGGATTATCATCACACTGATTTACAATCTGACAATAAAATGTCTTTCATTAAAGAGTTTACCTAAATGATGTTCAACTATATATATAACTTATAAAATATTAATAGATGTATAATTTGTTTATTCAGGTATATATATAATTTATTGAATACCTACTATGTCCCAGCATATCTACAAAACTGGATACATACATATCTATCTAATTGCTAATCCACATTTCTAGCCTTACAAAGGACATAATGATTAGTTAAGCCCTAATTTAGATTTGAGGAAACTGAAGCTAAGAGAGGGTTAAATAAGTTACCCAAAGTACAGCTAGTAAGACCCAGAATCTGTCTCACTCCTGGGGATCCTGTGTATTTCCCTGAGTCTTCTAACAACACATGAAAATTCATATCTAAATCAACAAGTGACTGTAATATGGTACTATAAATACTAAACACTTCTTCATAACGCTGTACCAGTTCAGCTTTTAAATGTTATTACTTTGCTTTCCTGTCTTTTGCCAACTCTTAACCTGGTTAATCTCAGTTCTGTCGACATTGGACCAGGCTCAGTAAATAAACAAGTGAATGGATTTCCAGCCTTTTTTCCCCCCATCTCTTCCTGCTTTTAGTCCTGTGAATCTGCTTCTTACCACTGCTTTATTTTACAGTCCTTTTGTCAAACATAGAATACAGGACTATAAAAGCAAAGAAATTGGGTCTGTGTTTAATTTTGATGTTTCAGATTTTGAGCTTTCAAGTCTTTGTGGACACCCAATGAAGTGTGAGTCTTCCTGTTCAGATTTGAAAGGTAAAGGCTGCAGCAGGTTTAAGGGCATCCCTTCCACCCACAGTGGCCCTGTACCACCCTGTTGTCATTTGCACAGGTACTTCCCCATTTGCAAATGAAGAAATGCTCAGAGAAGGCCGGGCGTGGTGGCTCACACCTGTAATTCTAGCACTTTGGGAGGCCATGGTGGGTGGATCAGATCACAAGGTCAAGAGATCGAGACCACCCTGGTCAACATGGTGAAACCCCGTCTCTACTAAAAATACAAAAAATCAGCTGGGCATGGTGGTGCGTGCCTGTATTCCCAGCTACTCAGGAGGCTGAGGCAGGAGAATTGCCTGAACCCAGGAGGCAGAAGTTGTGGTGAGCCAAGATTGCGCCATTGCACTCCAGCCTGGGTAACGAGTGAAACTCCATCTCAAAAAAAAAAGAAAAAGAAAAAGAAAAAGAAATGCTCAGAGAAGAAAAACGATGGGCCAAAGGTCTGTTTGCACAATTTAAACCCTGCCAGTGGACTATTCTATTTTCACAGCTACCTAGTTTTTGCTGATGATTTTTTAAAATGTAAAACAGTTATACTTTCAGGTTTGTAGTTGTGTGAAGAACTGGTTTTCAAAACACATCATCTGATTTTCTTTCCCTCTCAACATCCTGTGCAACAGGCATAGGGCCAAGTCAGCAGGCCAGTCGGTGGCTGAACACTCGGCTTCTAATCCTTGTTACCTCCCATATTTGAAAAAAAGTATTTCCTTTTCCTTATAAGCCCAACCTTAAAAAGATGTTTTTTTTAAAAGAAAAATGTTAAGACTTTATTCAAGATGTGTATCAGGCATTATAACAAAACAGCAGAACTTAAACCTTTGGAATACTGTAATTTTACATCCCTTTGATGCACAGTCCGGTATACTCTTTTATTACAGATCGTTCTATAGGGACTACAGAAATGAACTAGAGGAAATGTGCACAGTCACAATCCAGAATATCAGTTCTGGGAGTGTACGCTGTTAGAGGATGAAGCACATCCTTTGCCATTTCAAATACTGTGCCAGGTGGAGGACTAGGAAGGGTCAAAGATGGTCGTGGTTGACAAGCACTCTTATCACAAACACATGGACAGCTTATCACGGAGAACATACATTTCAAAGGCCAGCAGAGTGAGCAAGCTATTCACACAGCCAGGAGGGATTATGACTAAACTCCAGTTCATAAGCACAAGTCCACATCTCACCTCCTCAGAACAGGTGCTCAATGGCAATTAACTAAAAGTTATGACATGAACATTACAGACTTTTCAGCTAGTATTTTGTAAACAGCCTGTGTCTGTAAGTCAGCAAATTAAAAACATTCATTTATATCAAGACACCACCACACCACTACATGTACACTTAACAGGCTTTCACATTTTATGTCAGTCCATACACAAATGTACAGCTTGTCAGATACGTAAACACATTTTGCCAGAATTATGACAGCTGCTCTCAGTTGTACAGTGAGTGTCTTTAAGAGAGAAACTGACTCCCTAGTCAACACTTGAAGGAAAACTAGTTACATTTACATTAAGACAGCAGTTTGGATACCTTTGTATTTTTCAATTTTGAATGAGAAGTAATACAGCATGTCTGAGAATAGAGTGCTTCAAACTTTTTTGGCATAGTTAAGTGCAAATTTGATAACCTGTACTTGTCACAACTTTCCATTGTAAAGTGGTGAAAATATAGCTTGTTCACAATAGGATTTTAAACTGCTGCTAAAGGCAATTTACTATTTGGCAAAAAAAAAAAAAAATTGCTAAGAAGCTGTGTAAGCTTTTTTTTTTTGCAATTGTTTCTGAGAATTCTGGGTACTTCAAACTAACAGGGAAATACATTTTAAAGACTTATTATTCTGTCTGGAACTGCTTATTGAGCACGAAGAAAACATTTTCTGTCTTCCTTAACAGATTTAGGTATTGGTGGGTGTGGGGCACAGAAGATGAGCAAACAGCCTCTACTTATCCTCCTAGCCACAAATTTGCTTTTAGATGTATTTTCCTATACCCTTTTGCAGATTACAAAATCACCTTCAGAGGAACTATGGGTAGACTGGATTCCAATATGCATCTCTGGCAACAGTCAGCTTCAAATCAAACCCTTTCTGGGTGGCTAAGATCCAGCTAATGTGTCATCAGCAAAGGCCTCTAATGTGTGTTTGCGTAGCTCAGTAATGGAACAGTTTTTAATTGGGCCTGTTTATAGTTGGTTGACAGTTCTATATGGTATATAACACTAATTCTCTAATCTGTCTTCTTGGCATATCTACGAACAAATACAATCCAAATACTATGACTAACTGGGTTGTGACCACTGCATGCATTACACTGAAAGAAAACAACTCTAAGCACAAATATACTATTCTTACATTTCAGCTCAGCTCTCAGCGGGGAGAGCAGCTACCTGGGACCACAATGCCATTTAAACCAGATTCTTTTCAAATAAAATTCGCAACCTAAGTGGAAAGTCACATCAGAGAGTGCTTTATTCCCCTACTAAGCAGTCCAGGCTTGTATAAAATGTCTGATAAGGCCTAGAGTGCCCCATGAGTGTGAGTCTGCTGTTTCCATTCTGCACAGGCCAGGAAGGGAACGGAAGGTGTGAGCCACAGGTGCTCATGGGTCTGACCAGCACGTGTAACTCAAAGATCTCAACCTCTAAAACCATTCTAGAGCCCACCATTTTGACTGTTACACATGTGTTTCAGATGTATGTTATGGCTTATCTGAAACAGCACAGTTCTCAGGTTTTTGTGTGTGTGTGTGTTTGCTAAGCTAAACAAGGTTCACCAGAGTTTGCTAAAACAAGGTGCTCGGAGTGTAAACTCCTCTGGGGAAATCAGCAGCAGCACTGGTCACGATAGAGGAGAAATCATCCTTTGTCAAGCACAGAATTTCTCCTTCCAACAGCTCTACATGTTCTCATCCTCAAGAAGTTGGGCCAAGGGCAAGCAAGCTACCTGCCTATCCCTGGAAAAGATTCAGAAGGTCCTAATCCAGACTCCAGGGAGGAGATGAGCTTCCTGCGACTCTTCTCTTATCCTAGGATGTTCCCCTGACCTCTCATCACATTCTACTGTGTTGTGACATATTGTTTCTCTTCATTCATAACTCATCTGGTCTTTTGACTAAACAACTATCTAAAGAATATAGATCGCATTCCTGCAGGGAAAGGGATGTCTTACTGGAGCTGTGTTTGGAAACTTTATAAGCACATCTGATTTGTTTTCTAGAATCAAATTTTTTTTTTATATCTCTGTTTTTGCAGTTTTCTTACATATGAGAACCTCTGGCAGCCCTTGCAAGTCCATCATATTAAGCCAAAAGCCATAAATATGTACATCATAGTTCGAAGTATTAGTACCAAGAACAAAGAAGGTTTAAAAAAATGTTTTGTTTGCATTTACAGGACTAAAAACTAAGTATGCAACAGATAGATTACAAATGTACATCTCAGCAGCATAGGGGTGATTCTCTTATCTTTCTAAAAAAACACCGCTGTCTATGACAATCAAATTGCGGAAAATTATCAACCTTAGAAGACTTAAAGGTCACCACCCCTGCCCCTACTACCTTTCCCTTTAGCCTCTCCCCAGGAAAATAAAGAAAAGGGGGAAAAAATCCTTAAAAGTGGAAGGGGAGAGAGAAAAGGCCATGTTTGTGAGGCTGCACACACAAAGCACATCCAGCTTGCGGATTTTTGTTATTAGTGAATAGCTCTTTAAGGCAGAGAAGAAACATTCTGTGGATCCGGTGCAGTTGGCTCATCTCACTCACGTGGTTTCGGTGGCCGAGGATGAGGTACTTTTCTTCCTGAAGCGAGATCGAAGAATTCTAGGCGGTGCCTGGTAGAGAAATCGAAAGGTGTCCCTCAGTTTGGTGTAAATGTGGGATCTTTTGAGGTCAGCACCTGGAAGGCATTGTGTTGAGACTTCCAGCTCCTTTGGCCAAATGCAGCTGGCTGGGGCTGGGGTCTACCTGAATCTCATAACAGGAAGCAATCATCAGAGTCCCATCCCCCGTATCCCATGAAACTGACCATTCTGAGAGGCTGATGCCTCCCTCTTAAATTATGCTCCTCGATCTCCCAAGGGAATGGTTGTGCAGAATGACACATCTTTCTTGTTTCCGCCTGAGGAGCAAAATGATCTTAAATGATTCAGCAGAAAGAGACACCTCCCCATCACTTCCTTTGCTTTTGTTATTTCCTTTGGGAACCAGCCTAACGTTTTTTTTTGCTACATGCCTCAAATTCCCATCACTAAATTTCTAGTTCCCTTTCTGTATGTGAAACCTTCTAATATACAGCATACCACACCACAAAGGCAAACACCACCTTGAAGTACAGGTTGAATGTCCCTTATCCAGAAATGCTTGGGGTCAGAAGTGTTTGGGAATTTAGATTTTTTGTTTTTCAGATTTTGGAATGTTTGCTTATACATACCAATTGCACACCCTAATCTGAAAATCTGAAACTCAAAAGTGTTCCTATGAGCATTTCCTTTGAGCATGACCTTTGTACATCTCATTTGTGCTCTTAAGAGTTTCCGGTTTTCTGATCAGGGATACTAACCTTATATAAGGGCTCCACCTCATCTCTCCTACAAATGACTCTCAAGGGACCCCTCCTTCCATGGGATACACAAATCACGGAGGAGTTCCTATTTCAGTGAAAACGAAGTGAACATTTTCTGGCACAGCACTGGAAAGGGTTCACACAGCTGGCCCAACCTACCCTCAGCACCCGTGTCTGTCCACGTATCTGTAAACACGGAGAACTTCTTTCTCTACACTGTGCCCATTCACACCTCTATTCCTTCTGACTGGAAGCCCTTTCCTCTCTCCTCTGTCTTGCATATTTCTAGGCCTCCTGAGGACCCAGTTCAAAAGTCACTTCTGCAAAAGTTTCCCAGAGCCCCTCCCACCACTAACCAGCCACACACAACTAGGCATCGTTGCTGCCTTTGTTCTCATCATGTTTTGTGTATGTCCCACAGCAGAGGACTTTGCACCCAGTGAGGAGGGAGTTGGAGGGGGGGGGCTGCTTACTCCCCACCAGACTGGGGACTTCCCGAGGGCAGGCCCATGTCACATTTGCCACCATTTCCTGGTGAGTGGCTCAGTGCTGGGCAAACACATAGAAGGGAGGCAGTGAATGAGCCAGAGAACAAGACTCAGGCCTCTCATGGAATCTTCATGGTACAGTCTTACCACCTGGAAGTGCTTACCAGCTGCCTCTAGACAGAGACTGAAAAAGGAAACAATGGAACCCACCTTTCCAGTAATGTGCCTCTTGGTGGGCTGGTGAACAGTAAACAGTAAAGCAGCTTGTGCAGCTTCAATAAACAAAAGTAAAACAGCACAAACCCGTGGTCCCTAGAATTCTTCAGGTTGGACTCCTGTCCCCATCATGAGGCTGCCCAGGCCAAACTGCCCAGGCTGGACTCCTCCAGCAGTGTCCAAGCCCAGAACATCTTTTCCTAAAACCTCTACGTTTAAAAGGGATCCATGTGTAACTCATCTTGGAAAGGAACCTGATGAACCTCACATGGAGGTGGTGATAATTACCATCCTAACAAATAAGAATGCTAGGCCGCTGTGTTTGTGGAGGGGACTATTTCGAGGCGTCTCCCTATATAAGTCTCACAAGAGTCTGTACAGGGACATCCTATTTGCTTCAGATGGCCTCTTAGGCTGCGATACTCCGTGGATGAGGAATAGGAGAAGAGACCTCAGGAAGACCGGGGTCCCTGCACCTGCGCTCATAACCGGTGACTCTCTACCCACCTCACAATGCAAGGCCAGAAGGCTCCAGCCTCAGCCCTCCTGCTGCCAGAATTCCATCCACATCCCACAGCTGACAATAGCATATATGTCAAGTGTTTTGGTTTTGCTAATTCTAAAGGGCTGTACCTGTTTAGTAACATTTCAGGAATAGCTACTTTGTACCAGGCACTATGTCTTGGAGATACAGTGATGAACAAGCCTTATTCTTATTTATAAAAACTTTTCAAATAACACATTCTGAGTTTTTTCCCCAAAAATACCCATTTGGGTTGCTTTTCACTTGTATATCAACTTAGATCAGTACTTGTTAATATCTGGAAGAAACAAAATAAAACAATAAAGACCTAGATACTTTACTACTCTCCTATTACTTTTTCTTTTCTTTTTTTTTTTTTTTTTGAGACGGAGTTTCACTGTTGTTACCCAGGCTGGAGTGCAATGGCGCGATCTCGGCTCACCGCAACCTCCGCCTCCTGGGTTCAAGCAATTCTCCTGCCTCAGCCTCCTGAGTAGCTGGGATTACAGGCACGCGCCACCATGCCCAGTTAATTTTTTTAGTATTTTTAGTAGAGACAGGGTTTCACCATGTTGACCAGGATGGTCTCGATCTCTTGACCTCGTGATCCACCCGCCTCGGCCTCCCAAAGTGCTGGGATTACAGGCTTGAGCCACAGTGCCCAGCCCTCTTTTTTTTTTTTTTTTTTGAGGTGGAGTCTCACTCTGTCATCCAGGCTGGAGTGCAGTGACGCAATCTTACTGCAACCTCCGCCTCCCAGGTTCAAGCTGTTCTCCTGCCTCAGTCTCCTGAGTAGCTGGAATTACAGGTACGTGCCACCACACATGGCTAATTTTTGTATTTTTAGTAGAGATGGGGTTTCACCATGTTGGCCAGGCTGGTCTTGAACCCCTGACCTTAGGCCATTCACCCACCTCAGTCTCCCAAAGTGCTGGGATTACAGGCGTGAGCCAGTATACCCGGCTCACACTCCCATTTCTAAATGAAATTAATAGGATTTCCTCTCCTTGGCAAGTAACTGGATGCTATCCAGTGGCTGGTTCTGCTTGTTTGATGGAAAGAGATCTTTCCATCCCAGGCATTGAGGAGACGTTGGTGCCAGGAGATGCTGCTCCTGGGACTCCCAGTCTCCAGGGCACAGCCCTTGGACAAACACCCTCCAACCCGCAGCCCCAGACACTTTGTACCTCCAGGAGCAAGTCCGTCCTTCGAGGTGCTTTATACTTGTACATGAAATCCAGCAGGTCTTCCTCCTCCTCGTCAGAAAACGCCAATGGGTTTTGGACCTGGTGGGGCTCCCATGCCTTCACACCACCCTCATTCACATCTCCCTCAACCACTTAATGTCCATTTACAATCTACATAGAGGAGACAAAGTATAGCGAGGAGGCGTCAGTGCAGGGAACATGGAAGGGCAAGGTTAGGCACACAGCACACCAAGCCAGGCCTGTGAGGACAGCTGAGGCCCCTGGATCTGAAGAAGCACTGATGTTTGGGGGGCTTCCTTGCAGAGTCTAGGATTGTGAAAGTCCAGTTGTATGAATCTCCAGGCACTGTGCACAGAAACAACCACAGGCTCAGAATCTACTGAAAAGCTACCAAGGGGGCACCACTTCCCTGGGTGAAGAAAGGCTGCCTTAATTGAGACACATCAATCCCTGCATCTCAGTCCTGTGATCCCACACCAGATGAATGCTCGGGGAAAGAATCTCCTCTAGAGAGGACGACAGCAATGATTTGGGGTGCAGCGGGAGAGCAGTTTCTATATTATACATACAGGCCATGTTGACAGTGTATTCTACTTGCATATTCAGCTCCAAGCATTCTGTAAGAGACAGGATGTAAAATGCCAGGAAGCCTTAAGGGATAACCTTAAGCAAAGCTATGCAGGTTTTTTGTTTTTTTCAAAGTCCCAGTCTTAGAGAAGCAGAGAAACCTAATGGAAGGAGAATCTGATAGAAGCCTCTGCCAAAAAAATGACAGCAAGAGTCCTGTTTTAGCCTGCCTTGAATACATCTGCAGGAAGAGCTTTAGAATGAATTCATCTCATTGAATGCACAATATTTTAAAAATGTTAAATGCTAATACATATTCCACGTCATCTGGCTTGGTGGTTCTATCTTAGTTGAGATGTAAAATATCTTCTGCTCCTACCCAGCTTATTTGGGATCACACACACATACCTTTCTATGCTTCATCTATTGTTTTTACCTAGAATCACAGAATGCAGAACTAGGGGGTTCTCAAGCCATCTAGTCCAATTACCATGAGGCCTCCAGGAAACCAGAGCTCTTCCTGGGACACCATGCTCCTAAGAGCATATTCAGCACTGAATGTGCTCTCTCTCCATCAATAATGGACTTGCTAGACTATACCACCACCAGGCGTGGAGTAAAACAGACAAGTAAACCCTAATCTAGGGCAGCTTTACCAGTTACCACCGCTGTGTTCCTCAACAGCCAGCAGGAGGCAGCACAACACCCAAAGCTGAATTGTAAGCTGGGGTGTGATTGGTTCAGACTGGGCCTTAGTAAGTAGTCCTGAGATCATTAATGTTCCTTTGATTTTTTTTTTTTTTAAATTTCTACTCTGCACTTCCCCAGCTTATTTACTCTGGCTTTAGTTTGTCCTCTGGTCCCTTCCTCTGTCCTAATCAGCTGTATCCTATTAAACACAAAGACCTGCAACTCCAGGGAGCCCCCTCTGAATACTCTGGCCCTCCGTGGCCTCCCCACTCTGAGACCCGACAGTGCTTGGAGGCTGTGCCACACAGTTTGTGCTGGGTCCTCACGTCCGTCTCATTGCTTCAGCCAACAGAAGGCATCTTGAGGTTGGGGGCCATGGCTGATCCTTCCTCAGTCCCTCTGAGCACCTGACCTAGGGCTGGGCACACACTCAGTGGCCACTCATCAGCTAAACTAAATAGAATCCTGAAATCATCTCAGAGAACTCAACTCTCGTCCCAAGTCAGAGCTTGACACCTATTCACTAAACCAGGAAATTCCTTCTGGACACAGATACCTCCTGCCTGGCAGGAAGGAAAAAAGACCAAAAGCCCTCAGACCAAGGCAGAAACTATAGAAGCAGCCTGCCAGCCCCACCCCAGCAGCAATCCTCGTGACATGGAAGTGGGGAGGATGCTGGTTCGAGTCTGTGCCTCTGCCCATGCTGTACCATTCTCATCTGGGTCCAAGGCTTTCCCTGTACTGATGGCTGTGGGCATCAAAAGGTGGCCCAAGGTCACCGTGAGATCCTCAGGCATCTAACAACTCAGCCCGGTCATCCAGTCTGGATTCACTGAGGCTAAGCAATGAACTCAGACATTACCAAAATCACCATCATCACTGTAATCTCAGGACTGAAACCAAAATGGCTTTGAGCATGTTCTCCACTGCAAGGACTATAGGGTAGAAAAGAAATGACCCTCCAGCCCAGTAGGAGTGATGGTTCAAGGACAACTCAGATATCCAAGCAGGAATAGAAACAAGTGCTCAGCTCAGCAGAGGCTGGGAGCAAAAGAGGCCAGTGTGGACAGTGAGGGGGCCAGACGTAGCCTCGGGGGAAGCTACAGAGATAACCTCCTAAAAAAGGAAGACCTCTCCTAGTCACTGTGTCTGCTGAGCATTTCTGCCAAGAATGTTGTCTGTAATATTTGCCTTACTCTCAGAACCAGAGAGAATAAAATAATTCTAAACAAGACAAGCTTCCAAGTCTCTGGTTGGCTGTTGCACTGTGGACATGAATCTCTTAACTAATTGTATTTCCCTCTTTGCACTGCTTTCAAGGAAGCCAGGTGTCTTGACAGTCAACACCTTGATGGCATGCATTGAAAATATTCTTCTCCCCCTGATTCCATCTTACTTGCCCACTCCCTTTTCCCCTTGCTTCATTTTTCTTACTTTGATTTGCTACTTTAGATATATTTCCACAAGCAGACCTAACTCCTTTTTAGATCAGGAAGGAGTATAAATGGAGAAGTGAACCCCACAGAACATAGTCCCAAAAAAGGGGCACCAGAAGGGCATAAGGGGAGTAGCTAGGTAGAAAAATCACATGCTCTGCCTTCTCTGTGTCTTGTCTCTGAAGATCTAAAGACAACAGGTCCTTACCCCTGACAACAGGCCTGAAAGAGTATTGCTATCCCCATCTTAGTACTCTAAAGGCTCCCAGAGACAACATGTATGAGAGGAGGGTCTCCCATCCAAGGTCATGGCCATAACAACTTGCAAACCTCAGGTGATGGTGGCCATGGCCCTGAGCCTGAAGAGCTGCCACTATGATGCCCAAAGCTGGGTTGCTTCTAGGAAAGGGCAGGGTCTCTGCTGTCTTCCATAGCAGGGAAATGGGTGTGTGGCCTTGGCTGATGTTTTTGTATTAGCAAACGTGTCAGCCGGACTACAGCAGGCAGGGCTGCAGGCTCCACCTCTTCTCTCTGTGGGGAAGGCAGACAGGGAGAAACTGGCAGAGCCTCTCAGCCCTTTAAAGGCCTGTGTAGACTGCACTGGGCCCAGGGCCGCTGCACCCCCGCAGTACAGCAGAACCCCTTCCAGGTTAGCAAAAACATCCTACACAGCACACGCATTAGTGGGAGCATTAATGGAACACAGCAAACGTCTGCAGAAGAGCACCCCCATCCGGAACACTTACATCCACGTCCCCAACAGCACCGAGGAGAGAGAAAAGAACATTCTGTTAGAGAAGGGTCTTTGGCACTGAAACTCACGCATGTGTGCATACTCATGCACACACATCCATCTACTCAGACACACTCACATACACACTCACATGCACACATGCTCGCTCACTTCCCATGCTCTAAACATCAGGCAGCTCCTCCTGCTCTGATCAGTACACTGTCCAGAGGCCACACTCAAAATGCAATTCTCTCTCTCTCTCTCTCTCTGTCTGAGAGGACAAAAAGGATGACTGCTTTTAAAAATTATGTCCTACATACTTGATTTTAAAAAAGGGGGAGGGACACCTCTATGACTAACCACAGGCAGTAATCCAGAGTTCAGTTCCATATTACCTAGAGGTAGGCAGAGAAAAAAGAAGGGAGAGATAATAATAGACACATAGAAAAAGAGAGAGACATGCAGAAAACAATAGCGAATCAGTTGACAAATGGGACAGGAACAGAGTAAACGTGGGAAGAGAATGTTCTGGCATCAGAGATGTGCAGCTTAGAATAGAGGCTGCTGCCCTCTGGGGCCTTTAAGCTCTGTCACTGCCCTAAAAGGCACTTAGCAGCCTCCAAAATGTCTCCTTTTCCCTACCCCCATCATGAATTAAGTCCTGAATTTACAACTCCTAGAAAAATGTTCCTGTCTGCTGGGGGCCCTGGGGCCCTGCGTGGCCCCAGAGGTAATCTGAATCTTTCCAGGCTTTGGCCTGAGTGAGCCCCCACTGTGACAACATTTCAGGGGACCAGGAGGAAAGTGTCCCCAATACCTGTGAAATCCTCTTGCTGCTTAAGAGTCAGCCTATAGCCCTAAGTGCAAGACAGACCTCCCCCAACACCATCTGCCTTCACTGCATAACGCAGTAGAGACTGTCAGAGCTGGGAGGGACACCTTATGGAGGGGGATACTGAGGCCTGCAGAGTGCAGGGGCTTTCCCAAGGCCTCAGAGGGAATGGTGTAGACCAGTCATCAGAGGGTTCCTTGCATGCAGACCTCAGAGACAGAGAGGACTCCAGAGCACAGGTGTAAGAAGCCCTTGGAGAGGCAGAAGACCAAGAAAGGAAGGGCTGGGGCAAAGGCTTCCAGGTCTTGAGGCCTCCACCAGGCCTCACCTGCTTCTGACTGTCCAGCAGCCCCCATCACAGCAGCTCCCAACCCACTCTGGGATGAGGAACCAGAACTTGGACACTGAATCCTGGACACACTCTTGTGCATGTGCAGCCTTCCAGAGCTATTCAGTTCCTACAGTCATCTACAGCGCTATTGAAATGCACTTGAAATGCACTGGAAACACTGTGTCTGATCATGAAACCACCAGGTGTCATGGCAGGAGAGGGCTCTGAGAGTGGCACAGAGCAGTGCCAGGGAAAGAACGGAGGAGGGGGCAGCCGCTCTCCCCAACCCCCAAGTGTCAGTCTCCAGAATTAGAGGCTTTTGGAATGGCTCATGGAATTTACAAACTCAAAACTGCAGTGTTAATAGACAGAAATCCCTGTGATTGTCTGGAACCACTGGGACTGCAGGATAATTTCCCATGAACTAGTATGTCCACCAGGCCCGCATCTAGTGCCCGGTGCTAGAAACAGCTGCACCCAGCCCCTTCATTTCCAATTTGGACCAGGGGGCCCCATGGGGACACGGGGTTAGAGTTAGAGCTGGGCTAGGACACTGGTCTCCACCTGCAGCCCTGCTCAGGACTCCTCTGTCAGTTCACTTTAGCCTATGGCCTCCCGAATCCCCAGCTCTTCTTGTTTTTTTGGTTTGGTTTGTTTAGTTTAGTTTTGTTTTGAGACCCAGTTTTGCTCTTGTTGCCCAAGCTGGAATGCAATGGCGCTATCTCAGCTCACCACAACTTCTGCCTCCTAGGTTCAAGTGATTCTCCTGCCTCAGCCTCCTGAGTAGCTGGGATTACAGGCATGCGCCACCTCGCCCGGCTTGTTTTGTATTTTTAGAAGAGATGGGGTTTCTTCATGTTGGTCACGCTGGTCTCAAACTCCCAACGTCAGGTGATCTGCCCGCCTCAGTTTCCCAAGGTGCTAGGATTATAGGCGTGAGCCACCATGCCTGATCTGACCCCTGGGCTCTTCTATAAAGGACTTAAAAAGCTGAACTCTGAGAGTCTTAAAAATAAAGCAATGGTCGGGTGTGGTGGCACATGCCTGAAGTCCTAGCTACTCCGGAGGCTGAGGTGGGAGGATCGCTTGAGCCCAGGGGTTCTGGGCTGTAGTGCACTATGCCAATTGGGTGTCCACACTAAGTTCGGCATCAATATGGTGACCTCCTGGGAGTGGGGGACCACCAGGTTGTCTAAGTAGGGGTGAACCAGCCCAGGTTGGAAACAGAGCAGGTCAAAACTCGCGTGCTGCTCAGTAGTGAGATCGCGCCTGTGAATAGCCACTGCACTCCAGCCTGGGCAACATAGCAAGACCCCGTCTCTTAAAAAAAAAATAAATGAATAAAGCAATGGAGGCAAAACAGGCCACTTCACACAATGCAGTTTCCTGTCCTGCTTATTGCCAATGTGGGAGGGGCATACCATGCCTCCGTGGCACCAGGGCTGGAACGAAACTATACTGGGCACCTTGTGTGCCTTCCTTCCTCCCCTGACACCAGCCAGCAGGCTGCAGGCCAGGCATGGCCCTCTAGCCTTCTGAGCCTAGGGCAGCTTCTCCATGGGGAGCCAGGCAGTGAAAAAGGGGCACTGGGTAAGTCCAGCACCCTCACTAGTCCCTAATGTGTCCAGTTAAGGATAGGCAACAGGTGGAGCAGGTTATGGGCAACCACTAGGTGGCTGTGGCTCCAACAACCCATCACTCACACACTGGGAAGGCAACAGCAGGAGTCCCTGTCCAGAACCGGGAGACCTCCCCTCTCCCTGGGATATCCTGGCTGCTCCAGGCTATCACCACCACCACCAGCATCACCATCATTACCACCACCACCACCATCATTGTCGTCATCATCATCATCATCCTTCCCAGGATTATTATGGCCCTTTCATGGCCACTTTCACAACAGCACAGTGAGGTCAGGAAGCAGGGATCTCATCTCCATTTTAAGAGGAGGAACTGAAGCTCACAGTGGTTAGGGGATTCACACAGTTGCACAGCTAGTAAGTGGCAAAGCAGGACCAGGGCTCCCTTGGCTGCACCAGGACCAGAAACCCCTGGAACTTTAGGACTTCATCATTTCAGAGGACCTTAGTAAGTCCCTGTGTCCTTACCTGGAGCACAAGGAAGTGTGACTCTGTTGTGGCTTTTTTTTTTTTTTTGAGACAGGGTCTTGCTCTGCCACCAAGCTCAAGTGCAATAGCACAATCACGGCTCACTGCAACCTTGACCTCCCAGGCTCAAGCAATTCTCCTTCCTCAGCCTCTCAAGTAGTTGGGACTACAGGTGCACACCATGCTTGGTTTTTTGTTTTTTTTTTAATTGTAGAGATGAATTATCCCTATGTTGCCCAGGTTGGTCTCAAACTCCTGGGCTCAAGCAATCCTCCCACTTCTGCCTCCCAAAGTTCTGGGATTACAGGCATGAGCCACTGTGCTCAGTGACCCTGTGGTGGTTTTAAGATATCTCTATACATTCTTCGATGCTCCTCCCTTCAAGAGGTGGAGATTAATTCTCCTCCCCTTGAACATGGGCTAGGCTTAATGACTTGCTTCCAACAAATAGAATAAGGCAGGAGTGATGAGTGTGACTTCAAAGCCTAGGACAGAAAAGGTACCCTGGCTTCCTGCCTGCCCTCTCTCTTGAATGGCTCACTCCAGGCCAAGCCGCTTGCCATGTTGTAAGGACACTTAAGCAGCCCTGGAGAAGCCCATGAGATAAGGAGCCTCCAGCCAACAGCCATAAGAGCACTATCTTGAAAGTGGATCCTCCAGTTTCATCAAGCCCTCCAATGACTCAGCCTGGGCTGACATCTTGACGGCAACCTCTTGAGAGACCCTGAGCCAGAACCACCCAGTTAAGCCGCTCCCAAATTTCTAGCTCACAGAAACTGTAAACTACTGTGTTTGCTGTTATAAAGAGTTAACCTCCTGACCCCTCCCTATGACCATGCAGCTGAAAGGGAGCCCCAGGGTCAGGTGCCCGCTCCTGGTTAGAAGCTCTTCCTGAGTGAGAGCCCAGCACACTGCGGAGAGGCTGGCTGCTTACTCACCTTTCCGGGTCCTGCAGGTGGAGCAGCAGGTACACACTGTGGGAATGGGGTGGGGGCACCATCAGTGACATTCCCCCTGGGCAGGAACCAGCCACAGGCAAACAGGGAGGCCCTGGAGAGGTATGGGGATCCCAGTGTGTACAAACTAGGGATCCCAGGAATGTGGGTCTCTGTAGAGACACCAAAGTGGGGAAAGAGTCATCTCAGATTCAGTTTCCTCTCAGGTGCAGAAAATAACCTCACCTGGACCACAAAGTCAGTCCTTGCACCCCGCAGGGAAGGCAGGAGACAGAGTCAAAGTTTCCTCTGGGAGATAACTGCAAGCACCCCTGCCCACAGCCTCCTCCTCTCTCCGCTTTTCAGTTCAGAATGTCCCCCAGGAAACCTCCTCAGACTCACCTCTGAACCCCAAAGTACTTCGTGTCTGGGCATTTGCAAAGGCCTAACTGGCTGCTGCCTTGTACAGGCCACTGGTCTTGGTGTACATTGGGCCTTGACATAGGGTGCTCACTAAATACATGCTCATTGAATGATTCCAAGTCCATGGAAGGCTAGGATCATTCTTTCAACATTTCTTGTACCCTTCCTGGTGTCCAGTGCTAGGCATTCAGTGTATGGTATCTGACTACACACCTCTCAGCTCATTCTGCAGAGAGGGCCATGTCAGTCCCCACCCGCCCTGACCCTTTAAGCAAAGAGGAAAACTTCAGGCAAGAGAGAGAGGGTCAAGCCAAGTGCACTGCCCAGCCTCATTCTGGCTGCTGAAAGCAGCAGGAGAGAACTCCTCTTCCCTTTCTCCAACGCCCAGACCCTGTGTCCTCAGAGCACATGTAGAGATCTCTTGTGTGCCAGACATGTGGTGGGTATGCTGTGTGGGTGTTTCCAGAGGGAAGCACAGAATCCTTGTCTGCCAGCCAGGAGCTTGCAGCACTGAGTGACTGTGCAGGGACAGTCTTCATGCCCCTTTCTCCCACCCTCATTTGCAGCATCTTCCTTCTTTTCCTGAAGATGCAGGAGGTCATGTGGATGTCCCTTCTCAGCTTACAGCAAATGGTCTGGACTGGTTCATGGGATCCTCCTCACTTTTTTTTTAGACACAGTTTTGCTCTTGTTGCCCAGGCTGCAGTGCAAGGGTGTGATCTCGGCTCACTACAACCTCTGCCTCCCAGGTTCAAGCAATTCTCCTGCCTCAGCCTCCCGAGTAGCTGGGATTACAGGCATGCGCCACCACACCTGGCTAATTTTGTATTTTCAGTAGAGACAGGGTTTCTCCATGATGGCCAGGCTGGTCTTGAACTCCTGACCTCAAGTGATCCACCCACCTCGACCTCCCAAAGTGCTGGGATTACAGGCATGAGCCAATGTGCCCAGCCACCCTCCTCACTTTTTATGTGCCTTTACATGACTTTTATTCCAACACCCCACTCACATTCTCCTTCCTCCTCAAGGAGTGTCAGTTTTAACATTTTAATATGCAACTTTTTGTTTCAACATGTTCTTTGTATAAACTTTGTATTGTTACTTTGCATGATGGGCATATATTTTTATTGTACATAAATTGCTAGATAAAATCTCATTCTGTTTGTACTTTTCTTCACCTGGCATCACGCTTTCAAGTTCCACTGTGTGTACATGTAAATCTGTTGCTTCCAGCGGCTGCAAAGGATTCCACAGGGTACAGCTCCCACCTCTCTCCAGGTTGTCTTCAACTCCTGCCACCTGGCCAGGGGTTTGCAAATTCTCTGGTTTGCTCTCCTCAGAACCCTAAGCCATAGGCTGAATAGAGATTATTGGGCCTTTTTTACAAAGAAGAAAGCTTAAGGGAATCCGGTCTGTCTTCTGTGCCAAGGTCAAATCCTATGGTAGCGTCTGCCTGGGTTCTGAGAGAAGTTCTGAGGCTGAATTGAGGCTCAGCAGGAATGAATGCCATGTCTGCACAGGCCTGGCATCACCCAGCCAGGATGAAGTCTGGCCTCCTTCCCTCTTCTGGGGCCCTTTCTGGCATCTGAGGCCCACACTGGGGGCTGAGCTGGGAAGGGCTTCCTCTGCTAGACTTCCTCCCAGGCACGTTGACCTTACTTGAGGATATGACAGCCCCCAGCCAATCTTGCCCCATATCCAGGCCCAGGCCACCTTTCACCTGTCTTCCTTTTTGAGATGGCTTTTATTTTAGGCTCCAGAACAGTTGGGAAGAGTACCACACTGCCCCTGGCCTCCCTGCTGGGTTGCACCTTTCCTCTTTGCCCGCTATGGTCTTAGGTGCTGAGGCCAAGTGGGGCGGCAGTGAGGAGGGCTGGGCATGGTGAAGCACAGCCGGTCCTCTTGCTCCCCACTGCCTCCTTGGGGCATGGCAGGGACATCACCATCTCTGCTCATGGAGAGTGGCAGAGCCAGCACCAAAGCAAATCATCCCAAATGCTTTTCTACGTGGTGCTGGGCTGGGAAGATGCTCCAGGCCCAGAAGACACTCCCATCTCCCTGCAGACCCTGCCAGCTTCTGGCGTTCCCAGTTCTGAGGCTGCCCCGAATAAGTCACCAGCAGAGGTCTAGGCAGGAAGCCAGCAATCTGGGGCTGGGGGCCTCAGCCCAGTACACAAACTCTGAGCCTGCCTCCTCCACTAGGCTCACCTCTGTAATGGCAATGCAAACTCTTGGAGGCAAAGGGACCCCAGGGCCACCTAGGCCCACTTCCTAGCCAAAGCAGGAATCCCTCCCTCGAACCTGACCATCCAACTTTGGCTTGGGTCCTTCCAATGTCAGGGATCTCACTACTTCCCAAGATGGTCCATTTCTCTCCTGGACACTTACAGCATGACAACACGCCCTCTCAAAACAGACAAATTACAACAAGAACGATGATAACAGCTACTGTGTATTGATGCCAGGCGTGACCATAAGCACTTTTACATGGCTTATTTCATTTGAATCCTCACAACAACCCTACAAAGGGGTGTTATTCCTTGAACAGATAAGGAGTCTGGGGTGCAGAGAGGGTGCAGCTTGCCTGGGTCATGCAGTGAGCAAGTGGCTAGCCCCCTGGAACTTCACCCCACTGGTTCTTGCTCTGCCCTGTGGGTTTCACTGAACTGAGGCCCTTTTTCCATTTAAGGGGCAGTTTTCACCTGAGGCTTGGCAGACGATGAGCTGATGCAGTAGGGAGCTGAGACCTAACTCTGTGTTGTACCCCTGTTTCTGGGGCAGTTTCTGGCAGATCAGAAGCTCTAGATGCTTGACAAAACCTGGAAGGTTGACGAGTGAGTGGCGAAGGGCACTGGCCTGGGAGTCAGGAGGCCACGCTCTACCGCAGCCCACCATGGGTGACCCTGCACAGTACCCTTCCCTGCACCTCTGTCTCTTTACCAGTAAAATCAGTGGAGTTAACGGAAAGATCCCTGAGTCATTCCCTGCCTGGCCTTTTGCGATTCCATCCCTGCCCTGCTTTCAGCTGTGACAGGGTTAAAACATCTCCCAGTAGAAAAACCACAGTCTTCAGACCTGTGAAGGGCCAAGGAGACACTGCTGACGGGGAGGGAAGGAACGAAGCCCTGAGCTGCACTTGGCTCTGAGCATGAGTTGTCATTCCGAGGCAGCCGCAGGCCTCAGGCCTCCCTGTCCATGTCTAAGACCCCTGAGAATCAGATGGGGTCTGTCAGGACATGGGGCTTATGGCCCAGGTGTCCCCTGCAGGCTGCACCTTATAGCACACAGTCACAGGTGGCCAGACATCTGCCTTTATAAATTTAAGGGCCAGGCAGCCACCAGACATACATTATGGACATAGATTCCAAAAGAGTGGCTTGATTCCCACCCCTCCAACCACAGGGAGGCAGAGGTGATGATCGAGAACTGTCCCCCACACCTCCACCATCAGTCCTGGGCAGCTTCTGTGCTCAGCAACTGAGAGTCAAGGCCCCTGTCATCCTCCTAAGGAGCCGCCTGTAAAACTGTGTGCTCCTAGCCCATGCCCCTCCCTCCATGAGCCTGAAACCCACACTGGTGGATCTGATGCCGGGGGGTCCCAAATATGGCTACTACTGAATGAAATCACAATTCTGGGTCTCACCCCAGACCTACGGAAGCCTCTACAGATGGGCCCAGGACTTTGCACGTTTAACAAGGTCCCCAGGTCACCCCCAATGCCAGCAACCCCATGATGGGCATGTGACACCAGAGTCAGACATTGGAGGCAGAGCTGTGGTTACTGTAAGGTCCCGGCCGGTATAGGAACTACAGCTCAGAGCTAGCATGGCCCTTGGTATGCAGAGGCTGTGGGTGGTGTGAGATGCATGAAGGGTCAGAGATGAGAAGAAGACAGCAGAGTGAGAAAGAGAACAGGCAATTTTCAGGCAGGGAAGGGGGCCCGTGAGAGCAGTAAGCCCCGGTGAGAAGACAGCACTCAGGTGTCAACAGGCACGCCTCCCTGGAGTCTGAGAAGAGGACACAGAAGACTCCCAGGGCCCAGGTCCTGTTGTACCTGCTGCCTCCAGGCTTGGCCTAGACCAGGCGTCCCCAGACTATCGCCCGGCCCGCGGGCTGCATGCGGCCCCCTGAGGCCATTTATCCCGGCCCCCGCTGCACTTCAGGAAGGGGCACCTCTTTCATTGGTGGTCAGTGAGAGGAGCACAGTATGTGGCGGCCCTCCAACAGTCTGAGGGACAGTGAACTGGCTCCCTGTGTAAAAAGTCTGGGGACGCCTGGTCTAGACACTATCCTCCAACTACCCCCAATTCCCTAAGCAATCAGATAGAGGAGCGGGGACCCTTTGGTACAGGTGACCTAGCCCTTTGCCTGATCAGAGTTGCCAGGTCAGCTTCTGGCCTGACCTGAGGGGTGCTCGCCCCTTGGCTGACCTGGCATGATCTGATGGACACCTCTGTTGATGGCAGGTCCATGGGGCCAGGGCCAGGCTGCACGCCACATGGTAGACTGGGCCTCTCTCAATGAAAGCGAGGCCCAAGGAGAGGGAAAGAGGAAAAGTAAAGTGACACCTACCTGAGCTGCTAGCGCTCTCAGAAGCACTCCTGGACATCTTGGGCTGGCCATGTTTGCCGCTGGGCCGCCCAGACCCTGGTGGTGGGGGGCCTGAAGGAGCAGGGGTGCCATCTCCCCTGATGGTGCTGAGGTCCTGCATGCTGAAGCTCCGCAGTCTCTCCGATAAGGCACCTTGTCCCTGGATACAACACAGGAGGGGCACACATCAGAGGTCCTGCTCCACAGGTCAGACTCAAAGGCCAAGAGGGAGCTCTGACGGTCAGCAAGGCAGAGATCAAGACCTAGATCAACTCTGCAAAGGGGCAGGTGCCCCAGGCCTAGCTGCTGGAAACACAGAGAGGGTCAAACCCCAGAATTTTCCAGTGCCTCCTCTGGGGCTCAGCAATCACTCCTTTGGCTCCAGGCTCCCTCCTTGCCCTCAGATACTTCCAAGATGATCCGGCACCTCAGACAGACCCAGGGCCAAGGGCATGACTACTGCCTGCAGCTCCTACTCCCTCCAGGCCATCTGCTGTTTCTCTTGCTTTACATAAATAAAAATCCGCATGTATCTGTGTTTTTCTCAGTATGTGAGAATCTGGTCAGGGAATTAAAAGCTAATATTCTATGTGCTTAGTTCTTATTATTTTCAAAGGACACAAAATGCAGACAATATTTTTTTAAACGTTTGACAACAGAAATTTCTTTTATCTGTATAGCATATTATGTCTACAAGGCACATTTACTTCCACTGATGCATTTCAGCTTCATAAAAGTAATGAATCAGGAAGGAAAAAAATGATATTAAAAAACTCTTGCTGACTATAACCATTTCATATTCTGAGGGAGACAGAGAATTAATCTCAGGGGGGAACTGTTCTTTTGTTTAGGAAAGCAAGATCAATGCATTTTACTTATGAAAGAGCAGCTCCTCTCTGTCTGGATGAGAATGTGTCAGAGTGAAAATGATCACAGTGAAGGCTCAGGGATGGTGGCATTGCTTTAAGTGTGCCTCAGGGGCTGCAGAGAGAGGCTAAGGAAACCTGAGAGTGGGAGGAGACTGGGGCAATTGAGAACTGGGCTAGGATTTGGAGCAAGAAGTGACAGGCAAGTAACTATCAGGCAAACGAATGAACTCCAGCATCTTCAGAAAGAAGGAAGCCTGGAGGGTGTGCAGGCTTCCCTTGGGTACATGGCACTGCAGTGGCATGGGAGAGGTATTCTGTGCCACTTGGATAATGAAGGAAAGAGTGGTCTCAGAGATCTGGGGGACTTGGGGACAATATTGCACAACAGACAGAACCAACAAATCAGCACAAAATCAATTCAAGTCGCTGACAAGAGGACTGTTGGTGAGATTGATGAAACAAGCAAGGGCCAAAACCATTGAGTAAGAGGTTTTCAGAGGTGAGAGAAAGGTTTGGAAGATTTTTTTTGTTTTACATAATAAAAAAAATAATAAAAATGAACCAACAAAGCACAGCAATTCACTGAAGTGAAAGATCCAGATAGGATCAAGGAGCAAATGCAAAATGAGTTCATTAAAGGGAAACAAAAGGGGTTTGCAGGCAGGTTTGGAAGAAATGCCAGAAGAGGCCAGGCCTGGTGGCTCATGCCTGTAATCCTAGTACTTTGGGAGGCTGAGGCAGGAGGATTGCTTGAGTCCAGGAGTTCGAGACCAGCATGGGCAACATAGTGAGACACTGTATATAAAAAAAAAATTTTTTTTTTAACTAACTGGGCACGGTGTATATGCTTGTAGTTCCAGCTACTCAGAATGCTGAGGTGGGAGGACTGCCTGAGCCCGAGGTAGAGGCTGTAATGAGCCCTGATCACACCACTCCACTCTGGTCTGAGTGACAAAGTGAGACTCTGTCTCAAAAAAATAAAAAGAAACAAAGAAATGCCAGACTAAAACCAAGATGCATTAAAATATGAAATAGAGCTGTTCCCAACCTACCAAAGATACAAAAAATCATGTCACCAGGAAACTAACAACAAAAACACAAAGAAAACTATTTAAATAATCAAATAAATACAATTAGTAGTGTAAATACAGGCCAAGAAGGATATCATGTGAAAAAAGACAGAAATCACCCTGGTTGCCTCTGACACTGCTCTAGAATGATGGTGGGCAAGGGTCCAAGGCCTCACGTCCTCGACAAGAATAGCTGGGTGGTCTTTGCCCACAAAATGACAGCTGGACCAGCCAGCCACCCATTATATAACTCCTTCAAATATAACAGCCAATGATCCATGATTACTTTACTCAGAAGCATTCTAGGTGGCATCTAGAATTTAGAAGAAATTTGGTGATTAAGGAGCAAACTTGATTCTGAAATGAGTGAGAAAATATTCTGCTAATTATAAGTGAGTAACTCAATGTTAGGCTAGTGTTTAGGCAAACCATTCACTGACTCACTCTTTTCATTCATCCTCTCATTTCTTCATTTATTTTACATGTTCAACAATTATCAGATACCTTTTATGGGCAAGACATGGTGCTAGGTGTTAATAGGAAACATCATCAGTACAGCTTGATTTCTGAGAAAGCGTAAAAAGACAAATGTACAGATACAACACAGAGCTGCCCTGCCAGAAGCTACAGAAAGTGAAAACTGAGAACAGTAGTTCCCCAGTCAGGCCTGGATTCAAATTCCAGCCCTGTCATTTAACAGCTGAGTGATCCTCACCTCTCTCCGCCTCAACACCATCATTTGCAGAAAAGCATCCACATGGCTGGCTGCTGGTGTGGATTCAACGAGATTACGTCCTTAAGATACCCATCACATAGCCCAATGCATATTCAGTGTTAAAAAATGTCAACTTTGATGATAATGATGTTGATGTTGTGGCTACTGCCTAAGACACAAAGGTTGCTATTGAAAGCAGAGGTGGGGCTGGGTGCGGGGGCTCACACCTGTAGTCCCAGCACTTTGGGAGGCCAAGGCGGGCAGATCACGAGGTCAAGAGATCGAGACCATCCTGACCAACATGGTGAAACCCCGTCTCTAACAAAAATACAAAAAAAATTAGCTGGGTGTGGTGGCACGCGCCTGTGGTCCCAGCTACTTGAGAGGTTGAGGCGGAAGAATCGCTTGAACCCAGGAGGCGGAGGTTGCAGTGAGCCGAGATTGCGCCACTGCACTCCAGCTTGGCTATAGAGCAATACTCCGTCTCAAAAAAAAAAAAAAAAAAAAAAAAAGAGAAAGCAGAGGTGGAAAAGATCACTTTGGTCAAAAGGACCAGGAGGGGCTTCATGACCCCAAGCAAAAATAAACAGCCAGGGACAAATTCCCTCACCACAGTTCGCCACTTCTTGCACGCTGTTGCTCAGCAACATATGTGAGAGAAAGCAGCAGTAGGCATCGTACATGTTCATTTTAGGGAAGTGCTCCATTCCACTCCCAGAAGCCAACCAGTCTAGCTCCAACATCACTGGCAGTGGCAGAGGTTAGGAAAGAGAGGAAGATAATAATAGCTCAGTATCAAACCTAGGCCTGTGTCAGAGGAAATTATAGTGGTGTATATACAAGACTCTTGAAAACAAATTAGCCCTTGCCTGTCAAAACACTTTGAGATGGCTAAAATCAATATGCCTGGCAGGCACCATGGCTCACGCCTGTAATCCCAGCACTTTGGGAGGCTGAGGTGGGTGGATCACTTGAGGTCAGCCTGACCAATATAGTGAAACCCCGTCTCTACTAAAAATACAAAATTAGTCGGGTGTGGTGGTGCACACCTATAATCCCAGCTACTCGGGAGGCTGAGGCAGGAGAATCTCTTGAACCTGGGAGATGGAGGTTGTAGTGAGCCGAGATCACGACATTGCCCTCCAGCCTGGGTAACAAGAGCAGAAACTCCGTTTCAAAAAAAAAAAAAAAGAAAAAAATCAATATGCCTCTTTCATTTGTAAACCTTTCAGCCCTTAGTCGCTACACAAAATCTCATTCCTATTCACTTCCTGCAAACTCCATTCCACACTGTCAGTTCAGCTCTGCTCTGTAGAATCTTTTTATTCTAGACCATTCTCCTCTGGAAAGAAGCATGAGTTGTTTACTGGTAGTCTGCAAAATGGGGTTCCCTACTTTGGGAAAATAAACTTGGATTCTCCATATTTGGGAAGGGTTAATGCCATAGTCCCCATAATTCCTTGAGCCACATTATTGTATTAAAAGCTCTGAGAAGGCCCATCTGGTGGCACATGCCTGTAATTCCAGCACTTTGGAGGCTGAGGCAGGAGGACTGCTGAAGCCCAGGAGTTCGAAACCAGCCTGGGCAACATAGGTAGACCCCTGTCTCTATTTTTAAAATTTAAAAAGACATCACTAAGTAACCAGAATTATAATGACACCCACCTACTCCTAGACTTCTTGAAAATGATTTTTATCAATTCCAAGACATATTTTTCATCTCTGAAACTGGGGTGGGTCTTACAATTGCTGCTGCCCTGACATCATTGTCAATGCTTATACATAGGTGTACTTGGTTGTTATTCTCCCTGGCATAACTAGGCAACTGAAATCCCTGAGTGTTTAATTAACAAACCATTTAAGAACTGCTTGAGAAAGGAATATGAATCTCAGTTGTCTAACACATATCTCACTGACACCTTCTGGTATGATCAAGAAAGTGGCAGCATCAAAACTGGCATGAATGAAAATCCCAGAAACAATAGCTTGACATCACCCAACACACTGGAAGAAACAGAGAATGATACGGCATGGTCATAAGTGGATATTGACACGCTGAGCTGAATAGTAACTCAAGACCTATGAAAGTGAAAAAGTGAGGTTACAAAGATCTTAATAGCCAGGTGTGGTGGCTCACGCTTGTAATCCTAGCACTTTGGGAGGCCGAGGTGGGTGGATCACGAGGTCAAGAGATTGAGACCATCCTGGTCAACACGGTGAAACCCTGTCTCTACTAAAAATACAACAATTAGCTAGGCATGGTGGCACGTGCCTGTAATCCCAGCTACTCAGGAGACTGAGGCAGGAGAATTGCCTGAATCCAGGAAGCGGAGGTTGCGGTGAGCCGAGATTGCGCCATTGCACTCCAGCCTGGGTAACAAGAGCAAAACTCCGTCTCAAAAAAAAAAAAAAAAGAAAGAAAGAAAGATCTTAATAATTTATTGTGCTAACGTGTTCCTTTTAATGTACATATAAAAGTGACAAAAATTACATCTAAGAGTCTTTTTAATAAGAAGAAATAAACATTCTAAGTGAAAAAACAGTGTCCTAACTTAATTAAGACATGATGCACTTCTCAAAGGAGCTTTCTCTACTCATTCCAGTTCCCTGTAATATGCTGTCACTACAGCCTTTGAGCTGTCCTTCTCTCTTGTTCTCCATACAATGATATTTAAGTATTGCTATTGTCTGTTTTATTCACTATTGCAGCCTTGGCATCTACCACTCTACTTGATACACATTAGGGGTTAAGGAATTGCATGAAGGAATGTTTGACCATTTATGGAGCTGCCGCCTGGGTGAAGTGTGACAGTGGGAAATCCCTACCCCAGCCTGATGCATCAGCCAGGGTCCCAGATCTGAAAGAGCATCCTGCTGAACAAGCCTTGAGATGTGTCCACGAGGAGTGTATGAGAAGTATCGGAGGATTGTGGGTGCAGAGAACAGAGGGCATACAGTGGAGAGGCAAGGTGTCCCAGAGGAGACTGTGATTGAACTTGGGTGGGTGGAGGACTTGGTGGGGTAAAGATGGAGACCAGGTGGAAAGAGAAGGAATATGTGTTAGTATTTGTCACCACTGAGAGCGGCCACTTCAATCCACCCCAAGTAGGTCTTTGCAGTTTTGTCTGCTGAGGAGATGGGGATCTACTTAATACCTCGTTCATGGCCAGGGATGTATCTGAATAGCAGAAGTGCCTGCAGAAAGGCTACATGATTTCTTCTTTAACAACCATGCCAGTGGAAGGCAGGGGTAAGAGTGAGGCTTACTCTTCATTGGACACTCTCTTTTGTCCTTTTAGAATTCTGCACCAAGAACACGCGTTACTTTTAAAAAATCAGTACAATTTAATTTTCAGTAACACCCACAGCACTCTCTCAAGGCCACCCTGAAGACCACACTTTGTGAATATATAGTGTGCATGATGCTGACCAATGCAATAATAATAAAAAAAAAAAGACACAGGAGTAATTAAAAAAACAACAACAGCAACACAGAACTAAGAAGGAGTACATGGTATCTCTAGAAACTAAATGAGTGTTGAGTCCTTGATGAGGGCCTCTTTTCCAGAGGGACACACCAAGTCACAGGGGAAGTTTCCAGCAAAGCAGGAATTTTAGCCCAGCTCACTTGACACAATATCTAATGCCTGCTACTGAGGGCAATGACAATAAAGACAAAGGGTTTTAGTGAGTCAGGAAATTGATAACAGAGCCACCAGCACAACTGCATTTCCCACCAGTAATTCAGGAGTTAATACTTCCTTCCAAACCCCAGGGGGTGCCCGCCTCACTGGTGGAGTGAGCCTCCAGCCTCCACAGCCACACATGCGCCACATCCAAGCCAAGCAGGCTCCCAATGACATGCTGCATGAGGACCCGGCCCTTGACTGTGACATGAAACAGGATTAACAAACCAAACAGAGATGGAGAATTTCTACTGCAATAGCATCCATCATCAAATTCAATCCATTCTCCAGGCATTAAACAAAGAAAAAAAAAAAACCCAAGTAAGTTAATCACATGTTAGATGCTACCAAATTCACACCATAAGAGGCTCTGGAAAGACGATGAAGTGGGGCCCGGCTCCTTGTGCTCCGCATGGATTAACACACACGCACACGCAGGTGCCGTGCCGAGGCAGGGGGGACACCTGCCTCTGATCCAGACCATGTGCTGGTGAGCAGAGCCGGCGGCCTGGCCTCGCTGCCCGACTGGATCAGTTTGGAGTTAGTCACACCTCTCAACAGGGTTACCTGCCCTTCTCTCAGGTCCAAAGAGAAGATAAAATGAAAGAGTCGAGCCACCTGATAAAGGGGAAAAGGAGAAAAAAGCCATGGGCACCAAGGTGACAGAATGGGGCTGAAGGGAGCCACGTCCTCACCTCTTTCCTCCCGTCACTCCCTCGCTCACTCACCTATTTATTCACTCACTCGCAACAGTCGCTGCGGGAGTGTTCACAAAGCTCTGCGAAGCCCTCCAGGGGAACAAAGACAGGATGGTATGGTCCCTGCTCCCATGGAGCTCACAGTCTAGCTGGGGCATCAAGATAATAAGTGTGTACAAGGGCTCAAGCGACAAAGACAACCAAATGTGCCAGAGTACGGGGCAGAGGATGGCACCACACCATGGCTGAGCACGGGCAGAAGCCTTGTCCTCTCCCACAAGCTGTCAAAGCCCAGTGAGGAGTGAGTTGAGGGCTTCATCCTTGGAAGCGGGACAGGGAAGGTGCATGCTGGCAGGGAAGCGCCTTGGGCCAGGGTATGACAGTGGACAAAAACCCAAGGTGCATGTGAGTGAACCCACCTGGGGAGAAGACGCTTTGGTGCCAGTGAGTAAAAGAAGACCAGCCTGGGAGAACTGGGCTTCAGCCGCCTACACTTGGTTTTTGACAATAAACTGAGCACTTCACTAAGGTTTTTGAGAGGTGATCAATGTGAAGGAGGCAGGACGTTAGAATGATGAGAACATCCTAGATATGCCACCTGGCGCACATCAAGAACTTGCCCCCAGGGTATGTTCTCCCTTTTTCTCTCCTCACTTTGCAGCGGGCACATGGTTGTCTGGAATAGAGACTGTATTTTCTAGTCTCTCTTCTGGGAAGTGCCCTTCCGGAGAGACAGTGCGCAAGAACCAGCATTAACTGGTGAGGGAGGCGGGCTTGGTGCTTCCGATTCAGAGCAGGCTGGATGGGTGGTGAGGAGTGGGAGACTGGGAGGTGAGACAGGCCTGTGTGACCAACGACAGTGCTCAGGTAAATTGGGTCTCTGTAGCTGGACCAAGCCTGGACATCTGAGCCAGGCCCTTGACCAGTGATGGGGAGTCAGAGCCACCAAGAGGGACCCTCTACACACAGCAGCTGCCCCTGGCCTTGCCTGTGGAAATCTCAGCTGGAAGCTTTGCCTTCTCTGTACTTTCTCCTTCAGAGGCAAAGGCCCTGCTGGAAAGGGACAATGAGAAGGACAGGTAGGGGGACCCACAGGACAAATCTGCCCCGCTGCTGGTACAAGGTGAGCTCTAGTTTTACTGGTGTGCAAACATGCCCATACTATCATGTGTGTGATCGAGTTTTACAGAAACTGTGATTTATGGTGACAGGTACCTGTGATCCACATTCTTTCATCCTGGATCAAGTGTTCCCCAGCCCTGCCGCAAGGCCAAGGAAGAGCTGATCAATCATCAGAAGAGCAGTTCCCTGGGGTGTGAGAGACTCTAAAATCCTCAGTGAGGGCCAGTCACCTCTCAGGTACTCAACCACTGGGCTTCAGGGCCTGGTAGTGTAATCCAAGCACAAAATGGCCAGGAAGTGTCAGTTTAGGGTGTGTGTGTTGGGGTGGAGGGTGATTGGAGTAATACCAGGACACTGGAGGAACTAGAGACCCTGCTGCTGATCACGGCTCAACAACTGCCTGACCTTGGGCAAGTCACTCAAACCCTAGGTTGCTTTTCCCTGAAGTGAGGGTTCCAGCTGCTCCAGCAGCCCACGTTTGACCTTCCTCCTGTCTTGGCAGGTGGCAGGTGCTCACATGTCATAAGCTGCCCCTCAGGGGCCCACACGCCTCAGGGCTGAGGAGGAGGAGGAAGCACCCCTTTGAAAAGTCAGGCCTAGAATGGTGGGGAACCCTGAGCCCAGGGTGTGAAAATGGCTTGCTTAGGAAGACAGAGCACATAAGAGGTGGGCCAGGACAAGGCAGGAAAGTCAGCATCCTGTGCAGAAGAGCCTGCATTGTAAATAACGTCCCAATGCCAGTGCCCAACTTGTTTTTTTATTCTGTTCAACAGTGAAGAAAGAGAAGAGTATAAGCAGTCTAAGATCAAACTGACATATGAGCGAATAACAGGCAACCTTTATTCAACATTTATTATGAGCTCTGCGTTCTGTGAAGTCTTTGTGTACACTGCCTCATAACTCTTGTGGCAGGTACTACAGTATGATCGTCCCTGTTTGCAGGTGAAGAAGGGGAGTTCACAGAGGTGCAGCAGTAAGTAGGGAGCTGGGACTTTTAAACCTGGCCTGCTTATCTCCAAAGCCCAACTATGGCTATCCTTGATGCTACACATTGCTCTGTTGGTCATGGCAGTTAAAAATATGCACGACAGTCTTTCATTCCTTTAACATTGACTGAGCACCTATGGAGATGCAGGTAGGACACAAATATAAATGATGACAGCAGTGCAGAGGACCCAGGAGTGACAGGCCAGTTCTACCTGGGATCACAGGAGGCTTCATGGAGGAGATGGCATTAAACTGGAAGAGTGGGGAGGATTTCAAAGAGGTAGAAACAGAGGCAGATAAAGGATCAACATGAGCAAAGGCAGAGGCAAGAAAGAAAATTCTGGAAATAGTACTCAGAGTTGCTATTTCCAGAACAGTACAGAAGGCAGCTGTGAATGCATTATCAGAATAGCTAGAGAGATAAGGAGAGACAAGACTGGAAGGCTAGGATCAGGGTTGGACTACATAGGTTTTAACAGGAAGGGAAGGGAGCTGTCGACCATTTGGGTAGCTACTGCAACAGTCCAAGCTGAGGGAAGGGTGTGGAAGAAGGCCCAAAAGGAGAGAAGGGATGTCAAATGGTTAGGACTTAAAGAGTAAGTGGGAGGAAGGTGGGCATCAAAGGTGACAGAGATTTGGAGCTTCGGTGCCTGATAGGATGGTGGTTTTATTATTATCAGAACAGTGGGACACATGGAAGGGCAGATTTGGAGTTACATCCGGGACTGTCGACTAACGTACAAAGGAGACAGGGGAGATGTTCAGCAGAGAACAGGAGCACCGGGATTGAGCCCTGGACAGAAAACCAAGAACACTGGGATTGAGCCCTGGGCAGAGAACCAGGGACACCGGGATTGAGCCCTGGACAGAGAACCAGGGACATCGGGATTGAGCCCTGGGCAGAGAACCAGGGACACTGGGATTGAGCCCTGGACAGAGAACCAGGGACATCGGGATTGAGCCCTGGACAGAGAACCAGGGACACTGGGATTGAGCCCTGGGCAGAGAACCAGGGACACTGGGATTGAGCCCTGGACAGAGAACAAGGGACACCGGGATTGAGCCCTGGACAGAGAACCAGGGACATCGGGATTGAGCCCTGGACAGAGAACCAGGGACATCGGGATTGAGCCCTGGACAGAGAACCAGGGACATCGGGATTGAGCCCTGGGCAGAGAACCAGGGACACTGGGATTGAGCCCTGGACAGAGAACAAGGGACACCGGGATTGAGCCCTGGACAGAGAACCAGGGACATCGGGATTGAGCCCTGGACAGAGAACCAGGGACATCGGGATTGAGCCCTGGACAGAGAACCAGGGACATCGGGATTGAGCCCTGGACAGAGAACCAGGGACATCGGGATTGAGCCCTGGGCAGAGAACCAGGGACACCGGGATTGAGCCCTGGACAGAGAACCAGGGACATCGGGATTGAGCCCTGGGCAGAGAACCAGGGACACCGGGATTGAGCCCTGGACAGAGAACCAGGGACACTGGGGTTGAGCCCTGGGCAGAGAACCAGGAACACTGGAATTAAGCCCTAGACAGAGAAGTCCATCTGGGAACCAGGTACATCAGGTGACAGCTGAAGGTGAGGGACAGGATGAGACAATGCTAGGAGAGAGAGGAGAGAAAGGTGGCGCCCAGAGAAATTCATCCAACACTGAGGAGTGAGGAAAGGAGGGAGGAGGCAAATAGGAGAGGGAGTCAGAGAGAGGAGGAGAACGGGGAGCTGCCCTGTCACCACAGCCAAGAGACAGCTCTTGCCACTCACACGTGATCCTCAGACTGTTTCCTCAGACCTCCAGGGTCCACCAGGCCCTTCTGTGAGGTCAGGCAGGCAGGCTTCCCTCTTTGCTCTTGGACCCTTGAGGCATCAGGCTGCTCAGTCTCCACAGAACAGAGCAGGCAAGTAATGTCGGACCAAAAACTCCACGTGACTTTCTGGCCCTTCCTCTTCAGCTGAGTGTGATGTGGGTGTTTCATTTGTTTGAATCCACTTAATTATTCATGGAGCAGTGTGAGTTGAGGTAAAATTCCAGGTAGAAACCTTGGGAGAACAGGAATCCAGCACACTGGTAAAAAGTCTTGCTACTTCGACAAGTTTTGAGAGTGAAGCTCGGGTACGAGTTGACTAACATGTAGGAGACTGGAGGGTAGGGAATACTTCCAAACTTTTCCAGCAGTTTGTCTGTAACAGTTTAGATAATCTTGGTGTTTAAAAATGGTTGCTGTGGTGAATTCTAAACCTTAATGTCATGTCACATAGTCCTTGGCTAAAAACTGAAGTTAGAAGGCGTGAGCAAGCACAGTGGCCTGGGAATGCTCCTCTGAGGGAGAAAAAGACAAACACAGGGCTTTCTGGAATCCTCACCCTCTTTGATTCAGCAGATGGCAGGGACTGAAGCCAGAGAGGTGAAACATACGGACCTGGGCAAGGGACAGCTGTCATCTCTTCTCTGTCCTTGGAAATATCTACTAAGTATGAGCTGACACAGGGAGGTTTTATAAAAAGAAAATCAGTGCCTGCCCTCTGATTAACTGTAAACAGGTAGTAGTGTTTTTGTTGCTGTTGTTGTTGTTGTTTTACTAGAAAGCAAACATAGGCAAGGCAACTGATTCCAGTCAGGTCAGAAATCCCACATCAATGGGCTTATGAACTGCCTCAAATGAGCTTTTGAGTCTAAAAATAACATTTAATGGTGATTTTATTTTATTTTATTTTTTTTTAACATAAACTCAAGATTTTATTGTCTTCATAAAAGATGACACTTAGAACTGGATCACTTGGCCCTTTCTCTTCTTATCTCCTCCCAGTTCAAAATGCTTGCATCTTTTAATAGCCAGCATTCTCTTAGATCTGCAGTTGGGCTCAACGCACTCGAGCCTTAGCACAATCTTCTTTGTAGTTTTAGCCCTTTTCCGGAAAATCGGCTTAGTCTGGCCACCATAGCCACTCTGCTTCCTGTCATAATGTTGCTTTCCCTGGGCAAACAGAGAATCCTTGCCCTTCTTGTACTGTGTCACTTTGTGGGGTTGGTGCTTGCCACAATTCTTACAGAAAGTCCGGCGGGTTTTAGGAATGTTTACCATTTTTGCGTGAGCGATACCGGCACAGAAAGCTTCATGGTGATTTTTTCTTTTTTTTTTTGGGGGGGGGACGGAGTTTCGCTCTTGGAGTGCAATGGCGCGATCTCGGCTCACCGCAACCTCCGCCTCCTGGGTTCAGGCAATTCTCCTGCCTCAGCCTCCTGAGTAGCGGGGATTACAGGCACGTGCCACCGTGCCCAGCTAATTTTTTGTATTTTTAGTAGAGACGGGGTTTCACCATGTTGACCGGGATGGTCTCGATCCACCCACCTCGGCCTCCCAAAGTGCTGGGATTACAGGCCTGAGCCACCGCGCCCGGCCTCATGGTGATTTTAAAGCAGTATTTTATTCAAAGTAGACATTTAGATAAAGCATTGATGGATAAAAGATAAGGATATGTGGGAGAGGACTTTTTTTTTTTTTACACTATTGTGCTGAACCGTTTTGTAGAGCCTCCTTTTCTTTTTAAGGAAAAAGTGAGTCGGAATTTTTTTTTTAAGTGGGAAAACAAAATAATTGAACTCTCCGTGAATTGTGCCTGACTGTTCAGATGCCAAGGGTTATAACCAAGGCTCGGCTATCCCCTGTTGGCCGCTGACCATAATTGCAGGCAAGGCGCCTGAGTTTTAGAGGGTAAGTCAGGAAAACAGAGGTCATGGTGTGAAAGCAGGCCCAGAAAAGAAGACATAAGAGCGACAGCACGGGTGCTGCTACAGGCTGACTTTCCAGTTCTCTATTTTCCTAGTGAACCCTATATAGAGAGGCCCCAAAGAGCTGAGCAGCTAAGGAGGGGTGGGTGTCCTGCTGAAGCCAGAGCAATTGTGGGCAAAGGGGTGAAAATAAGGCAAAAAAGAACACTGGATGATTAACAGAGGGCTTGAAGCAGTGCTGTACAAAGGAACTTTCTGTCCAAAGATGGAAATGTGCTATCACTATGCCAGCTGCCAGCCACACTGGCAAATAAGAACTTGAAATGGGGCTAGTACAGCTGGGCACAGTGAGTGGCTCACGCCTGAAATTCCAGCACTTTGGGAGGCTGAGACCAGCAGATCACCTGAGGTAAGGAGTTCAAGACCAGCCTCGCCAACATGGCAAAACCCTGTCTCTACTAAAAAACCCCAAAATTAGCCAGGCATGGTGATGGACACCTGTAATCCCAGCTACTTGGGAAGCTGAGGCAGGGAGAATTGCCTGAACCCAGGAGGCAGAGGTTACAGTGAGCTGAGATTGCGCCACTGCACTCCAGCCTGGATGACAGACCAAGAGTCCATCGTAAAAAAAAGAAGAAAAAAATGGGGCTAGTACGACCGAGGAATTCAATTGTAGGTATACTCAATTTTAATTAATATAAATTTAAATAGATACACATGGCAAGTGGCTACCATATTAGACAGGGCAGGTTTGGAGGAATCAAAAAGGTATATACTTCAAATCAGTCAACAGGGTTTAATGAATAGCTATCAGTGCAAAGCACTAAACAACTAAACATTGGTCTGTTTTTATTTTTTAAGCAAGAAACAAAGGGAAAGAAGCCAGAGCTCCTCATCTCAAGAAGCTAACAATACTAAATTTGGGGATGAGGAAGATGGAACCATATACACACAAACACAACTCTGAAAACAACTGCAAGAGAAGAATTCCTGATTCACAGAGTGCTGTTTTACTTAGAGCAGCCCTCTTCAATACGAGGACTATAGCAGTAGCATTGGTACTACTGGAAATGTTCTGGAGACAAATCTCCAGGGAAACTAAAACGATATAATTTTTCAAGTTATGAGACAAGTCAAAAAGTGTTGGTTTACCAGCTCTAAGAATTCAGCAGGTGGAAGAAATCTAGTAGGTGGTTCAAACTGCAAGGGAAGTAAGGTAACCTGGAGACGCCATAGTTTTAGAACTTTTGTTCAGTGATTCATATCACTATGGTTTCTTTTTTGTGTGAGAATATGTTTTGCTTAACAAATAAATTTCTAGGACATTTTTTTTAAAGAGAGATTTTTCAGTTCTAGTCTTCAAAAGACCTGCGGTTCAATTTTCTCTGTGGGTGGAATTACAGGATAGGAAACAGGCACCATGTAGGATCAGAGCCAGCAGAGACTAGGAATGCTGAGACAGAAGGTACATGAGAAGTGTGTCCTCAGGAAGCAGTTTTCACTGAAAGACAGATGCATCAACACTTCCTGGGGATAGCGGTTAGCCTTGTAAAAAATTGAGGGTGGGATACAGGTTAACTTCCCCTGAAGAAATTAATCATGCCTGATTTTTTTTTCTTTAGCTCTTCCAGTTCTAAGACAAAACAGTAATATTAACATTAATAAGCTGGGCATGGTGGTGCACACCTGTAGTCCCAACTACTTGGAAAGCTAAGGTGGAAGGATCACTTAAACCAAACTTAGGTCAGCCTAAGCAATGTACAAAGACCTTATGTCAAAAAAAAAATTAATAAGAACTTCCTTTTTAAATTTTTTACATTTTTTTGAGATGGAGTCTCACTCTGTAACCCAGGCTGGAGTGCAGTAGTGCGATCTCGGCTCACTGCAACCTCTGCCTCCTGGGTCCCAGTTCAAGCAATTCTCTTACCTCAGCCTCCCAAGTAGCTGGGATTACAGGCACGAGTCGCCATGCCCAGGTAATTTTTGTATTTTTTAGTGGAGACAGGGTTTCACCATGTTGGCCAGTCTGGTATTAAATTCCTGACCTCATGATCTGCCTGCCTCGGCCTTCCAAATGCTGGGATTACAGATGTGAGCCATTGCGCCCACCCAGAGAATTTTCTTTCTTTCTTTTTTTTTTTTTTTGGACGGAGTCCCACTCACTCTGTTGCCCAGGCTGGAGTGTAGTGTCTCATTGCAACCTCTGCCTCCTGGGTTCAAGTGATTCTCCTGCCTCAGTCTTCCAAGTAGCTGGGATTACAGGCATGTGCCACCACACCAGCTAATTTTTGTATTTTTAGTAGAGACAGGGTTTCATCATGTTGGCCAGGCTAGTCTTGAACTCCTGGCTTCAAGTGATCTGCCTGCCTTGACCTCCCAAAGTGCTGGGATTACAGGAATGAGCCACTGCGCTTGGCCAGGACTTCTATTTATATAATAATGTGGTTTACAAATTTTTTCCACACTTCATGATGATACAAAAAACACTCCTGCAAACATTAATTTTGTTAGAGAAAGGACACAGGGCTCAACATTATTTTTCAACGGATTAACTAAAAGTGTAGTCAAAAGATTTTTCATTCTTCATTTAAGCCAGGCGTCCCCAAACTACGGCCAACGGGCCGCATGCGGTCCCCTGAGGCCATTTATCCGGCCCCCCACCACATTTCAGGAAGAAGCACCTCTTTCATTGGTGGTCAGTGAGAGGAGCACAGTATGTGGCGGCCCTCCAACAGTCTGAGGGACAGTGAACTGGCCCCCTGTGTGAAAAGTTTGGGGACGCCTGATCTAAGCTCTGCAGTTTCCTCCTAGGGAATCACTAAAGGATGTAAACAAGAAGATGAAAGGAGGAATTATTCCTTCATCCCATCATTTTATCCTAGCCTCCATTTAATCTGTCAGAACTAATCTGTTTCCTAGCCTGTAATTCCAGCCCAGTGTGCTGAGTCTCCTTCAGGAATGATCCTAAGGGAGGGTCTTCTCAACATGTAACACTCTCTGTTGCGTTGCTTTCACTAAATGCAGTAGATACTGAGAGTGAGAACTGATTTGTAAGCTGAGGGTGTTTTGTGGGAAGAGAAGACAGCAGGTCCGAGGGATTTAAAATGAAGCCACGAGTCATGTGATCATAAATCCTGATTTCCTTGGGACAGGCCCAGTTTATTTATTTATTTATTTATTTATTTGAAACAAGGTCTTGCTCTGTCACCTAGGCTAGAGTGCAGTGGCATGATCATAGCTCACTGTAGTCTCCACCTGGGCTCAAGAGATGATCCTCTTACCTCTGTCTCCCAGGTAGCTGGGACTATAGGCACATGCCACCATGCCTGGCTAATTTTTAATTTTTTATAGAGACAGGGTCTCACTATGTTACCCAGGCTGGTCTCTCACTCCTGAGCTCAAGCAATCCTCTCACCTCGGTCTCCCAAAGTGCTGGGATTACAGGTGTAAGCTGCCATGTCTGGCCGAACAGGTCTAGTTTAGACCTGTTGTTTCAGAGTAATTATTATAAGCGTCCTTTACATTTTCAAATGTGTGCTGGTTTGAACAATAAATTATATAGTCACCCCAGCCATGGGTGACTTGGCAGGGTGTCCTTTTTTGCAAGCAGTTGCTCTAATTATTCCGCTGGGTTAGTCAATAAGGTTGATAAGGGCTCAGCCAGGTGTGAAGCACTGTGCTAGGGTCTTGGGAGTACTACAAAAGAGGCGGGACACCTGTAATCCCAGCACTTTGGGAGGCCAAGGTGGGTGGATAACCTGAGGTCAGGAGTTTGAGACTAGCCTGGCCAACATGGCAAAACCTCGTCTCTACTAAAAATACAAAAATTTGCCAGGCGTGTTGGTGGGTGCCTGTAATCCCAGCTACTTGGGAGGCTGAGGCAGGAGAATTGCTTAAACCCAGGAGGCGAAGGTTGCAGTGAGTTGAGATCACACCAATGCACTCCAGTCTGGCTAACAGAGTGAGACTGTCTAGATAAATAAATAAATAAACAAACAAATAAATAAATAAATAAGTGGGAGTATTTGTATTCCTATATAGTATTTCTCAATTGGCAGTAAATTTTGAATAAATAAACACCGCCCTCCCCCTACCCCCCAACATGCCACTGCTTTCTTTATTCTCAAGGTTAAGGCTTCTAAGGAGGTGAATCTGCATTCCAGGAATGTTACAGAAGTTTGCTTTAACCCTGATTACCTGTGCTCCCTATGGTTCTGTATGGGGCCTCAGGTAGTGATTTGTACAGAGCTGGCTATTTAAAAATCATCTGGGGAACTTGTTAAAAATAGTGATTCATGGGCCCACTGCCTGAGATTCTGATTCAGCACATCTGAGAATCTATTAAAAAAATAAAAAGCAAACCTCTCCAGGTGGCTTGGGCATACAAGCCAGATTTGGACGCACTGGTGAGTCATCATCCTTTCACCAAGGCCCGAAGTGATGCACTGTTGCTATGGAAACCACTGATGTACACCTCAGCCAGATTGAATTTTTGAACCTTACTTCTTTTTTTTTTTTTTTTAAGTATACATCTGTTTCAAAAATAGAGGGCATTATTTTTAGAAGAGAAGATGTGTTTTCTCTCTCCAGATATTTATATTTAGAGAGAAAGCAAAGCCCCACAAGGCAGAAAATTTTCTCATCTGAAACCAAATTCAACAGAAAGCAGATGTCCCTCACTACATTAGTCCAGCTGGAAAGAACTAATGAGCAGTTATTTCCTGAGGCAACTTTCAAACTGTCTGGCACTTCTTTTAGGTTTTAGCTGCTATAAAGTGCCTGGCTGGAGAAGAATTGGGCTCACAGGCTTCCTGGGTGGTCAGGGGACAGGCAGTGACTGGCCAGGATGATAGGAAGACTCTGGAGGCTCTCCATCTTGAGGCAGGCCAGGAAAAGGACAGCCTGAGGAAGTTACTGTCAGAATGAAATCTACACACACACAGCTGAGCTGCCAGGTGACCACACTGAACCACCCTGACAAATACAGCACGTTTATACTCCATAAACGAATGGAGGAAAGAGCAGCAGCCTGTTTTCCTTAGGCTTCAGAGGCAGAACAGATGGGATGGAGAGAGGCTGAGACAAGGTTTCTGTAGCTTTACATTGCCAGGTTGGCCTGATGAATTCAGAAGTTAGCAATTCTGAGTACTCTTTTGTTTCAGCGTAAAGATTAAAGCACAAAATGGTTGCATCTTAAATGGAAGGTTCTTGGAATTTATTGCTGTTCATAAATCCTGATTGATCTTGGGAAACCAAAGCAGAATTTCCCTTCCAAAGATACTCATGGGGATCCCTCATTTTGCCAGCAGGTATTGTAGTAAAGGGGGCAGGAACCCCCGCACCGCCCCCACCAACCCTGGACTCCGAGATCTGCCATATGGAGTAGTGGGAGGCCTTGCTACAATTCTGTGTTATAGACAGAGCTGGTCTTGTCTGAAGCAGTAATCATTCATTTTTTGTTCCCCTTCCCTCTTGCTCAGGCTTTGTCTGCAGAATTCCTTGGCTTCCTGAAAGGTACTTTTCAAGCAACCACCCAGCCCAGTGTGCTGAGTCACTTCCAGAAATGATCCTAATGTGCTCCTCTTTGGTTCAGGTGAGGAAAACCCAGCTCCGTCCCTTGAAACTGGCTTTCAGCATCCTCCATCTGCCATCTGTGCAAAGCCCATAGAGCACCAAGATCTGTACTAATCATCTTCTTGAAAACCCTTTATGGCCCCACCGCCTCCTTGCCCCAAACCCTCCCATCACCACAAGGGACTAACTTCCCTATGTTAATACGATTCACCTCCAACCATTGTGTCTTTCCAAACATCAGCATAACTGCCTTCCCTCCACCGCCAGCCGAACGTAGGACCCTGCTCCACATTTGGTTGTTGGGGAAGGGCTTGTCACTGGGGAACACTAGGATGATCTGCTGATTTCACATGATAGGAAATATCTGACCAAGTTAACTTTTTGGGTCTAAGTAAATAATGAGGAATTGACAACAATAAGAGGATGATGTGTGAAGATGTTAGGAAGAAACACAGTTTTGAAAAGTGCTGGAGCGAATAGAGGAAGAAGTAATGCTCACACCGATACATCCCACAGATGGGTGTTTATTTCAAGCCTCCTCTGCTACAGTTGTTATGGCTTGACTGTCCTCCACGTCTGGACCCCAGTCAACTTATTCTGGAACCTGGGTTCCTTCCCCTGGATCTGCTGGGCCACATGAGTGTGAGTGAGTCCCCCCGGCCACTTGTTCAGGTAGTCTTTCCACCTGTCCATTGCATTAAGGTGACTCTCCCAGTACACCCTGGGAAACTGCAGAGAAGTGCTCTCTTCCTCTCTCCCCTCCCCTCTTCTGTTTCTCCCCGCCCTAGATGCCAAGTTAGTTAGAAATTTTATTTTTTTCTCATTTCCAGCAGGGTTGAATAAATTAGAAATTCTGAACCTGGGACCCACAGATCAGCTTCAGGGGCTCTGGGAACCTCTTAATATTGCAAGTGTGTGTGTGTGTGTGTGTGTGTGTGTGCGCGCGCGCGCGCGTGCATGCACACATGTTGTATGTGTGTTGGGGGCGGTGAGAATTTGGGGGGCAAGATTCAGCATTTTTTCCATCCGATTTTCAAAAGGACCCCTCAAAAGATAAAACATCACTGACTGGTCCTTAGCCTGTTCTATGTAGTTGCACAGGTGATGAGCAGGGCAAACTAGAGGGACTGAGATGCTCATGCAGTTGTGGTACTTCCAGCACGGTACCTTGGAAGCTGCCATCACAGCTGCTGTGGCGGCCACGTTCAAGCCTCGCTTCCCGAAGTGCACAAGGGCATCATAACTTCGGTCTTTTGCTTGGACCAGACAATCATCGATTTCCTGTCAAAGGAAAAACAGAAGCACACTGAGTCAGAAGGTTCAAATATATCTCTGTTCTCTTTCCCTTTGTCTGAGCGCTGCACTTGGCAGCTTCCCCAGTCACTGCTCTTGCTGGGCCTGAAAAGCTGCAGGCACTTGAGGGTGTGTGTGCAGAGGGGAGAGAGCAGAGGGACAGAAGAGTAGAAAAGGGGACTCTGAAAACACTTCAACTTATGGATCCAGCAATGCCCTGGGACTGTTTCTAAAGCCCTCTAACCTTCCAGGGGGCTCTAGGGGGTTCTGGATGTGGACAGCCCTGCTTGTCATTCTATACACAGCCATTTACCAGACACTGAAAGCACTCAGGTGGAGAGAATGCCCAGAACCAAGCTTCTAGCCTCAGACCTGCCTCCAACAGACCGTCAGACCTTGGTAAGTACTTAGCCTCTCTACATACAGTTTTAGTCTTCTGAAAAATGAGGATAATGATAATACCCAACTCATGGAGCATGGTGAGGACTAAGTGAGGTTAATTCCAGTAAAATATCTAACATAAGCCTGGTTTCAATAAATGATAAGCATGTCATCTTCCTTACCTTGACAGGGTTGGGCCCTTGTAGTTGTAAAATTCTGTCATTCTATAGTTATTTAATTCTACAATCAAATATCACCCCATTTGTCTATTGATGGGAGAGATTATAAAGCCAAGAGAAATGGGTATTACTGGATAAGGGAGATTGTTTTATAGATACTCAAATAAAAGCAGAAATTAGAAGTCATCCAGTGTCATGCAACAAGGTAATGGTGAGACAGAAAACAGGATTGAGGTCTTCTTCAGGGACCAAAGCCAAATACAATATTGGTTTAGTTCAAATTTGGATTAACTTTGATTTATTCTTTTTTTGTTTGGGGGTGTTCGTTTTTGTCATTGTTTTAAGAAAATGGCTGTTTGTCATCACAGTTGCTCATTTCAGAGTTCAGTAAGACAATGACATTTGGCCTCAGTCAAGTTCCATGCATTAGTGGATTTCCTTTGCTTTGAGGTGTGCAAGTGGGTCAGCAACCCCTGCTGGATGCCCTGTGGAAGGCTTCCCCAGGAAGTCATAGCCACAAGCCCTCTAACTGTGATCCCCCTGCCCCCACCCCCAACCCCTTTGGAGGTGATTCTTGGCAGCTTCATTTTAATGGAAGTTACACTGGCAGCTTCAGGGGAAGCCCAGCATTTGGGGAAAGGAAGTAGGAAGAGTAGAGATTTGATAACCAGGTCAAGACAGGGATCTGTTTCTCAAAATCCACCTTTCTGAGACAGGAGTGGTCCAAGTTCCTAAAGGGATTTTTCAGAAACTTCTGCAGTAGCCTGCTCATCCAACTGACATGCTTCCCAAAGCCTTCCCCTTTCTAGTCCAAAGAATTCAACTTTCAGAAACAATAAACATTAATGAATCAAGCCACCTATGGTGCTCCTATTTTATGTTAAGAAACTCTACTACACAATCAGTTTAGCAAATCATATAGTTAACGAATGATACAATGTTGGAATTGTTTGACTCAATAATCCTGCTGTTGGGAATTAATTCTAAGACAATCAAAAGAAGCAACTAAACTCCAGGAGTGGTCATGCTCACTGCAAAACTGTCTATATCAGGAAAATGTAAGAGGCAATCTAAATATCTAGCAGTAAGGGAACATCATCATGGGCATTACAAAGAATATCCACGAAAGAGATATTCATGGGGAATACCCATTTAGAAATGGATTTGTGTACAAACACATTTAAGATCTCAGGATACAAATATTTTATTTATGTTGAGTTTTAAAAGTCATTTAAAAAATCAACATAAAATTTTAATCTTTCTTTTTTTAAGAGATGGGGATTCTCTAGGTTGCCCAGGCTGGCTTCGAACTTCTAGGCTCAAGTGATTCTCCCACCTTAGCCCCCTGAATTGCTAGGACTGTAGGCATGCACCACCACACCTGGCTTCCAGGTAAGATTTAAAATAGTCTATGTAAAAATCATATCTATAAAAGGACAGGGGCCAAGCATGACAAAAGGAAGCAAATTCCGTTTGCATGGTTAAATTGTGAGTGAATTTTTTCTTTCTTTTGTTTCAATTTATGGAAATATTTTCCAGTAAATAATGACAAATAACATCTTTTAGAGAACTTCACCACTATATCTAAACACATCCCAGAAATACACTTAAAAAAATAATGTTAGGAGAAACAACTTGGAGGTAAATGAGAGCCAAATGAGAAGCCTCCTGCAATAAGATCATCTGCCCTTTTTAATTATTACTTATTTTTTCACTTGCTAGAAAGAATGAAAGGCACGGCAGCATATATTACCTTCTCTTTTGAAGATAGCGTGGGATGTACAAACTTCCTGTATAGGAGGCTGGAGCCTTTTGTGTAGGGAGACAGTAGCCAGGCTACAAATGCTATTTTTAGTTCATAATAGAATGGAAACCTGGAGAGAGAGATGAAAACACAAGTTCTGTTAGGTCTCAGCAACACTGCCCTTTTGAAGGATGAGACCCAGGGGGCAGCAAGGACACCTCTCCCGCTTGCATGTGGCTGCAAGGTTCCCAGATTCCTCTGTCCTCCACCCATGAAGGCAAGGGCACACACATGCATACACACAGCACAACCCCAAGGCTTCTCTTTGAAAACCAGTTCATGTTTTCTTTTGTTGTCAAAGCAAACCAGGAATGCAGGTTCTCTCCAGCAATCACCCCATGGCCCTGCCTGGCACAGGCTGGAGCTTCCCGCTGGGCTGTGCTCATTTAGATGGATGCTGGGGCTCTGGCCCCAGTCTCTAGGCTCAGAGGGTCTCTTCTGTGCTGTACACCCAGTCACTCACTCTGCACTAGGTCCAAGAAGGCACAAACACCAGGGGGAATTACAGCAGGGAGGAGTTGACAAAAAAAAATCTCTAGACTGAGAATGAAAGCCTCTCCTTCTTGGCTGTCTTCTTGGCCCAAATAGAGGCAGCAAGAGGAGCCCAGCTCTTGCCAGAAAGGAGAATGCTACTCACCCTACTCAGTGGCAGGCAAACAGATCTCAGTGCCAAAAAATAGAAGAGTCCAGGGTGCAGATAACACAGAATCCTGGCGTTTGCAGTCCTGCATACCCTCAAGCCTGTTTATTTATTTGTCCCCTGGCAGGCACCCAGTCCCTGTACGTGCCTGCTTGTACCAAGTACCAGGGAAGCAACAGTGACCAAAGAAGACCTGATCCATGTGTTGTGGGAGTTTCCAGTCCAGTGGGAAACACAGACAAGATTCTGGCATCCTTGGAACTAAGGGTCCAGTCAGGGAAACAGAGATTTATAAAATAATCGCAAATAACATAGAACAGCAATCTGAGACAAGTGCCGTCGTGCTAGCCCACATGGTGCCTTTGAATGTATTAGAAGAAAACTGGCCTCTTCAACTGGAAGCAGCTCTGTGGCCACATGAACTACAGAGCTTTGTCTGGATTTCAGCCCCATTCACCTACTTGGCCAGATATCTTGTGCTGTGAACAACCTGAGCAACCGTATTTGGCAGTCCACAGGTATATTAACCATGTGTTTATGGTTTATTTTATTTTACTTGTTGAGACAGAGTCTCTCTCTGTTCCCCAGGCTGAAGTGCAGTGGCGTAATCTTGGCTCAGTGCAACCTCCACCTCCCGAGTTCAAGTGATTCTCCTGCCTCAGCCTCCCAGCTAGCTGGGATTACAGGTGCATGCCACAATGCCTGGCTAATTTTTTTGGTAATTTTTTAGTAGAGGCAGGGTTTCACTGTGTTAGCCAGGATGGTCTTGATCTACCTGCCTCGGCCTCCTAAAGTGCTGGTATTACAGGCATGAGCCAAGGCACTTGGCCATGGTTTATTTTTTATTGTCTGTATTCTGATGTACCTTGGGGCCTTGCTGACTCTGCAGAAACTGCCCCTCCCAAGGTGAGCCAATTGCTAGAGATAGTAAAGAACTTATCTGCAACACACCTTTCATATGCAAACCAACGAATCCATGGGCCCAGATTCCGGCCACCGCTTCTAATGGACTCTCACACTCCAGGCCACCTTCTGCTTGCCCCAATCACCCCAGAGCCAGGGCTAGACAATCAGAGACAGCCCCTATACCTCAGAGCCCAGTAAGATTATTCAAACCAGCCGAGCCCAAGCCTGGCCACCCTGCTCTGCCCTTTCCTTCCTTTAGTGTGGAACATGATAAAGAACCTCACCCTCAGTTCCTCTCTCTGCTCCTGAGGACCCTCACTGGCCCCCAACATGGCTCTGCATGGTGCGCTGTGCCTCATGTTTCTAGGAATCTGTGAGCAAACAAACCTCTCCCTTCGTGACAATTATTTCCATGTCTGTGTCTTACCCACACTCGCTTAAAACAAATCCCAGGTATCCTTAAAACCTGATGCTATGAGATGAGACAGTCACCTGTGCTAGTTTCAGGGATCAGAAAAGTAAGTCCTTTCCAGGCATCCTTCCCAGATAAGTGATCAGAAAAATCAAAAAAGCAAGTCATTCCAGAGCCCTGAACTCACACACAGACACCTCATCCCCGCCATCAGCAGCCCCGCCCATGCCTCCTTTCCTAACCAAGGTCTCCTGCCCTCCCCGAACTTCTGCCTCTGGTGGGTGCTTCTTGAATATTCCCTCGGCAATTAGTGAGCACTTTCGTGGCAACACTATTTAATGTTTCACAGCCAGAAAAGAGAGAGGCTGAAGAACAGAGGTGTGATTCTCCCATATTTGAACACTCTGGTGATTAATAACGAAGGAACTTTTGTTTTGAAAACAAGTATTCACCAGTCCCCAAGGGGAAAGCAAATGAATCCAGCAAGCTCAGACACCAACACAAGACACACAGATAATCTGTCACACTGAGGCTCTTTTGTTCACGACATAAAAGATAATTTTTTTAAAAAACTAGGCATGCACATATAGTTTAAAAAATTTTTAAAGTTCAAAAAAAATACACAATAAAGAGCCTCCTTCCCACACCTGACCCCTAGTCCCTTTTCTAAAAGCAAAAACATGGCCGGGCACGGTGGCTCAAGCCTGTAATCCCAGCACTTTGGGAGGCTGAGGCAGGTGGATCACGAGGTCAAGAGATCGAGACCATCCTGGTCAACGTAGTGAAACCCCGTCTCTACTAAAAATACAAAAAAATTAGCTGTGCATGGTGGCGCGTGCCTGTAATCCCAGCTACTCAGGAGGCTGAGGCAGGAGAATTGCCTGAGCCCAGGAGGCGGAGGTTGCGGTGAGCCGAGATCGCGCCATTGCACTCCAGCCTGGGTAACAAGAGCGAAACTCCGTCTCAAAAAAAAAAAAAAAAAAAAGCAAAAACATTATCAGTTGCTTGCATATCCTTCCAGAGGTGGACTAGGGCCAGGCATACATCATGTAGGTATATATGACTCCCTGAATTGCCCCCAACACACAGAAGCATTCTATATACCTCCTGCTATACTTGCTCCCCCAGCACATACACACAATCAACAGTATGCCTTGGGGACTATCTCATACCAGTACAGGGAGAACAACCTCATTCATTTTTTTTTAGACAGAGTTTCACTCTGCTGACCAGGCTGCAGTGCAATGGCGTGGTCTCGGCTCACTGCAATCTCCACCCACTGCAATCTCCATCATCCCAGTTCAAGCGATTCTCCTGCCTCAGCCTCCTGAGTAGCTGGGATTACAGGCATGTACCACAACGCCCAGCTAATTTTTGTATTTTTATATTTTTAGTAGAGACAGGGTTTCACCATGTTGGCTAGATTGGTCTTGAACTCCTGACTCCAGGTGATCCATCCGCTTTGGCCTCCCAGAGTGCTGGGATTACAGGTGTGAGCCACTGCGATTGGCCTATCTCACTCATCTTTATGACCACATACGAGAATATGAGCATCTGCTCAGGTCCCCATGAACGGATATTTATGATGGGTATGATCTTTGGCTACTTCAGCAGAGCTGCAAGAGAACCTCTTTGTGTATGCTTCTTTACATACAATGTAAATGTATCTTTAGTGTAAACGCCCAGAAGTGAAATTTGTGTATGCACTTTATAGATGGAGGGTGCACCTCTGTGCAAACATGAGAAGAACTAGATTCTTCATAGCCATGCCTTCATGTTGCACGCCAGTGGCAAAGCTGCCTCAGGCTATGAGGTTGGGGATTGTGGGATGAGTGTGCGTATCAGATCTGGGGTGGTCCTTCTGGACTGCCTCAGCCCTCTTTATTTTCTGCCCAGTCTGCTACAGACCCTCCTTGTTCTCTGGGTTCTTTCTGGTACGTCCCATTGAGGCTGATGCAGACTCTGAAGACCTTTTTGCATGACAGTCTCTGGCATCTCCAGTGACAAACAGGGTTACGGATTTCGTTTGGGGTAGCTTCCAGGACTGCCCTTTGGGTCCTGTCCTCCCAGGTAGCTCTAGACTGATATGAGAGAGAGCTACTTTGTATTTCCCCATTCGTCCTGGGTGATGGAGCCTCCTTGGAAAGTATCTGGGTCAAGGGAAATCAGCTGGTTATGGAAGAATCACAATGAAATGGGTTTGTTACTCTGGCAGAAAGGTGGCATTAAGTATCCAGAGAAGAGCAAAAGGAGCCATTGCAGCCTGCTAACTCCTAACCTTTCCAGGACTTTGGTTAAAAGTAGCGTCCTTAAGGCCGGGCGCGGTGGCTCAAGCCTGTAATCCCAGCACTTTGGGAGGCCGAGGCGGGTGGATCACGAGGTCAAGAGATCGGGACCATCCTGGTCAACCTGGCAAAACCCCGTCTCTACTAAAAATACAAAAAATTAGCTGGGCATGGTGGCACGTGCCTGTAATCCCAGCTACTCAGGAGGCTGAGGCAGGAGAATTGCCTGAACCCAGGAGGCGGAGGTTACGGTGAGCCGAGATCGCGCCATTGCACTCCAGCCTGGGTAACAAGAGCGAAACTCCGTCTCAAAAAATAAATAAATAAAATAAAATAAAATAAAGTAGCGTCCTTTTGAGTCTTTTTTTGGTAGCAAAACCAAAATCTCAAGACTGCCTCCTATTGTTAGCAATCACTATGTTTTCTTTCCATTTCTTTCCTCAAGCATTATTCCTGCCACACTTGCCCACTCAAAGATACCCACTGGCTTATTGACTGAGTCATTGTTTTACTAATTTGTTGAGTTGGAAAAGTTGCACTGGAAAGCTATAAGGGGCCCAGGCATGGTGGCTCACACCTGTAATCCCAGCACTTTGGGAGGCTGAGGCAGATGAATCGCCTGAGGTTGGGAGTTCAAGACCAGCCTGACCAACATGGAGAAACCCCATCTCTACTAAAAATACAAAATTAAGGCTGGGTACGGTGGCTCACTCCAGCACTGGGTAATCCCAGCACTTTGGGAGGCTGAGGTGGGTGGATCATGAGGTCAGGAGATTGAGACCATCTTGGTGAACATGGTGAAATCCCGTCTCTTAAAAAAAAAAATGCAAAGTTAACTGGGCATGATGGTGCATGGCTGTAATCCCAGCTCCTCAGGAGGCTGAGGCAGGAGAATACTTGAACCTGGGAGGCAGAGGTTGCTGTGAGCCGAGATTGTGCCACTGCACTCCAGCCTGGGCAACAAGAGTGAAACTCCTTCTCCTTTTCAAATTTAAAAAAAAAAAAAGAAGGGGAGGGAGGTTAAAAAAAAAAAAAAAAAAAAGAAAGAGAGAAAGAAAAAAAAAGCTACAAGGGGAAAGTTATGTGCTGTGCAGTACCGGGAAAGCAGAGCCAGGGGAGACATATCCTCACCCTTAGGAGTTTTTCATCCAGTCAGAGCTAAGACAAGAAGGTGAGCCATCAACAATGGTACAATGGAAGCATGGACAAAGTCCCAGTGGACAAAGCCTTTGCCTCCTTCCAAACTTCCTTTCATTGCTCACCAACATTCCCCTCAGAATTTTTCTTACTATTTACCTGGTAGCATCTCAACCTCAGTAAGTCCAAAACAGACCTCTCAGAAGTCTCTATAGTTTATCCTCTGGGGGGTGAGGGCTCTCTGCCCTTTGCAAAGTCAAATGAGCAAATGGCCTCAGGACTGAGTGGGCTTTGAGTTTTAGAGAGTGAAGGAAGTCTACGTTGTTGGTGACTATAGGGAGAGCGTACATTGGGCACATAAGAAGCATCCCTGGGGTGCCACTGACCCTTGGGGTATGATTTCAAAAGAAGCTGGGAGCTGCTGTTGAACTCTGAAGCCTCTCCCCTTAGAGCATAAATGGGAACCCTCATTACCTCTCTAGTGTACAAAAAGGCCTTTGGGTAGGCATAAAGGTTGTCCATTTTAGCCAAGAAAGAAAAGAAATAAATGAGGGTGGGAGGGAGGAAGAGAGGAATGACACACATATATACTCCACGGAAAAAAAGAATGTGACCCCTCGAACCTCCTACTTAGAAGAGAGGACAGGAAGAGGCAAGGACTACCTATTTCAGGACAGAAGAAAAGCATGAGATGGAAGGAGAGAGACAGATGTACTCAAGCACTTGCACCTGACAGAGGCTGGAAATGCCCTGGGTTTTTTTTTTTTTTTTCTCTCCTGAAGTCTCCTGAGAGGTGCTGGCCCTGACTGAGCCACCCAGTGCCTGCACAGAATGAGCACATAGTAGGCTGTACAAATATCTGTGGTAAGATGTACCTTTTGGACCACTCTCCCTGGGAACTTCTCCCCTTTCTCCCTTTCTCCATATATGCAGGCCCCTGGGGCCTTGTTTGTACTAAGTGCTCTAGATCATAGCTAAGTACTAAGTACTTCCCACTTAGTACTTACTACAAAGTAGTACTAAGTACTTATTATTTACTACAAAGTAGTACAAAGTAAGCACTACAAAGTAAGCACTAAGTGATGTCGAGATCACAGGGGAGTGAAATTTGGAACTGAGAGGTTCACAGCATGCACGTAAACAGTGCTGAGAGGAGTAACTGGCAGCGCTTCAGTGCTAGGATCCCTAAGGCACTCTGGCACCTCCATTTCCAGAGTCTTAATTTTTCAGCTTTTCCTTTTATTCTGTGAGTTACTTCCCCATATACCAACAGAGCGTCATTGTTTTATTTTCTTTTTCTTGAGTTTGTCGAAGGTGGTCTCTGTTCCTTGCTAGAATGGATCCAGGGGTCCCAATAACCCATGGCCCATGGGGCAAATCCAGTCTGTCATCTGTTTTTATAAATAAAGTTTTCTTAGAATACTGTTAGGCACAATGCTTTGTTAATTGTCTATGGTTCCTTTCATGCTAATGGTAGAGAGTTGAGAAGTTGCAATAAAGATCATACGGCCTGAAAGCTCAAAACATTTACTATCTGGCCCTTCCAGGGAGGGAGACTGTGGGTCTTGGGGAGGAGAGACACTTTTCAGTGTATTGTTTCAATTTTCTTTTTCCTTACGTATGTATTATTTTATTTTTAGTTTTATTTTTTTGAGACAGAGTCTCACTCTGTTGCCCAGGCTGGAGTGCAGTGGCGCGAGCTCAGCTCACTGCAATTTCCACCTCCCGGGTTCAAGTGATTCTCCAGCCTCGGCCTCCTGAATAGCTGGATGACAGGTGCCGCACCACCACACCCGGCTAATTTTTGTATTTTTTAGTAGAGATGGGGTTTCACCATGTTTGCCAGGCTGGTCTCGAACTCCTGGCCTCAAGTGATCCACTCACCTTGGCCTCCCAAAGTGCTGGGATTACAGGCATGAGCCACCATGCCCAGCCTGTATTATTTTATAATTAAAAAAAAAACACACACAACTAAATGAAGTCACCTCTATAACCTGTGAAACAAGCCACCATCTTATCTATTCTGGGACCATAAATAATTGCTGTTTTCATCAAGATGGAAAGTTTTACAAAGTTAACCATGAAGGGGATCTGCCCTAGGGCAGAAGTGGGAAGAGGGGAATGGGAGTGAATGAAGGGTGAGGCAAAGAGAGTCCACATGAGGAGCTCCAATTCTGGAAGAGAACAGAAGTTAAAGGTGCTTCTAGGAAGACAGAAGGCATATTTTAGGACAGAAACTCTCCCCCTAACCTTTTTTAGTAGTAAAGAATGCTCAGGCCGGGTGCGGTGGCTCATGCCGGGCGCGGTGGCTCATGCCTATAATCCCAGCACTTTGGGAAGCAGAGGTGGGTGGATCACGAGGTCAAGGGATTGAGACCATCCAACATGGTGAAACCCCATCTCTACTAAAAGACTAAAAAATAAGCTAGGCGTGGTGGGATGAGCCTGTAGTTCCAGCTACTAGGGAGGCTGAGGCAGGAGAATTGCTTGAACCTGGGAGGCAGAGGTTGCAGTGAGCCAAGATCGCGCCACTGCACTCCAGCCTGGTGCCTAGGGACACAGTCAGACTCTGTCTCAGAAAAAAAGAAAAAAGAATGCTCAGAGCTTCGGGGATGATGCCCATGTTCTTGGAAGCGAAGCAAAGCTGCTACATTCCCTAATGGGTCCCTTCTGTGCTTGTTCTCAGGGTGAGAGGAAGGAAGGAGAGAGAGGACCCTCCCAGAAGACTAGGATCTATGATACCTGGAGGTTGGAAGAAAAAGAGAAAGCAGGGTGATTGGGCTCTGGGATAAAGCAGACAGAAAGGTTCCTAAGAAGCCTCTTCCCTGCAGAAGCAGAGCTTGGGCCACCGGGAGAAGAGCAAAGGACCGTCACTTTCCAAGACCAAATGATGGAGCAGAAGAGTCCGCCATGTGGGTCAGGAAGAGAGGATGATTCTACCCATACCTACTCCAAATATACCAGGTATCAAACGTCTTCCTGTGGTAGGCAGAATTTTGGTCATGCCCTTCTCCCCTTGGTGTTACTCCCATGAATACATTGATTTACATGGCAAAAGGGACTTTGCAGATAAAATGAAGGTTACAGATGACTTTAAGATAGACTGATTATATGGGATTATTGGGGTGGGCCTACTCTAATCACAAGAGCCCTTAAAACAAAGCAGAGATCCTTCCCTAACTGGTGGCAGAAGCAGACAGAGCAAAGCAGGGGCAGAACTCAACATGCAATTGTTGGCTTGAAGATAAAGGTGGTGGCATATGTCAAGAAAATGAGTATCTCAGTCTTACAACTATAAGGAACTGAATTCTGCCAGCAACCTGAATGGGCCTGGAAGGGGAATCTTCCCCAGAGCCTTCAGATAAGAGCCCAGACTGGCCCACACCTTGATTCTGGTCTTGTGAGATTCTAAGCAGAGGATAATTCCACCTGTACTTCTGACTTATAGCTCTGTACAAAATGGCCTGACTGGATCATGACGTCAAGAGATAGAGACCATCCTAGCCACCATGGTGAAACCCTGTCTCTACTAAAAATACAAAAATTAGCCAGGCGTGGTGTACATACCTGTAATCCCAGCTACTCAGGAGGCTGAGGCAGGAGAATTGCTTGAACCCAAGAGGCGGAGGTTGCAGTGAGCTGAGATCACACCACTACACTCCAGCCTGGGCTATAGAGTGAGACTCCGTCTCAAAACAAAACAAAACAAAACAAAACAAAACAAAACAAAACAAAACAAAACAAATCAAAATGGCCTGACTTCCAGTGCCAGCCTCAAGGCCTGGGGGAGACAAGGGATGGCTCAGCAAAAAACTCTGTCTCCACTCAAGGAGACAGCTCCGTCCAGAGTCTGCAGCGTTATCTGTGTGCAGTGCAGGGCATGAGGGCACAGGCATATTGAATTAGGAAATCCACACTCCCTCACTGTAGCTTGAGGCCACATGGCTGAAACATCTATTTCTCTCAGTGGAGAAGAAAGCTATATTGGGGGGAAAAGTACATATTAAGATAATAAAGGCCATTGACTCAACAGGATTTAGAGAGTTCTATTTAGGTCTGTTCCTTGGCCTAGGACATCCCAGAGGGTAATTTCACACTGATCCTTTTTGGGTAAAAATGTGTCTTCTCCAAAGTGGAAATATCTTTATTACTTTCTCAACGACATTTGAACATGGTTAAAACATTCGTACAGCACAGCATTTGCAAAACCAACTCCATGATCGCAAGTCATAGAAATAACCCTCGTTAACTCTATTTTCCACACTACTTTTAATACACATTCACATTCACACGTGCACACACTTGCCTCTTTAAATATAAACAGAAATCTATATATTATGTAATCCTCTTTCACCTAAGAAAGCACAATATAGCATTACAAAGATCTAGCTTGTTTTTTAATGGCTTCATTGCTAGATATAGCTGCATTGCTTATAAGAGAAAAAAAGGGTATCAACAGAAATATCCATCAAAAGAGGATGAGTTAAATAAATTATACTCATCTATGCCATGAAATACTATGTGGCCATTAAAAAACAGGTAAATGTATTTATGCTTATATAAAAGTGTTTCTAAAATAAATTTAATAAGCAAAATCAGAACTCTTATGTATACTATAATACTGCTTTTTTTAAAAAAGAAAGTATACACACATTTTACACACACACACACACACACACACACACACACACACACTAGTTTTTTTTTTTTTTTTTTTTTTGAAATGGAGTCTTGCTCTGTCACCCAGGCTGGAATGCAATGGCACAATCTTGGCTCACTGCAACCTGCATCTCTTGGGTTCAAGTGATTCTCCCACCTCAGCCTCCCAAGTAGCTAGGATTACAGGTGCATGCCACCATACCTGGCTATTTTATTTTTACTTTTAATTTTTTAGTAGAGACAGTTTTACCATGTTGGCCAGGCTGGTCTCGAAATCCTGACCTCAGGTGATGTACCTGCCTTGGCATCCCAAAGTGTTGGGATTACAGGCATGAGCCACTGTGCCTGGCCGATATATTAGTTTTTTTAAGAAGATACATAACTGTGAGTAGTGGTTATGATGAGAATGAATTGTGTGAGAAGGAAACTCAGTTTTTCCTGTACATTTTTGTGCATGGTTTCTTTCATTCCTTTTCCTTTTTAACATATGAATGCTTCTTTACCAACTCCATTAATTGAGGAAGTGTATCTGCCCTGTCCATGACTATATCCCCAGTGCTTAGAACAGTAACTGCTCTTTATAAGGTCATTCATCAAATACTTACTTGAAGAACAACTTTATAGACTAATCTATTGAAAATGCTCCAGTTAACATCCCTGCACTTGCGTCTCTGGCCTGAGACGAGGGTTGAGGCGGGGTTCAGCCCTTTCCCACCTCCCCAACGAAACTAAGCAAAATCATCCTTTGAAATGTCCCAACTCCCGGAGTACTTACCAACAAAGGAAGATGTCTGTGAATGTCTCTGCTGTGGTGAAAAGTGCAAATATAATCCAGTACATCATCCATTTGACCTGTTGAAACAGAAAGCCAAACAGCTAGTGAAAAGGTCCAGGAAAAACACTGCCCGACACCAGGAAGAACAGGCCCCGGCGGCGGATGCAGGGTCACGTCCGGGCGGCGCAGTCTGCATTTGTAGCCTTCTCCCTATCCTTCCCCAGCTTACATGCAGTTCAGTTCCAGATCTTGAAGCTGGAAGCAATTGGGCTGTTCCACAACTGACTCAGGCTGAAGGCAAATGGCCCTCAAGTGAGCCAGGGAGACCTGCAGACCAGAGTGACCCAGAATTCAGTCAGGTCATTTTTTAGGATCAACACCAGCGGGGTAAATGTTCTAGGCCTCCACACAGACACACCTTGGAATGAAGTGTAACTGGGCCAGACTCTCTGGGATGGCGTGGTAGTAATCCTCCCTGGTCACTAAGCATCCTGATCTTCCATTATGTCTCTCCCATGTGACCATCCTTTTCAATTTCTACTTCCTCTCCTCCCTAAGGCCTTGTCCCCTCTCTCTTGAACTACTCTTACTTCCCTTGTTTCCTGGCTTTCCCCTCCGCAACCCATCCTAATACCAAGCCACCCCAGTACTATTCTCCTAAAAGTATGAACTCATTGGACTATTTACCCTATTTAAAATACCCTAGCCTGCAGAATGAAGTCCAGATTTCTTAGTTGACTCCTGCCTTCTGGCAAAATTGGGATAGCTTGTATTGAACTAAGACTCCTACTAATAATGACAATAAACACCCAACAAAATATTTCAAAACAGCTGTTTGAAGGCACCGGAGAGCAATATACAAAGCAGACCGAGACTGGAAGGGATTCAAGCCTTGGTGTATAGGAACCATACTGAGTTAGTACAGGTCAGTGTGGCCGAGGACAATCCCCACTCTGCACATCACAGGGGCAGACAGAACTTGAGCACAAATCCACAGTCTTATTTGTCCAAAAAAATGGAGAGTGGAGTGTGAGACTGCCATAGATGCTGGAAGTAGAGAGGAAAAAATCTCAGAAATAGGGAAGCCATAAAGGGGCAGCTCCAAAAATCCACAAATAAATTCTCTTCAGAAACTTGGCGGGCTCCTGATAGGCACAGAAGCAGGTAAGACTCCAAGCAAAGAAGTCTGTATAATACATACATGGCTGGGCATGGTGGCTCACACCTGTAATCCCAGCACTTTGGGAGGCTGAGGTGGGTGGATCATGAGGTCAAGAGATTGAGACCATCCTGGCCAAAATGGTGAAACCCTGTCTCAAATAAAAATACAAAAATTAGCTCAGCATGGTGGCACATGCCTGTAGTCTCAGCTACTCAGGAGGCTGAGGCTGGAGAATTGCTTGAACCCGGGAGACGGAGGTTGCAGTGAGTTCAGATCACGCCACTGCACTCTAGCCTGATGACAAAGCAAGACTCCATCTCAAAAACAAAAAACAAAAAAACCATACATAGAGATATAAATGTAGATAACAACTGGAAAGCTGAAAAGCTCAGAGCTGAGCAGAGATTCAGCTTCTGTCCACTGTTGGGGAAATAAAGTTTGGAGTTCAAGTCATGGAAAGGTAGAGGGGTTTGGTAAACATTTTGGAATTTCCAGTGAAACACCTGGAAGACCACATCTTAGCGGTAAAAATCACATCCTAACACTAAGAGATTAGCTCTATGACTAAGAGCAAAATTGAAATACACCTGCCTAAGCGAAACTTATCTAGCTGCCACAGGGTCAAGGTGATCTGCCTGAATTTAACTGCTTGCTCAAACAACACTCAACACTCTTTACAAGAAGAAAATAAAAATCTACAACCTAAGGGTCTATCAGTGGATGACGGAATAAAGAAAATGAGGTGTGTGTGTATATATATACAAATATATGTATATATATGTGTGTATATGTATGTATATGTATATATATGTATATGTATATCTATATCTATATAGATATAGATATCTGTGAGGAATACTACTCAACCATAAAAAGAATAAAATCTTGTCTTTGCAGCAATGTACACAGAACTGGAGTCCATTATTATAAGTAGAATAACTTAGAAAGTAAAATACTGCATGGTCTCACTTATAAATAGGAGCTAAATAATGTGTACATATGGACATAGAGAGTAGAATGATAAGACTTTGGAGACTTGAAAAGGTGGGAGGGTAGGAGGGGATGAGGGATGAGAAACTACCTCATGGATGCAATTTATGCTACTTGGGTGATGGTTACACTAAAAGCCCAGACTTCACCACTATGCAATATATCCATGTAACAAACCTGCACTTATCCCCCTAAAGCTATAAATATAAAAAATATATAAGAAAACTGTAAAAATACCTGGGGTTTCCACAGTGAATCATATACAAGGTTCTGTATACATGTGAGGAAATAGGAAAATATAATCCATGGTTATGAGAAAAACTGGTCAATAGAAACAGATCCACAGATGACTTTGATATTAGAATTAGCAGACAAGGGCTTTAAAAAGTATCAATATGTTTTAAGATAACTAGATATCCACATGTAAAAGAATAAAGTTGGACAACTTCACACCATATACAAAAATTAACTTCAAATGGATCAGAGACCTAAATGTAAGAGTTAAAACTATAAAACATACACATATTAGTCTTTTTTTTTTTTTTGAAACGGGGTCTTGCTCTGTCACCCAGGCTGGAGTGCAATGGCGCAATCTCAGCTCACTACAACCTCCACCTCTTGGATTCAAGTGATTCTCCCACCTCAGCCTCACTGGGGCCTCCACTTTGTGACATACTTCAAGGAAGTGTAAGAAACTTCCTTTCAGTTTTTACTTGACTTGCGTGACTTTTCAGCTAGTAGTGAAACAATTACATACTGAGAAGTTCTCTCAACACTACAATTGGCCTGGTTTCCCACTTGCTTTTCTTGCCACTTTTTCTCAGTCTCTTCAGTTCCTCCCTAGGGCTCTGTTCTAAACATCTTGCTTCTAACTTTAAATTAGACACTGTCCCTGGGGAAAACTCTACATTCCTCACCTAATACAGCTAACCAATCCCCAAGTTCTGTCACTTCTACCCTCTTGCTTTTTTCTTGAACCTATCTTATTTTCTCCATTCTCCTCTGCCATTTCCTTACTTCAGACCACCACCATTTCCTGTTTAGAATACAGTTACAGCTTTATACTGGTCTTTATACCTCTGTCCCCTTCACAATCCACCCTCCAAATTTCAGCCAAAATGATTTTCTTAAGGCCAGGCATGGTGGCTCATGCCAGTAATCCCCACAGTTTGGGAGGCTGAGGCAGGAGGATCACCTGAGTTCAAGACCAGGAGTTCAAGACCAGGCTGGGCAATGTGGTGAAACTTTGTCTCTATAAAAAACACAAAAATTAGCTGTGCATGGTTATTCACACCTGTAGTCACAGCTACTGGGGTGGCTGAGGCAGGAGGATCACCTGAGCTTGGAAAGGTCAAGGCTGCAGTGAGCTGTGATTATACCACTGCACTCCAGCCTTGGCAACAGAGCAAGATCCTGCTCAAAAAAAAAAAAAAAAAAAATTCTTAAGCCCAAAGTAGGTGATTCTCTTTCCTAGATTAAAGCCTTCAATAGTTCCCTACTGTTGTTAAGATAAAGCCCATATTCCTAAAGTTGGCTTGTGAGGCCTAGGATGAACTGGCCCCTATGTTTTTTTTTTGTTTGTTTGTTTGTTTTGAAGGGGGACAGGGTCTCGCTCTGTTATACAGGCTGAAGTGCGAACACAGCTCACTGCAGTCTTGACCTGCTGGGCTCAAGTGATTCTCTCACCTCAGCCTCTGGAGGAGCTGGGACTATAGGTGCATGCCACCATGCCTGGCTAGTTTTTTTGTATTTTTTGTAGAGACAGGTTCTCACCATGTTGCCCAGGTTGGTCTTTAACTCTTAAACTCAAGTGATCCATCTGCCTCAGTCTCCCAAAGTGCTGGGATTACAGGTGTGATCCACCATACCCGTGATTTGGCCCTTACTGATTTTCATCAAAAGCTCATCCACACCCCTACACTCTCACATTCTCCACTCCAACCACAGAGAGCCTCTCAGTTCTCAGCAGAGCAGCTTTTTTACCTCTGATTTCAGCCCTTAGATCTCAGCAAAAACGTGACTTCCTCTAGGACTTACCCAAAGTTTGGGTAAGTACCCTCTCCTTGTCTTTCTCTTTCTCTCTTTTTTTTTTTTTTGAGACGGGGTATCTCTCTTGTTGCCAGGCTAGAGTACAATGGTGCAATCTTGGCACACTGCAACCTCCGCCTCCCGGGTTCAAGCAATTCTCCTGCCTCAGCCTCCTGAGTAGCTGGGATTATAGGCCTGTACCTCCACACCTGGCTAATTTCATATTTTTAGTAGCGATGGGGTCTCTCCATGTTGGTCTGGCTGGTCTTGATCTCCCAACCTCAAGTGATCCTCCTGCCTCGGCCTCTCAAAGTGCTGGCATTACAGGTGTAAGCCACCACACCTGGCCCTCCTTGTCTTTCTCTACAGTACCACACACATTCCCTGTCATAACACTTACTACACTGTTTTGAAAGTATCTGTGTATTCCCTGCTTTTCCCGCTACATTGTAAGCCCCCAGAGGGTAGAAACCAGTTCTTACACATCATTATATCTCTAGTCCTTAAAACAGTTCCTGACAAATAGGTACTGAATGAATATGTTTCAAATGACTGGCTTAGAATGCTGGCATTGTGAATGGGACAAAAATAATGGTTTCCAAAAGGTTAAGAAGGAATATACTTTGAGAAATACTGTCTAGATGGTGTTTTGTGAAGAAAAGACAGAATTAGATAGATTGTGAGGCAATAGATCTCCCTATGAGTGCCTACTGAGTAGATGATTGCATAAACATGGGAAGAGAGGCACCTGTTGAAGTCAGGGTATGAGTGACTGATAATTATCGGGCCACTTGCACCAACAAGAAAGTAAAGAAAGAGCCAATTTAGGCAGAAGAGATTGAGCTTTATGTGGCTCAGGGCAGCCAAGAATGCCCAACAGATTCCTAGAAAGGCAAGACCAAAGCTCAGGAGGGAGGTTGAGGCTATGGACAGAGATGTTGCAGCCATAGCAGAGAGGGGGCTTAATGCATTCTCCTGAAGTTGTTCCCATGATGCACTCCTTTACTTTAAAATACTTTTTTTTTTTTTTTTTTTTTTTTTTTTGAGACGGAGTTTCACTCTTGTTACCCAGCCTCGAGTGCAATGGCGTGATCTCAGCTCACCGCAACCTCCGCCTCCTGGGTTCAGGCAATTCTCCTGTCTCAGCCTTCTGAGTAGCTGGGATTATAGGCACGCACCACCATGCCCAGCTAAGTTTTTGTATTTTTAGTAGAGACGGGGTTTCACCATGTTGACCAGATTGGTCTCGATCTGTTGACCTCGTGATTCACTCGCCTCAGCCTCCCAAAGTGCTGGGATTACAGGCTTGAGCCACCGCGCCCGGCTTTAAAATACTTTCATGCAGAAAGAAGGATCTCAGAATGATTCATTGAGGCTAACAAGGTCAATGGAACACTGGTGACTCAGAGATGGAAACCATATCCATCTAAAAGTACTAGGAAATGGTTTTCCCCATCATTCCTTGTGGAAATCAAATGACAGTTGTTTTCCCCAAGGCTTGAAATACAATTTTCCAGGTTTGAAGGATTCTATCCAAACCTCCCTGCAAGACAGGGATGAGGAGCCTGGGTGGGCCTTCAGTCAGAATAGAGAGTGGGAGCTACGGTCAATTTGAGTGGTAATGTCCAGGAGTAACTCTCCTGGACAAATGGAACACTGATAGCATGACTGAGGAGTCTCTCTAAACTGGTCAGGAGCAGGAGCTAGGAGTGAAGAGATGGGAAAGATGCTGTGACCCTCAGCCACAGCAAGAAGCTTCAGGGTTCAGGGTGGGAAGCAGCCTGGAGACTTTCCATGAGCCACAGTAGCTGGCTAAAATTCCGTGGTTCATTCTGCCCCACTGCCAGGGCTTCTGGCAGCCTGCCAAAGGCCTCCCTATGGGCTGCAGAGGAGCGGGCTTAGCTACCTCTTTAGCCTCACCTCACCTTTGGACTCTCCTCTAACCAGGCACACTCAATTTCTTGAGCCTTTCACACTCTTCTTTCATCTGGCCCCTGCACTTCAGCCTCACAGGGAATTCCCTGTGCCAAATGAGAAAGAAAAAATTCAAGCCTGCTTTGCAAATGACTCTGCACCATCTGCTAAATCAAGCTTACTGTGGATGGCTATATAGTCAGGGGTGACCCTGGCAGAATGGGGAAGTGAAACTCTCCAGTGGGCAGGACTTTGAGGAGGGCACTTATCCTGGAGGAAGAAATGCCCTGAGTTAATCTTCATGTACTGTCACTGGGTATATGAACTCTATTTTACTTATTTTCTGTGTTCTTGATGCTCTGGCATCTTGGGCCTCACTGATTACAGAGAGACTGCCCTTCTGGGGCTAGCCTTGTCCCAGAACACCTTTCATATGCAAACCAATCCAGAGCCTATACTCTAAATTACTTCCTTTATGGAGCTCCCAAAGGTTGAGCAATATTCCCCAACCATAACCACCCCAGAGCCAGGTACCAGACACCTAGAGGCAGCGTCCACACCTTGGAGCCTGCTGAAATGATTCCACCTAGCCAATCTGAAATCTGCTTACCCTGTCTTGCCTTACCTTTCTCACAGAAACCACAACCAAGGCCACTGCCCATGCTTCCCACTCTCCTTCAGCCTCCTGACTGGCCTGGTGCTTCCCCACGTGACCCAACATAGAATGTGGCTCTCCTACTTCTAGACTTCTTCCTTCATGGCAGTCATTTCCACCCTGAGTAAAACAAATCCCGGGTACATTTTCAAACACCAGCCAAGGCTCTGTCTAGAGGATGAGGTTCTTGGAAGAGAGGCTGAGAGAATGCTATTGAGGTGGTCTGGGAATGAGGTGAATGGGCCCAGAGAATGAATATATTTGTGGCCCAACGCTTATGCTCACTAACAGGTCCCACAGCAGAGGAGGCTCCTAGTGACTGAGTGCATCAGACAGCCAGGCTGTGGGTGTTGGCCAGCCTCTTTCCTCAGGCTTGACAGTGCATGTTCAATGGGCTTTTGTACCAAGCAGCCAAATGGAAGTGACAGAGGTAACACATGGGCTCAGCAATGCGGAATCTCTCTCACCAAGGCTGACCTGGCCAAAACCACTGCTCAGAGACCATGTTGCCAGCAGCAATGACCAAGCATCTCCAGGATGACACCATATCTCAAGGCCCCAGCCAGCCTTCTGGAAGCAGGTTCATCCCACCAGGCCCCTTCCCTCATGGAGTGAACAGCATAGGGTCTTTTCTGGAATATTCATTTTTTCTGCATGTGGACTTGCTTTTCCTACTGCTCTGCTTCTGGCAGCCATACAGCAAGCTGTGGACTCAGGGGATACCCTTTTCTTTTTGATGCATCCCACACAATACTGCTTCTCATCAAGAACCCTCCTTTGTAGCAAAAGAAATAAGGCAATAGGCTGATGCTTTGGGGAGTCACTGATCTGCTCATGCACCCAATGCTCTGTGGTGGCTGGCCTTATACAGTACTATCTGGCATTGGAGGGTTCAGAAAGCAAACCAGATGGGAGTCAGTATTTTATGAGATTGGTGTGCAGTCCTGGAGGGTGTAGTTTCTCTTCTGAACCAGTAACCAACATATGGCCCTGCTTCTTAGCCAGAATCTAAAGGTTCAGGAACCAAGGGAATGAGGGTTCCTTAATCTGTGATTAAGCCTAATACCAGCTCTTTGCAATCAAAGTGAGATCTGTGGACCAGCACTGTTGGCATCATTTGGGAGCTCGTTAGAAATGCAGAATCTCAGAGCCCACCCCACACCTACTGGACTATAATCTGCATTTTAAGGAGATCCCCAGTTCATTCACATGCATGTTAAAGTTTGAGAATCACTGGTCTAACCCACTCACAACATTTTTGCTTTTCATTCTCAAACCTCTGATCTCTGCTTCTTAATGAGTTTAGTACTTGAGGGATAGATGCTTCCACCAGGGGATACAAAATGGTTTCAATGAAGTGGAAGCAGAGACTGACACTGTCTCCTTGTGGCTTCACAATACTCATGCCAGTAGGAAATAGATGATAAAGGGGCTTATGGGCTTTGAGAGAGTAACTGATCCTAATTATCGAGGGGAACTAGGACTGCTGTTATACAATGAGGCAGAAAGAAGAGAGGATGGAAGTCCAACAGCCTCGGAGGAACCTCCTAGTACTGTTTTGTTCAGGAGTAAAAGTCAATGGGTCATTACTACGGCTCTACAGAGGCAAAACTGCCAAGACCTCAGATTCCTCAGGAATGAAGGTTTGGGTCCCATTACAGGATAAGGAACCAATCCCACTAAGGCTCTAACTGAGGGGAATGGGAGCATGAATTGGATGGTGGAAGAGGAAAGCATCAGGAAAACCTGAGAAAGAGTTCAGAATGGGTGTCCTGTGGTAGATGCAGCAAACCACCATCGCATGTGTACACCCGTGTAACGAACCTGCATGTTCTGCACATGTACCCCAGAACTTAAAGTATAATAAAAAACAGTAAGAATGATTCAGTGTTTGGAATGCTGAATATTAAGGTTGGGTCCTGTCAGAACCAGAGGAGGAGAGGACTTTGCCCAGAGATACTGGGCCTGGAGCTGGACTCAGCAACTGATGGAATCTGGATTTGACAAGTGAATGAGTTGCATAGAATTCTTGTTGGAAGCTTGTTTTTAAAGCCAGAAATGGGTAAAGGAGTGGGTGTGGACTTGGACGTAGTTTTGGGGCAGCCTAAGAGGCAGCTGTACTGGCTTTTTTTTTTTTTTTTTCTTGACTACTCAGCATCCAAAGCGTTCTAAACCAGGGGACGTTTCCCAACATGAGCATCTTTGTGGGAGGCAAGTCCTGTTATTCGGGCCCCTATCCAGGACTCTGCACTGTCAGGCGATGCTTCGAAAGCACAGGCAGTCAGTATCCAAGAAGTGACTTCAGCAGAGGCTTCTAAATCAGACCCTTTCCTACGGCGTCAGCTGGGCGGTCAGTACCACCCAGCATCCCTGGATCCTCCCC